>NC_142703.1:1975994-2575994 GCF_029339155.1 Prunus mume | reverse complement strand
TAGGCTTACAATTAATTTTGCTTTCTCTGCCACCTTTGGATCCAGGATGTTACCATGTTTGTCCTGTCTAGCTTTCTTCCATAAGGTAGATCGATCAATTTCTACCCCAGGCATGGTTTCCTCCAATTGATCCTCCAAACCAGCATATCCTTTTCGAGACAATCGATGATTGTACTCAAGTTTCTCCCTAATCTGTGCATGTTGAGAATGCACAGGACTCAAATTCTTTGGATAACCTTGAAGCTACAAAGGCATCCCATTCTGCTTTCTATGAATTTATATACTTGGGTTGGCTTAATTTCTCCCTCTCCTTGATGTATGGAAGGATATAATGCCTTGTCGGTGTAGACTTGAAATCCTTCCATTTCTTGGCAGAAGATAACACCGAGGTCTTGCCCCCTTGACCTACCACAAAAGCCATGTCAACGGCTTCCCAAATCTGCTCCTTTATATCATTGGGGATTTCAGCCCATTTCTTGTCCACAAGTGGGACTCTGGAGCGTGCCAACACACCAATGTAGGACTGCATCTCAGTATGTGCAGGGCCACATCCTTTCCCCCTTTTATTGTACTCAACAACTGGCTTGATTTTCTGCAATTTTTCTTCACAACACGAGGCATTGTGCTCATACCTCGACCGACTTTGAATCCTCGTAAATTGTTGTCGGGCTGCTTGGTTCTGTCTCAGCAGATGAAACAAACTTCATCTTCTTCAAGGGCTTGTCTTGAGGAGTTTCCATTCCAAGCTCCTTACCTCCATTTTTTTGGAGCCAGAGTACTTACTTTGGTCTTGAGAAACCATGGTTACAGAATAAACAAACCTGCAAGTGAAAATATTTCGGGAAAAAATTAGAACACAAACGAAGGTTATTTATAAACTACGACGTATGATAAGATTTTACACGACGTAATAACATAACATCAGACGTAATAAATGTTTAAAGAAGAAACAATACAAATGTTTAAACAACGACGAAACAATATTAAATAAGACGTAAAAAGAACTTATTACGGCGATATTTACACGACGTCGTGATATTCATATTAACACGACGTAAATATTAATATACCGTCGTGTTATGGATATTCACACGACGTGAATAATAAGCTACCGTCGTATTTATAAGAAACCAAAAACATTTTTCTTTCTCTGTGAATGTTTGATTGCAGGTTTAATTTCTCTGAAACATGGTTTTTGTTTTTCCTAATTTGATAAAATAGAAAGAAAAAAAGCTTTGGCATCTTTTTATAGACGACGGTATCTTAAAACAACGTCGTGGTATGAACATTCACACGGCGTCAATAATAAGATACCGTCGTCTATATAAGATACAAACCCTACTTTCTTTCTCTCTGTATTTTATCAAATTAGGAAAAACGAAAACCATGGTTCAGAGAAATCAAACCTGCAACTAAACAAGCAAATAAAAATTTGACAGTCTGTTTAAAAACAACTTAGATCAATTTTAAGACGACGCTAGGACGACTGACGAACCGTCGTGGTCTACATATTTAACCACGCAAATACAAAGCTACCGTCATCTTATTTAGTTGTGTTCAAAGTTGAAACTTTCCCTCTCTTTCTGTGTATTTTATCAAACTTGAAAGAGTAAAAATGATTTTCGGAAAAAAGGTAAAAAGATTTTCAAAACAAAAACAGTATGAGCATGCAAAATAGCAACAAAAATAGCAACAAAAACAGAGAAATGAAAGCTTACCTTTGCGTGCAATGAAAGCTTTCTCTCGGATTTTGGTGTTTAAGTTCGAGAGGCGACGATTAAGACAAGAGGAAGACGATGAGATACTCGCGATGCTCTAACAAGGAAAAAAGACGAAAAGTTTTCTCCGGGAGATTGAAATTTTTCTCGGGTTTGGAAGCATGTGTAAGTCGTAGACGAAAAGTTGTATATGTATACAAACCGTTTCATAGTAATAAGACGGCGGTTTACATATAACGACGACGTATTAATAGACAAACTACGACGCGTTAATTTGAACTTATGACGTGGTACATAATACTGAGTAGTGTTGTAGGTACCGCCGTAGTAAACTCCTAAATAAAAGTCGATAACTCAATATCTCGCGTCATGGTAGAAATATTTAACACGACGGTTATTTTAAAGTTACGACGTTTATTTTCATAATATACGTCGTTTTATTGTAATATACCGACGTGGATAACACTAAACTAAAACGCGTATTATTTTTTACGACGTGGATTCGTTTTACACGTCGTTATGTGTAATATAACCGATGTGGATTTTATTTTTTTATTATAAATATAATTTTTTCTCCTTTTTCTTATAGTTTATTTTTCAAAAACAGTGCCTTATACATATAGTTTTTTTTCCCGAGGAAATTAATGTTCTAGAATTTATAAAGTTTCTTTTCTAGGTGACTGATTTAAATCAAATAAAAATATAAAACAACGACTGTTTTTGTTATACCGTCGTTGTTTCTTGTCGTCTTAAGTAAGAAGAAAACGACGTAATGTATTTGTTACCGACGAGGATTATTTTTGTTAAACGTCGTTATGTGTAATATAACCGACGTGGATTTGGTTTTTTAATTATAAATAGGGTTTTTTTCCACGGGTTCTTTCAGTTTAAGTATTCGATTAGGGTTTCAACTTCTTCTCACCTCATCTCTGATTGCAAATCTGATTGCAAATCACCAATTTTCAATAAATTGTCTCACTGATTGCAAATCTGTGGCTGCCGTCGTGAAGTTTTAGGAGGCAATTGTTTGGATGTGAATGTTCACTTCAAAAAATTGTCTCTCCTGATTGCAAATCTGAGGCTGCCTCGTCAAATTTCAGATGCAATTTTTGATGTTAATGTGTATGTGCGTTTGTGTATCTCAAAGACACAAATACACATACATCATTAACCTCTAAAATATTGTCTTCGTAAGATGATGATGAGCAACAGAGTTCCATCTTGTAAGATTTCCTAACCCTTGTGATCTCAGAATAATCTGATTATGTCGGCGGTTTTCTATATAAACCGTCGTGGTTATTTCAATTCTTGTCGTTAAGTAGATCTACCGACGTAGGATAACAAAATCCAAGAAATAAATTGTTAAAAACAATTCTTATTCAGACGACGGTTTAAATATAATGTATGACGTATAAAGTGGACAAATACGACGTTAAATTATATAATACGTCGTTATATGAAAACCCCAACTTGGTAAGAATTAAAGATGTCGTCGTAGAAATACGAGAAAGACATCGTTATATTTACCTTTGCCGTAGTTGTACATTAATTTAATACGGCGGTATTTTGTATTTTACCGCCGTGGATTTATTTGTAATTATACGGCGCCTTATACGAAAACTTGGTCGTGTTAATTTCGGGTAAAACGACGGCTTTTTTTGAAACCGTCGTCTTTACTTTCTCGTCGGTCGGTTCATAACTTCCGCCGTTATTTGTTGGCTTCGATTTTACCTCTTGAAAATCCTATTTCAATAAGGCGTCGGTTTTTAAATTAAGTACGTCGTGTTTTATGAACAGCCATTTGAAACTCCATTTTTTAGTTGTCTAATGTGTTATTTCACGGCGGTTTTATAAAACCGTCGTCTTTTAAAAACAACGACGGTTTTCACTTAGACCGTCGTGTTTTTCTGGTCGTCTTTTTCACTTTTTGTTGTAGTGTTAGCCAGATTCCAGATTTTTTATATATTAATTTTTTTGTCAAAATCCCATATTCCAAATTTAACTTGGGGGATTTTGCATCAATGATGTGATGGGCCGGCAAGGAAGACAATGAAGGAAGCAGATAAAGGGAAGAAACAATCGAGAGAGAGGTTTCTTGTTTTATTATTAGGCAGTTGTTGGATGTATCTAATGGCTAAAACGATTTGTCAATGATATGGCAAAAACAAATGAAAAAACAATTTTGTCATCATATGAATCTTACCAAAAATATTCATGTAATTTGTATTTCAATTTCCACTTAAATTATCAAAGAATGTAAAAGAAAAAAAAATATAGTCTGATCCGGATGTTATCTGACAAACCACCAAACACAGTATAACTTAGTCAAACTATTTATCTGAAACAACACCAAACCCCTTAAAATATTATGGATAAATAGTATGTACTGTCCAAAACAGATTAATACTATCCGACATAAATTAGTTAGTACAGTCTGAAGTACCAAACAAACCCTTAGTCTTTCACAATCTAATATTTGGCAAAATGACTTTCCTTTCCCATTTTAGTATACTCCAGGAAGCTAGGTGAGGTATGTCACCTTCTTACATGTTTAAAATCATTCTTATAAGCTTTAAAGGAAGAGAACTTTATGTGAGATAGGAGAAAAACTTGTGTCTGGTTGTTCCTGCTATTAGTTTAGCTAAGTAGTCTCAAGCTGGTGTCCCAGCTGTCATTTAATTAAGTGAGTTTGTTATTAATTTAGAGCTTAAGTCTTTGACAGCTCATGTATTCCACCAAAAGCTAAACTCTATAATAAACTGAGCTATAGCTAATATTGTATTAAGATCAATAGAGAAAATGAATAAAGAAATCTAGAACCTTTCAATTTGTTCTTCGTTTCCTCTGTTCTTAAGCTTGCCTGGTTATCATGGTATCGAGAGCCTCAGTCGATCGTTGTGCCTCTTGACATGATTTCTTGCTCTCTTCGCTCGCTATTCTCAGGTCTTTGATTTTATTTCTCCCAAATATTGGTTCAATGTTTATCTTCAAGAATGGTGATTTTGTCTCCTTGAAGTGATTTTTCAAAATTTGGTGAAATTGATATGGAATTTGTTGCTTATTCTTCGATTTCTCTTGATTCTTGGTGATTGATCTCTGGCATGAAGTTGCACTTCGTTGAATTTTGTTGATTTCATGGCATGAAGCCTTTTTTCTCCTGGAATTTCTGTGATTTGTTGGCACGAAGCCTGTGTGAAGCATTCTCGTTGCACGAAGCCTTGTAGTGATTTCTTGCATCGATTGTGTTTCCTTTTGACACGTTGTGTTTTCCGTGAATAATTCTTTGAATGTAGTCATGACGGTGAATTCGCCCAAAATTGAGGGTTTGTCGGGATGTTTACCATTCGCTTGAATGATGATAATTTTGTCAAGTGGTCATTTCAATTTCAATCAGTTTTGCAAGGTTATGATCTTTTTGACCACTTTGATGGCTTCTCAATTTGTCCATCGAAGTTTGTCATTGATACTGAGCTCAGTGTCACTACTGAGGTCACTAATGCTTATAAGAATTGGAATTAGACTGATAAGGCTCTCTTGAGTCTCTTAATTGCTACCTTATTTGATGATGCGTTGAGTATGTCGTTGGTAGTAAGATCTCGTTGAGGCCTCGGACTCATTTGCAAGATAGATATGCCACAGTGTCTAGGGCACGTGTCAATCATCTTAAAACTAAGTTTCATACTATACACAAAGGTGCTGATTCTATTGAAAAGTATTTGCTTTGGATTAAGATAGCTCGTGACCAGCTTAGTTGGGGTTGGTGAACGACATCGATGATGATATGGTGATCACTGCTCGTGATTCAACCATTGGTCTTAAAGATCTTTGAGCTCATCGCGTAATGCAGAGAGACAAGCTGAAATTTGTATGCATGCTCTTTCTCATTCTATAAATGCTATGATGGCTACGCGTGCTTCTTCTTGGCCTGATTCTGTGGTGCTAAACACTTTTCACAAGGTTCCAGCCAACTCAAGGTTCCGGCTCAACTCAAGGTTCCAGCCTCGGACCTTATAATGGCTAAAGGTCCCAGCTTGATCTTCCTCACCGCAAGTTCAAGTCATCTAGATATCATGGTTTTGATTTTATTCGGACAAGCCTGGTTTTAACTCTTCTGTTTCAACCAACAATGGAGTACATCTTCTGGTTCTAAGCCTCATGTTATCCCGAATGTCAAATCGGTAGTAAGAGGGTTCACACTGCTGCCAATTGTTTTTATGGCAATCTGGTGATTGAGACTCTTTTCTTGTTATTTAGTGCCAGATTTGTGGGTAAAAAAAGCCATGGTGCTCTTGATTGTTACCATCGAGCTAATTTTGCTTTTCAAGGACAAGCACCACCAGCTTCTCTCCAGGCTATGACTGCTCACACACAAGGGTTTGAGTCTTAAGACAATTGGATTGCAGACACAGGAGCAACTCATCACATGACCCCATATTTATCTGTGCTTGAGACTGCTACTCCATATGATCAAGATGATAAGATAATTGTTGGCAATGGGGAAGGTTTGCCTGTTCAACATATTGGCCATGCTAATCTTCCTATCACTTCTTCTCAGTCTTTATTATTTCCTAATGTTCTGCATGTTCCACAACTATCAACTGATTTGCTTTCTGTCGCAAGCTCACATGATAATAAGCTGCATGGTTACTATTGATGATGTTGGTTATTGAGTGTAGGACAAGGCAATAAGGGCAGTTCTTCTTAAGGGAAGGAGTAGCAAAGGCCTTTATCATGTTCCTAAATCTCTGCATTCACCTATGTTTCTTCACCCACAACCTTTCCTAGTCAGAAAATAGACCACATCATGTGGCATCAACGCTTAGGCCACCTTGCTAATGAAGTACTTGTGAAGATGTTGCACTCTTCTCAAATAGTATGTTTTCCCGATTCTTCATCTATTTGCTCACTTGCTTAGGTGGTAAAATGTCTAGACTTCCTTTTCCTGTAAGTTTTGACAGAGTAGTACATCCCTTTCATAAATTTCATAGTGATATTTGGGGTCTATCTCCAGTTGTATCCATTGAGGGTTATAGATATTTTGTACTGTTCATAGTGATAAATTTATCCGGATATTTCCTCTTATCAATAAATCAGACGTTTACTCTACTTTTGTCATGCCTTCATTTCTACCCAATTTTCTGCTTCTATTAATATCTTGCAATCTAATGGGGAAAAGAATATCGAGTCATTTGTTTAAATAGTTTTTGACATCTAAAGGGATATTGCATCAGGTGTCTTGTCCTCACACTCCCCAACAAAATGGGTTAGTGGAAAGAAAAAATAGGCACATAATTGAGACTTCTGTTACTCGATATTATGCAGCAGCTTTACCTCTTAAGATTTTGTCACATGCATTTTTGCATGCTAGTTTTTTGATCAATCGAATGCCTTCTAGGACTTTGGGATTTCGTTCACCTTATCAAAAATTGTTTCAGAAACAACCTGAGTTGCAGTCTCTACGAGTGTTTGGGTCTACTGTGTTTCCATATCTTAGTCCTTATAATGATAACAAGTTGCAGCCTAGGACTCGTCAATGCATCTTTCTTGGATATGTTAATGGTTATAAGAGAGTGATATGCTATAACAAAGATTCAGGGAGATTATTTTTGTCTAGGCATGTTGTTCATGATGAGATTATGTTTCCTTTTAAGCTAATGCACTTAAACCCTACCTCAATTTCTTCTTCAGTGCCTAGTTCTCCCTTGCTTCTTCTAGCAGTTTTAACTACAGCCTCTATCTTAACAACAGATTTTGCTAATATCCCACTTCAGTCATCTATACCACCATCCTTACATACATCTCTATAGGAATTTGTTGCTTATTCTTCTATTTCTCTTGATTCTTGGTGATTGATCTCTGGCATGAAGTTGCACTTCGTTGAATTTTGTTGATTTCATGGCATGAAGCCTTTTTTCTCTGGAATTTCTGTGATTTGTTGGCACGAAGCCTTGTGTGAAGCATTTCGTTCAGGCACGAAGCCTTGTAGTGATTTCTTGCATCGATTGTGTTTCCTTTTGACACGTTGTGTTTTCCCGTGAATAATTCTTTGAATGTAGTCATGACGGTGAATTCGCCCAAAATTGAGGGTTTGCTGGGGATGTTTACCATTCGTTTGAATGATGATAATTTTGTCAAGTGGTCATTTCAATTTCAATCAGTTTTGCAAGGTTATGATCTTTTTGACCACTTTGATGGCTTCTCAATTTGTCCATCGAAGTTTGTCATTGATACTGAGCTCAGTGTCACTACTGAGGTCACTAATGCTTATAAGAATTGGAATTAGACTGATAAGGCTCTCTTGAGTCTCTTAATTGCTACCTTATTTGATGATGCGGTTGAGTATGTCGTTGGTAGTAAGATCTCTGTTGAGGCCTGGACTCATTTGCAAGATAGATATGCCACAGTGTCTAGGGCACGTGTCAATCATCTTAAAACTAAGTTTCATACTATACACAAAGGTGCTGATTCTATTGAAAAGTATTTGCTTTGGATTAAGATAGCTCGTGACCGTTAGTTGGGGTTGGTGAACGACATCGATGATGATATGGTGATCACTGCCGTGATTCAACCATTGGTCTTAAAGATCTTTGAGCTCAGTCGCGTAATGCAGAGAGACAAGCTGAAATTTGTATGCATGCTCTTTCTCATTCTATAAATGCTATGATGGCTACGCGTGCTTCTTCTTGGCCTGATTCTGGTGGTGCTAAACACTTTTCACAGGTTCGGCTCAACTCAAGGTTCGGCTCAACTCAAGGTTCGACTCGGACCTTATAATGGCTAAAGGTCCCCGTTTCGATCTTCTCCTCAGTCTGGCAAGTTCAAGTCATCTAGATATCATGGTTTTCGATTTTATTCAGACAAGCCTGGTTTTAACTCTTCTGGTTTCAACCAACAATGGAGTACATCTTCTGGTTCTAAGCCTCATGTTATCCCAGAATGTCAAATCAGTAGTAAGAGGGTTCACACTGCTGCCAATTGTTTTTATGGCAATACTGGTGATTGAGACTCTTTTCTTGTTATTTAGTGCCAGATTTGTGGGTAAAAAAGCCATGGTGCTCTTGATTGTTACCATCGAGCTAATTTTGCTTTTCAAGGACAAGCACCACCAGCTTCTCTCCAGGCTATGATTGCTCACACACAAGGGTTTGAGTCTTAAGACAATTGGATTGCAACACAGGAGCAACTCATCACATGACCCCATATTTATACATGTGCTTGAGACTGCTACTCCATATGATCAAGATGATAAGATAATTGTTGGCAATGGGGAAGGTTTGCCTGTTCAACATATTGGCCATGCTAATCTTCCTATCACTTCTTCTCAGTCTTTATTATTTCCTAATGTTCTGCATGTTCCACAACTATCAACTGATTTGCTTTCTGTCTGCAAGCTCTGTCATGATAATAACTGCATGGTTACTATTGATGATGTTGGTTATTGAGTGTAGGACAAGGCAATAAGGGCAGTTCTTCTTAAGGGAAGGAGTAGCAAAGGCCTTTATCATGTTCCTAAATCTCTGCATTCACCTATGTTTCTTCACCCACAACCTTTCCTAGTCAGAAAATAGACCACATCATGTGGCATCAACGCTTAGGCCACCTTGCTAATGAAGTACTTGTGAAGATGTTGCACTCTTCTCAAATAGTATGTTTTCCCGATTCTTCATCTATTTGCTCAGCTTGCTTAGGTGGTAAAATGTCTAGACTTCCTTTTCCTGTAAGTTTTGACAGAGTAGTACATCCCTTTCATAAATTTCATAGTGATATTTGGGGTCTATCTCCAGTTGTATCCATTGAGGGTTATAGATATTTTGTACTGTTCATAGTGATAAATTTATCCGGATATTTCCTCTTATCAATAAATCAGACGTTTACTCTACTTTTGTCATGCCTTCATTTCTACCCAATTTTCTGCTTCTATTAATATCTTGCAATCTAATGGGGGGAAAAGAATATCAGAGTCATTTGTTTAAATAGTTTTTGACATCTAAAGGGATATTGCATCAGGTGTCTTGTCCTCACACTCCCCAACAAAATGGGTTAGTGGAAAGAAAAAATAGGCACATAATTGAGACTTCATTACCTCGATGACTGCAGAGCTTTACCTCTTAAGATTTTGTCACATGCATTTTTGCATGCTAGTTTTTTGATCAATCGAATGCCTTCTAGGACTTTGGGATTTCGTTCACCTTATCAAAAATTGTTTCAGAAACAACCCTGAGTTGCAGTCTCTACGAGTGTTTGGGTCTACTGTGTTTCCATATCTTAGTCCTTATAATGATAACAAGTTGCAGCCTAGGACTCGTCAATGCATCTTTCTTGGATATGTTAATGGTTATAAGAGAGTGATATGCTATAACAAAGATTCAGGGAGATTATTTTTGTCTAGGCATGTTGTTCATGATGAGATTATGTTTCCTTTTAAGCTAATGCACTTAAACCCTACCTCAATTTCTTCTTCAGTGCCTAGTTCTCCCTTGCTTCTTCTAGCAGTTTTAACTACAGCCTCTATCTTAACAACAGATTTTGCTAATATCCCACTTCAGTCATCTATACCACCATCCTTACATACATCTCTATAGGAATTTGTTGCTTATTCTTCGATTTCTCTTGATTCTTGGTGATTGATCTCTGGCATGAAGTTGCACTTCGTTGAATTTTGTTGATTTCATGGCATGAAGCCTTTTTTCTCTGGAATTTCTGTGATTTGTTGGCACGAAGCCTTGTGTGAAGCATTCTCGTTCAGGCACGAAGCCTTGTAGTGATTTCTTGCATCGATTGTGTTTCCTTTTGACACGTTGTGTTTTCCCGTGAATAATTCTTTGAATGTAGTCATGACGGTGAATTCGCCCAAAATTGAGGGTTTGCTGGGGATGTTTACCATTCGTTTGAATGATGATAATTTTGTCAAGTGGTCATTTCAATTTCAATCAGTTTTGCAAGGTTATGATCTTTTTGACCACTTTGATGGCTTCTCAATTTGTCCATCGAAGTTTGTCATTGATACTGAGCTCAGTGTCACTACTGAGGTCACTAATGCTTATAAGAATTGGAATTAGACTGATAAGGCTCTCTTGAGTCTCTTAATTGCTACCTTATTTGATGATGCGGTTGAGTATGTCGTTGGTAGTAAGATCTCTGTTGAGGCCTGGACTCATTTGCAAGATAGATATGCCACAGTGTCTAGGGCACGTGTCAATCATCTTAAAACTAAGTTTCATACTATACACAAAGGTGCTGATTCTATTGAAAAGTATTTGCTTTGGATTAAGATAGCTCGTGACCAGTTAGTTGGGGTTGGTGAACGTATTACTGATGATGATATGGTGATCACTGCTCGTGATTCAACCATTGGTCTTAAAGATCTTTGAGCTCATCGCGTAATGCAGAGAGACAAGCTGAAATTTGTATGCATGCTCTTTCTCATTCTATAAATGCTATGATGGCTACGCGTGCTTCTTCTTGGCCTGATTCTGGTGGTGCTAAACACTTTTCACAAGGTTCCAGCTCAACTCAAGGTTCAGCTCAACTCAAGGTTCCAGCTCCAGACCTTATAATGGCTAAAGGTCCCCAGTTTCGATCTTCTCCTCAGTCTGGCAAGTTCAAGTCATCTAGATATCATGGTTTTCGATTTTATTCAGACAAGCCTGGTTTTAACTCTTCTGGTTTCAACCAACAATGGAGTACATCTTCTGGTTCTAAGCCTCATGTTATCCCAGAATGTCAAATCAGTAGTAAGAGGGTTCACACTGCTGCCAATTGTTTTTATGGCAATACTGGTGATTGAGACTCTTTTCTTGTTATTTAGTGCCAGATTTGTGGGTAAAAAAAGCCATGGTGCTCTTGATTGTTACCATCGAGCTAATTTTGCTTTTCAAGGACAAGCACCACCAGCTTCTCTCCAGGCTATGACTGCTCACACACAAGGGTTTGAGTCTTAAGACAATTGGATTGCAGACACAGGAGCAACTCATCACATGACCCCATATTTATCTGTGCTTGAGACTGCTACTCCATATGATCAAGATGATAAGATAATTGTTGGCAATGGGGAAGGTTTGCCTGTTCAACATATTGGCCATGCTAATCTTCCTATCACTTCTTCTCAGTCTTTATTATTTCCTAATGTTCTGCATGTTCCACAACTATCAACTGATTTGCTTTCTGTCTGCAAGCTCTGTCATGATAATAACTGCATGGTTACTATTGATGATGTTGGTTATTGAGTGTAGGACAAGGCAATAAGGGCAGTTCTTCTTAAGGGAAGGAGTAGCAAAGGCCTTTATCATGTTCCTAAATCTCTGCATTCACCTATGTTTCTTCACCCACAACCTTTCCTAGTCAGAAAATAGACCACATCATGTGGCATCAACGCTTAGGCCACCTTGCTAATGAAGTACTTGTGAAGATGTTGCACTCTTCTCAAATAGTATGTTTTCCCGATTCTTCATCTATTTGCTCAGCTTGCTTAGGTGGTAAAATGTCTAGACTTCCTTTTCCTGTAAGTTTTGACAGAGTAGTACATCCCTTTCATAAATTTCATAGTGATATTTGGGGTCTATCTCCAGTTGTATCCATTGAGGGTTATAGATATTTTGTACTGTTCATAGTGATAAATTTATCCGGATATTTCCTCTTATCAATAAATCAGACGTTTACTCTACTTTTGTCATGCCTTCATTTCTACCCAATTTTCTGCTTCTATTAATATCTTGCAATCTAATGGGGGGAAAAGAATATCAGAGTCATTTGTTTAAATAGTTTTTGACATCTAAAGGGATATTGCATCAGGTGTCTTGTCCTCACACTCCCCAACAAAATGGGTTAGTGGAAAGAAAAAATAGGCACATAATTGAGACTTCAGTTACCTCGATGACTGCAGCAGCTTTACCTCTTAAGATTTTGTCACATGCATTTTTGCATGCTAGTTTTTTGATCAATCGAATGCCTTCTAGGACTTTGGGATTTCGTTCACCTTATCAAAAATTGTTTCAGAAACAACTTTGAGTTGCAGTCTCTACGAGTGTTTGGGTCTACTGTGTTTCCATATCTTAGTCCTTATAATGATAACAAGTTGCAGCCTAGGACTCGTCAATGCATCTTTCTTGGATATGTTAATGGTTATAAGAGAGTGATATGCTATAACAAAGATTCAGGGAGATTATTTTTGTCTAGGCATGTTGTTCATGATGAGATTATGTTTCCTTTTAAGCTAATGCACTTAAACCCTACCTCAATTTCTTCTTCAGTGCCTAGTTCTCCCTTGCTTCTTCTAGCAGTTTTAACTACAGCCTCTATCTTAACAACAGATTTTGCTAATATCCCACTTCAGTCATCTATACCACCATCCTTACATACATCTCTATAGGATTCTACTTTATCTGCTACTTCTCCTTCACAATGTTGCATGTCTTTACAGATGCACAATTACAAGTGATACTCCCTATCAGCTCTTTTTCTCCTCTTGATAACGGTCCTCTACAGCAGGCTTCTCACTTTACTTCTGTAACCTCTCAGTCATATTTGGTTCAGTGTGTTCATCCTATGACAACTAGACTCAAGGATCCTCTCAGTCATATTTGGTTCAGAGTGTTCATCCTATGACAACTAGACTCAAGGATGGTACAATATCCAGAAAATATTACTCTAATGTTGCTCATTACGCACAGTCCGTTGGTCACTCCTTCTCTGGTGTTACTTGTATTGCTCATATTACAGATACTAGTGAGCCTTCTTATTTTAGATTGGCTGCTTCTCAACCTCACTAGTAGCAGACTATGAAAGAGGAAATTGATGCTCTTATAGTTCAAGGCACCTAGTATTTAGTGCCTCCTCCACCAAACAGAAATATCATTGGTAGTAAGTGGATTTACAAAGTCAAGAAAAATCCAGATGAGTCTGTGTCTAGATATAAAGCACAGTTGGTTGCTCAGGGTTTTAGTCAGGAACAAGGGTTGGATTATGATGAGACTTTCAGTCCTGTGGTTCGCCATACCACAGTCAGATTGGTGTTAGCCCTTGATGCATCAAATCATTGGGAGTTGCGTTAGTTAGACGTCAAAAATATTTTTTTACACGGTGATCTTCAAGAAGAAGCATATATGAAACAGCCTCAAGGCTTTGAAGATGCTATACATCCTTCTCATGTTTGCAAGTTACTTAAGTCCTTGTATGGTCTTATACAAGCTCCTCGACCTGGAATGTTAAGTTCCCAGTTGTCTTCCTACTTTGGGTTTCACTCTATCCCATTTTGATCCTAGTCTATTTGTGAAGCATACATGCACTGACATCGTTCTTCTCCTTCTTTATGTGGATGACATTATCGTCACTGGTTCCTCTTCTACATTAGTTCAATATGTTATTGTAGATCTGGGTGTAGCTTTTGATATGAAAGACATGGGCAAACTTACCTTTTTTCTTGGATTAGAGATTTCATATCTTTCACATGGCGATATTTTTGTCAACTAGGCCAAGTATCTTTGAGATTTCCTCAGGAAGGCAGCCATGGTTGAGTGTGAACCATGTTCAACACCAGCCAAACCTCATCAACAATTTCTTAAAGATGAAGGTGTTTTTCTCCAAGATCTTACCACTTATCGAAGTCTAGTAGGGGTTCTTCAATTCACTTTCACTAGGCTTGATATCGTCTATGTTGTCAATTCAGTATGCCAGTTTATGACAGCTCCTACAGAGATTCATTTTGGTGCAATCAAATGTATTCTCAGGTATCTCAAGGGTACCTTTCATTATGGTCTCACTTACACTTCAAGTGATATGCAACTCCTGTTCTATAGTTATTCAAATTAGGCAGGAGATCCACTATAGCGGCGCCTCTCACACGTTTGACAAGGAATGGAGTTAAGTTCGAATGGTCAGATGAGTGTGAGAGAGCTTCAATGAACTCAAGACCAAGTTGACCACCGATCCATTGTTAGCACTTCCGGATGATAGTGGGAACTTCGTTATTTATAGTGATGCATCCGGACAAAAACTTGGTTGTGTGTTGATGCAGCATGGTAGGGTAATCGCTTATACTTCTAGGAAACTCAAGAAGCATGAGTTGAATTATCCTATTTATAATCTCTATGGGGAAACGTGCCAAATTTTCATGAATCATAAGAGTTTGAAGTATCTGCTCATTCAGAAGGAACTGAATTTGAGGCAAAGGAGATGGTTAAAGTTGATTAAGGATTATTGACTGCACCATTGAGCATTATCCTAGGAGAGCTAATGTGATAGTGGATGCTCTCAGCAAGAAGTCTTCTGGGTTCGTAGCTTATCTCTGAGAGAGATATCTTCCATTGTTGGTTGAGTTGAGAAAGTTGAGAGTTGGGTTAGGTATGGATGAATAGGGAGCCTTATTGGCCGCTCTTTATGTGAGATCAGTGTTGGTAGAACGAATACTTGCAATCCAGTCACCGGATCCATTGATCTGTACACTAAGATTAAAGGTCGAGAATGGTACCAGAACTGATTATTCGGTGAGAAATGATGGAGCTTTGGTGGTGGGTACTAGATTGTATGTTCCTGACGATGAAGCATTAAAAAGGGAAATTATTGAGAAGGCTCACTGTTCGGCTTTTGCTATGCACCCTAGCAGCACAAAAATGTATCAAACTTTGAGAGAACATTATTGGTGGCCTTTGATGAAGAATAAGATAACAGAGTACATCAGTAAGTGCCTAGTTTGTTAGCAAGTCAAGGCTAAGTGGTAGAAACCATCACGGTTGTTGCAACCACTTCCGATTCCTGAGTGAAAGTGGGAGCACATCACAATGGATTTTGTGTTCAAGCTTCCTTGGACACTAAACAAGCATGATGGAGTTTGGGTAATTGTGGATCGACTCACCAAGTTCGCTCATTTTTTGCCAGTGAAAGTGAACTATACTTTGAATAAACTGGCTAAGATTTTGATAAATGAGATTGTAAGATTGCATGGGGTGCCAGTATCCATTGTTTCAGATAGAGATCCCCGGTTTACATCCCATCTTTGGGCGAAGTTAAATGAAGCCTTTGGAACTCAATTGCGGTTTAGTATTGTATTCCATCCCCATCGATGGTTAATCGAAAGAACGATCAGACTTTGGAGGATATGTTGAGAGCTTGTGCTTTGCGAGTTTCGGGGAGACTGGGATGAGTATTGAGATGTCGTCATTTATGGAGTTTGCGTATAATAACAGTTATCAAGTAAGTATTGAGATGTGGCCATTTAATGCTTTGTGTGGAAGACAGTGTAGGACACCATTGTACTGGGAGGAAGTGGGTGAACACATATTGAAGGTATCTGAGGATGTTGAACGAACAAAGAAACAGGCTGAATTGATCAGAGAAAGACTCAAGGCAGCCCAAGACCGACAAAAGAGTTATGCAAATAATAGAAGAAAAGATCTTCAGTTTGAGGTTGGTGACTAGGTATTCTTAAAATTGTCGTCTTGGAAAGGTGTGGTAAGATTTGGGAAGTGAGGAAAGTTAAGTCCTCGTTATTATGGGTCATACGAGATTTTGGAGCATGTGGGCCTATAGACTTGCCTTGCCCTTAGATCTTTCCCGATTACATGACGTATTCCATGTTTCCATGCTCCGAAAGTATATCCCTGACCCTTCCCATAGTCTAGAGGAGCAACCAATAGAATTAAAGGATGATTTGAGTTATGTGGAGCAACCAGTTGCAATTTTAGATTGGAAGACTCAGGTATTGCGCTCTAGAGAGATCCCACTGGTGAAAGTCTTGTAGAGGAGCCATAATGTAGAGGAGGCTACTTGGGAAGCTGAGGATCAAATGCGGGATTAGTACCCTTAACTCTTCGAGTGACAGAGGGAGGTGGATTGTAACAACCCAATCCTTAATTAGTTTTAAATTATTAATTTATTATGAGAAAAGATTGTTTTACCCCTACAATATTTTATTAGGTTTAAAGTTGACTTTTTGACCACGAAGGAAATTGGAAATTTTGCTTGTATCGTTGCATAGACCACATTGAAATAAGTCCGTAGACATATAGTGGGCTCAAATCCGAGTTGTATCGAGGAAGATAAGATTAAAATACATTGAGGAGGCAAAATGGTAATTTTGGAAGTTAGATTTTTTTTTAAAACCTCTCTCTATCTCTCTCTCCCCTCACGATAACCCCCTCGACGCTTTTCTCCAGCCGGTTCCTTCCCTCCTCCCAAACCATGGCTGCCCGGCCACCGCTAGTCATCGGACCAACTCAGAAAGGACCGGCTTCTCCTCCATTGCACAGCCCCACCTTCCTGCCGACAGGTGCATGCGAGCCACCGGAGAGAGGCATTGAACCCGACCATAATTTACTGAATTTTTGGCTGGTTGTTTTTCTCTCCTCTGGCCGCCAAATTAGAGAAATAAGGTATGGATTTCCACCTATTTTTCGTGCTCTAATTGATGGTTGGGTAGGATTTGAAAATTTTCTAGCTGATGTGGGTTAATTTTCACCCCAAAGTTTGGTCGGTTTTGGATTCGCGATTCCAGCCACTTCCAGTCTTTTTTCGAGGTAGGTCCAAGAACAAAACTATCTCCAAATGAGGTTTTACACCTAGGGTAGGAATCTTGGCCGGCGGTTTGGAGTATTTCCATATGCCTGAAATTGATTGCACACCTACCCGCGGTCGGCTTGTGGGCGGCGCGTGGGTAAGGTGTTGGGGGCTACATTCTATCCTAAAATGATCCCTAGTCCTTACGAGCGCGTAGATACTTTCGGATTCCAATTTGGTTAACGTTTGAACCCCAAACGGATCTCGCCTATTGTCCAATTTCCGGGTTCGATATGTTTGAACCGTTGGATCACAGTCAATTTCAAATATGTTGATCTAGATAATTTCAGAATCGTTTAGGATTCGACGGATCATGAATTAGAGTCCCGGATACTCCAAAAATGCCAACCGTGTTAGGTTTACTGATCGCCCAATCTTGCTATAGTGAGCGATCCGACCGTCCGATTGAGACCGAACTGCATATTGGAACCTTTAGGAACCCTCGGATCAGAAATTTGGAAGTTGTGGACCCCACGGGGTACCAGGTTGACTTTTTGGGAGTTTATCGCTTTTTGAGTCCTGGATATTTTCTAGACCATTCTAAACATGAGAAAAGCTTATGTGGGTAGAGGAATGACCTTAAGGTTAATGCATGCACTTCTAGGAGCCAGAGGTCAGGGTTTTAATTAAAGATTTTATTGAGAATTTTTTTTAATAAAATATTATGATGGTTTAATCAGGCACAGGCACAAGCAGACCAAGAAAGACCTTCAAAAGGTCCAGCTAGCTCCGACCAGCTGTGAGTGGACTTTTATTTTCATAAATGAATTTATGCAATTCAATTTCATTATTTGATCTTGAATAAGTATTAAATAACTCGAGTTTTTCTAGCATATTTTTGCTGAGGTTAAATATTTTATTTATATGCTGCCGAGTTGAGAATGCTTAAAAAATATGAAAAATAAGAATTTCAGAGAACTATCAGATGAGATGGCAGTAGAGTTTTAAGATAAAAGAATTCGTCTTATTTATGCCATACCTTCCAGAAATTTATATTTTCTTAAAACCACGCTAGGTACCCAAATATAATAAATGTTGCCTTCGGTATTTCTGTTGCCTTTAGATACATTCGTTGCCTTCGGTTAGGTCAGAATGCTTGACTTTTACCTCATGAGTCTTTGGGATGTTCGGACTGTGGGAGCGAGGAATGCGGATCAGGTTGACCAAATGTCTCCTGAATCCTAAGATGATTGCGGCTCGGGTGACTTCGTGTTTCCCGAGGCTGCGAGGCGTGACGCCGGTGTACGAGGAATTGAGGGGTATTTGTGGGATTAAACGGAAATAAGGGAATTGACGGAAATAAAATGAGTGCGCCTAGGTGGTAGACTAAATTTCATTTTCAATGTCTTCAGCGGAAGGATGTTTTGAATAAGTATGTAAATGGTTATCTAAATATAGATATGAATGCGTGATTTCTGTATGAACATAGATAAAGAGCTTGTTTAAGTTTTTGCAACTGGTTTTACAGTGGGGTTAGTACGTTCATAGTTAGTTTCAAAACTTTATTTTTGGTCCACTCACATTTTCAATGTCCCCCGCATCAGACCGTGGCGTGCACCGTGAGCCACCACTGGGCCGTTTTCACCTTCCGTCTCATCTTTTGCCAATGTAGGGTTATGTATAATTGAATTATACCTATAAATTAATCTATTTAAAATGCCTATTTTTATCCGTTAATTTTTATTATGTTCAGAATATAATCAATTAGAAATTTTTAAATTTACTTTAATATTTTGATTGCTTTTGTAAAATATAATATATATACTTTAATATTTTGATTGCTTTTGTAAAATATAAGATTGTCTTTTCGAACAGTCTTTCGTTTAAGGGTATAATATTGGTATAGAATGTGATTCTTGTTTCTTTTTTTTTTTTTATATGAAATCTGAATCATATCTTTTTCATAAATTTAATCTAGTTCAAATAACACGCATACGAAATTTAATCTGTTTGTGACTTGTTATACTGATTTTACACTATGAAAAAATAACAACCTAAACCTTAAATCTTCTCTTACATATTATATGCATGCTGGCAGTTGGGAATATAAATATATATATATATATATATATTTGTTTGACATGTGTAAACTTGGGAAATGATAAAATTACAAGGGCGACTCTACCGAATTTTCGACATAAGTCAGGCCTAAAATAATAAGAGAATTTGAATAGAAGGGCTATTTATTCATTTGTGCCCGGCATCTGCCAGGTGTCAGACACACACAGGGTTCGGCTCGGATTCCCAAGTGGAATTTGGGTTGGGTCCTGTCATTAAGAACGTTTGGTGATATTAAGCATAGTACTTGTGGCTAATTTGTCTTCAAATCGTGGACAAAATAGCTTTGCCGATGACTTTTCTTCCAAGACTAATTGGTTGAGTCGTTGAAGCAATAGATCAAAATCATCTTGGCTCCTTAAGAGGGCGAGACGCACAAATCGATCTTCAGCACCAAACTGAGAACCTCTAAGCCCGTAAACGTTGGCTTCTTCTTGGAGGACTGCATAGCAATCTTTATCCTCTTCCCTTTCGCACTTAACCCATGCATAAGCTGCAGTGAGGAAATTTATTAATTTTTCATAAATGAAATCTTTTGATTACTTAATTAATTTAATTTTCAGAGGTAATAATATTATATATCAGAATCATGTGATCATGGGAACATCCAACAGCCACATCCGGTACGCAACAATTGGTCAGAATCATAGTAGTGTTGAATAGCATGAATATATATTAGCTAAAAGGAAATTATAAATGCTTCAACATGAAATGAGCAATGAAATTTAGATCAAAGAGAGAAAAATGCTTCACTGGTAAATGATATATATGCTTGCAACCGTGAAGATTCCCCAACGATAAGGCTTCGAGTGGTCAAGTCCTTTGACGACCGAAACTAATTTAAGTTTTTATGTTGTTCAGTTGTTTGATTACAGTTAATATTTGACGCAATTAATCAATGGTTGTATTGAGCCACATGCAAGCCGGACATGCCGTGGTCCTCCAAAACTCCATGAAAATCCCATTATTTCTTAAGCATTATATGCAATATAGTTAAAATATAACTCTATATAATTTTAAATTTATAGTATTAGCCCCCCCCCAAACAGATTAGCTTCTGGCCCCGCCACTCTCTCTATGTTTGTAATATTGCAAAAATAGTGGCACGCGGCACGCCCGTAATCTCACAAAAATGGCAAAGTATGCCTAAATCCACGACCTTGCAAATCTAGGTCGTAGGTGAAAAAAAGGGTTAACAATTATTCAATGATGAAAGAAATGTATGTTACAAAAAATACACAGCAATTAATTATATAATCGTGATGGGAATGTTACCTGGTGAAGGTTCTCTAGTTTTCTTGAAAAAGGTGCAGTGTTTGGGTGCAAATTTTTGCAGACTAAAGCGATTTGATACAGAGAGGACGTTGCTCAATTTTTCCCAACGCTTTCTCAAAGTGTTATATCCGAATTCAAAAATATCCTTTCCTCCCCCTTCAAGGACTACATTCAAAACCTTCAAAGCTCTCAGCTGAGCATCTCGAGAAATACCCATGCTATCTATGAGCGTATACATGGCCATCTTTTGGAACACAGACTCATCCTTTACCACAGCCCACCTGTGCAAGAGCCACAAGAACAAATATTATAGCTACCGCAAAGGGTTTTGTTTTCAACTCGATGCCTAAATGGAAAATTGAATAGGGGGCCTTTGTCTTTTTGTATAGAACATATACTAGCAAAGGACTTATTAGTGTAGTGTTTTGGAGCAATTGCTCCCCCCCATGAAAGAACGTCCTAGGTTCGAGTTCTAACATCCGTGTAGTGTGTGTGAGTTTAATATAATATATATGGCCCCGATCAATAGAAAAATGTCAAAAAACGTCATAGATGCAGTTCATTTTCTGCATTTTTCGTTCTGGATATAAGTTGTGATATAGAAGGGAAAGAAGTCACCAATAATAGCAAGGTGATAAAGTTTATAAATAAAATAAAATAAATAGAAGTGAAAAGATATGCAAGAAAATGATGGTTAGGTTGTTACGTACCCGAATCTGCTACCAGCATGGCCAGTGAGCTTAGAAATTGCAAATATCATGATATCATCATTTGCTGGAGTAGGAATTGCTGTAAAATGTGGCCAGTAATAGACACGATCATAGATTGCTTTGGCATTTGGACCTTGAACATTTGCCTTATTCAGCTGGCCATCAGGATTATTTGGTGAGGTAACAAACTCAATAACATTAGTAGCATCTGAGATGTTCTGCAACAAGGATGCATCTCCTCGAAATACATAGTCCATCGAACGAAAAAACTCCGTTTGTATTTGGTAATACTGGGAAAATCGAACATCAAAACTGTATATATCAGTCAGCAGTATATTTGTAGTAGTACTACGTACTATTTGTACCATCTCAATTGGTGATTTTATGTATACAGGTATCACCCACCAGAGAAGTAGGTCCACACACGTACACATGTTAATACTATCTATATACTATAGAGAGATAATATAGAAGATGATTTCTTGAGATGATACAAGTTTATTTATTCATTCTTTGTCCGTTAAATATGTAAGCAGTAAGTTTGGCACCCACATTGTAATAAGGAATTGAAGCTACAACACTTGCAGGCGAGGAGGAGGAGCTTGAATTATGGGAAGACAGTGCATGAACTGCAGCATTGAGAAGTTGTGTTGAGCCAGCACCAAAAACAATGTATCTTCCTCCAGTCACGGCATTTCCAACGATGGCATGAAGTTTGCGAATGTGCCTTTCAAGCTCTGCTGAGATGTAAGATTGATCCGCAGAGGTATAGCTCATTCGATGCCAACCTGCTACTACAAGTGCACTTTTTGATGCATGTTGCATCCAAAATGGCTCCAAGAAAAGTGGGTCTCCACTGCATCCAACAACACATATGAGCTGATAATGAAGATCATAAAGTTTAGATGTGCCATTAATATAATTTTCTTTTTTTCAAAAATCACCATTAAATTACTTAGATCCAAATTGGAAGCTCCGTTCAATAGGATGTAGAGCCAGCCTCGGCCAGGGCAACTGGGGCCCATAATTGAAAGGGGCACAAAAAAATCCAGTTAAGCCATATATACGTATGGAACAAAACAAATAAAAAAACTAAAAGTCCTCAGAAAAAAATATAAAATAACTAGGCGTGCATATTTGTTTAAGAGTGGTGTTTATTTTATCCGTCCTTTTTATAACAAAAGTTTAATTCTTCCCAAAAGTGAGTGCTAACCCATATATACTAGCAAATATGTTGTTTTTTAATCCTAGCCCCAAAAAAAACAAAAAACAAAAAACAAAACACCATACTAGGGTTTAGATTCTTGTTGCAAAACCAGACCATACTAGGGTTTAGATTCTTGTTGTCTCAATTTTCCCTCACTCACGGAGTCAAACCGCAGCCTCTATCCTCTCAATCGCCTCTCTCTTTTCCCTATCCTTTCCTCTCCATGGCAGACGAGACGAAGCCAATAGAGCTGTAAGTCCTTTCTCTTTGTCTATTTATTCTCTATGTTACTGCTATTTTCCAAATAATCACTTTGTATGGGCGTTCTTGTAGATTCAAGGTCGCCAATTGAGAACTTATTCGTTGAGAATTGAGATGGGTTTCAGGTCCAGACCCAGATAAGCAACAAAGATAATTTTTCTTGGGTCTTAATCTGTTTTGCAGGGGGAACATGAGTTCTATAATAGATTACCAAATGAATTGTTCATATTCATTTGGAAGAATAGGCAGAAAATGAAAATGAATTGAAAATTTATGATGCAAAAATGGCAGATTTACTTTTAGAAAAGTTTCATGTAAGAGAAATTAACTGCAAATTCCCTATGGATGAACACGATGACATTTTTCCTCAAGTTATTATCATCAAACAATAACAAATGGGAAGGCTCATGTTGTAAAACAATGAATGCTATAATTTTAATAATAAAATTAATTAATTGATAAAACATTATAATTTTAGTGATTACTTTATTTATAGGGCACACTTTACATTTTTGCCTTGGGCCTCAAGTTACAAAGGGCCGCTCTGCATTAGGATGAGAAATTGAATGGAGCTTTCAATTTGGAGGTAAGTTTTAATAGTGAAAAGGTGGACTTAGGTAGAGTAGCTTTTGGCACAAATTAATTTTTTTGGATATTCCCTTTGTCAAGCCACTGTATTACCCTATTCTTGACATGGTGACAGAAATCTTGGTGGTCACTTATGGAAGTAATTAATCTATCTAGTAAAAAGAAAAAAGAAATATGAACCCGTCCTACCAAATTTTTTTGGCTCCAAAGTCCTTTGCATGTGAAATTTTGTGTTTGAATTCCTTTCCCTCGATATCGTTTGTGTAAAGAAAAAAATACTACACCGTAACATTATGCAGTACATAGTGTTGTATTTGACATAGAGTGAAGAGCAAAATAATTCATCTGAAAGCTAGTAGAAGCATTTAAGCAGCATGATGGAGGAGATGGTGCCAAAAAAGATCCCTTGTTGATGGAAGGTATAATTCTTTTCAGAGAAATACGTATAAGCTACCATCCACTACTCTTTGTCTATTGTATATATGAGGGAATATTTTATTCTAAATATAAATTCAAAACTATTAGAGTTTATCAAGAATAATCCTCGTATCTAAAAGACCCCTATTTTAAAACATTACATTACTAATATCATGTGAGTTTTGTTTTTTGGAATCTTTCATGTAATAACCCAAACCTAAAATTAATATTTAATTATTAATTTATTATTGCCCTTAGAATTTTTATTAGGTAAATGATAAATTCAAAAAGGTAAAAACTATTAGAGATTTTTATTTTAAGAATGGAATCCTCGTGATCTAAAATTTTGACCAGGCTCGTTCTCCGTCATCCGGCCACCCAGATGAGTGAGGTATTTCTCACCTATTTCTTGAGCTCTAGCTGCCTGTTGGATAGGAATTGGTTGATTTCATAGGAGAACGATTTCGAAACCCGGTTTTGACAGATTACTCCGGCCATTTCCGCCACTTTTTGGGGTAGGTCCAAGAACAAAAGTGGCTCAAATAGGGTGTTTTACCTAGGATAGGAGTCTTTGTTGATTTTTTTCGCTTAGGAAGCGCGTGTGGCGGCTCGTGGGCAGTAAGATGGGGACCACAGTCAGTCCTAGAATGATCTCCTAGTCTCACGAAGGATTTCGCCTTAATTCGGATATGAACCCGACGGATCTCGCCATTGTGCGATTTCCGTGTTCACTACTTTTGAAAGGATGATCGTATCAAACGGATCCAATACTACATAGAAATGATCCTCAGGCAACCTCTGATTATTTTAAATGTTATATTTTCGTCTTTAAATTTCAAGTGGTCCAAATTCCATAATAAAAGAAAAAAACCAAGTACATTGCACTAAATATACCAACTTTAGATATCAACTTGTGTACTATCTTTCTAATAGAGGTGGTGCCCATCAATACAATGAGTCACACGCTCTATTAGAGAGATGATACACAAGTTGGTATCTAAAGTTGGTCTTCCTAGCATTATCCATATATTAATAAAGTAAATTGAGCTTAGACCCATAAAATTCATTTTTAATCACCTATTCGTTTATTTTTCTATTTAAAATACCCAATTGTTTCAAATTAAACCCGATGACTAGGATCCAAGTAAGCAAGTTACCTAATCAAGCTTAAAATCTGATATATTCTATTTTTTGGATTCCAAAACTACCCTTATTTACAAGTAAACATGTTATGTGGGGATATAACTAATGAGACACGTTTAATTTGAAAAAATCTTCAAATGGTTGTAATGGATGTACGAATTAATTTAGAAACATTGCCTAAATCCTAAACCCTATTAATAAAGTAAACATTGCTTTTCGCATCCCCTAGACTTTGCATTTATGTTTTTTATTTTATTTTATTATTGCAGGACTTTCCTAAGCTTCCTAGTTTTCAGATTTTCTGAATTAAAAACTTCTGGGCTATTTTTTTTCTTTTCATTACAACCTTTCTGCCCTCCGAATTTCCCAAGCTCCCAAACTAGCTAAGAATATAGTGTGTTTATTTTGTGTGTGTGTGTGTGTGTGTGTGAGAGAGAGAGAGAGAGAGAGAGAGAGAGAGAGACAGACAGAGAGAGAGAGAGAGAGACCTGCCAGCATTTGCTGCACAACCAGGCAAAAACTCAGAGCAGTGAGGGCCTCCATAGCAAGAACTGCATTCACAAACAGGCTCCTTGCCATCGAGAGTTAACCCATCCAAGTAGGCTTTTCCATGCCCTGAGCAAGAGATGGCTGCCACATACTCAGCTTCTTCTGCTGCCCTTCTGCTCCAACTCAGTTCCCACTCTCTACCCACATATAGTTTGAAGATCAACAGATTGAAAACTAAAGAAAATGCAAGGCACACAAGGTAGAAGCTTTGTGGCTTAGCCATATACGTCTAATTTCTTTTTTTTCAGGCTCTTGCATAGGAGCCTTAATGATGATATATATAGGAGACTTAATGATGTATGTAAAACAGATCTAGAAACAGGACAGCAATGACAAATGTAATATGCGTTAGGAGGCAAAGCCTTGACGACTTTATAGTCCTCCATATATATATATAATATTACATATATATCTACATAGTATATTTACGGAAAGCATTGACGACTTTACAGTCCACCATATATATATATATATAATATTACATATATATCTACACAGTATATTTACGGAAAGCCTTGACGATTCCACCATATATATATATAATATTACATATTTATATATATCTACACGGTATATTTACGGAAGCTGCACTGCATGTCAATGGCTGTGGTGGGCTGTAGCCCACGGAAGTTTCTGGGGAAAAAATATAAGCCTATTTTAAATATAGTCCAATGTATATATTAATCTATTAAAGTTATAAATAAAAAATCAATTATTTATGAATTTAGTTGTAGGGCAACAATAAATATACACATTAGAATAAAAGAACTCATCTGTTTGACAACCCTCTCCTTACATCGTAACAAAAACACTTCGATTTCAAGTAAATAGTCAAGTCCTTAGCCGCCCCTAACTCACCCAGTTGTTAAAACAGCCTTGACAACAAGATGCTGAAGAAGTTTCTAGTGAATTATATGATTGTCTATATTGAAAAAATTGCTTATTGATTCAGAAGCAATAACAAAAGAATATCAATTCTCGCAAAGGATTGCAAGCCACAACATGAATATGTACACTTTAATTATGTTGTTGAACATATTTTAATTTTGACAAAATGTATTTTTGGTCACATTTAATATGTATTTGTTTAATGTTTAAAGTTTATTGAAAATTAGTCAATGAAGCTATAAACTAGCATGGTTTGTATGATTTAATGTTGTTAGGTTCTGTTTAGCTAAGGTTTTTAGCTTCCCTTGACTACTTTGTACTTGCACATGTAATTCATCAAGCGCGAGATTAATTAGATTAGAATAGTCTAGTTGAAGATGATTACTGTGGCTGAGATCAAGAACGGAGCTAGGATTGTATGTGTGGGGGGCCAAACCATAACACAAGTTTTTAAAAGAAAAAAATTCAATCCTGCAACAATAAATAATAGACTATAGAAAGGCATTGATTTTATTTTATTTTATTTTTTAAGAACTAAAATCATAACATTGCATTAAGAAGCAAACATAACATCATCAATAAGAATGAGAGACAACCATTCAGGTTTGTCTTCCATCCTAACTATAAGGTTTGAAATAGAAAGTGCAAGGCTATGAGTCGCATGATTACAAGTACGAGGTCAAAACTGACCAAAATAACTCTGTAATAAATTAGCCAAAACCTGAATTTCATTTACTAGAACAAATTTGTAGCCCAAATCTGCATCACATTGGAAAGCCGTATTGCTGCTTGTGCATCTGACTCTAAATATATATGTTGCAACCCCAAGTTACTAACAAGTTGAAGGCCAAATCTGATTGCAAATGATGCAGTGCCTTGGTTGCTGCTGCAATCAACTCTCCACGATCATCTCTAATAACATCTCCCAACCTCTAACACAACTCATATGGTCTGTTATTTTTCAAAATATGAGCTCCAATTATATAATCCAATATGTGTAGGAACAATTGTTTTTTGGGGGGGCAGGGCCAGGATCATGGCAGGCCCCACTCACTAGTCAACCGACCGGGCAACCACCAAGATGACTAGTCAACCTATCAAGATGCAAATTAGAAATTGTTCACCCAAAAATCCACTATTGGGAAAAATTAGGGGTCATCAACCGACCGGGACAATCCACTAAGTAGAAAAAGATTCTTACCAAGGAACACAAGCAAGCTCAATAAAAACCTAAATCTATTTAGGAAGATGAGCTATACCTCATTTGTGCAATCTTCTTCTCCAACTTAGCAAAGCTTGAAGCTCAGTTTTTCATTGCAATGACAGCTCCTTCTCCAGCTCATTCATCCCATGCACTAGCTTGGCAAGCTCTAACTCAAACAGAAACCAAAATTTGGATTCAATGGAGAAATACCAATTTTTTTATGAAACCATACTCTTAAAGAAATCAGTCTTGAATCTAACCTAGATATAAATGAGAGAGTGTTTTAAGTAGCTATGCATATTAGTATTTCAAATGCAGTTTTTCAAAAAGAAATCAAGTTGGAAAACTCATAGATGAAAATAATGATGGTTCTCTCTTGAGGAAGAAAAAGAGAAAGATGACAAACAAAACTTTCCAAAACTTCCACAAAAGAGACAGCTGCCAAATGAGGAATTCTTTGGCTTTTACCCAAAAATTCCTATGTCAGAATAGACACATGGCAGCTGAGAAATTCGTAGAAAATGACACAAAATAAAAAATGGTTAAGACCCAATTGGAAATAGTGAGCTGGAAATCCTAATTAAAACAAAGGTTGACTAGTCATACGAAGAGAAGATGACTAGTTCAAAATGGAATCAAACCTGACCTCTTCCAGCCTTGGAACTACCACTCTTCCTAGCCTTGGAACTACCACTAGACTACGTGCGTAAGAGTGATTGAGGACGTTATACCTGGTGAAGTTCCTCTGGTTTTATTGAAATAAGTGCAGTATTGGGGTGCAATTTTCTGTAGAGAAAATCGGTTTGACAGAGCCAAAGTGTTGCTCAATTTTTCCCAGCGGTTCTTCAATTTGTTGTATCCGAATTCAAAGATTTCCTTGCCTCCAGTTTCAAGAACTACATTCAGAAGCTTCAAAGCTCTCAGCTCAGCATCCCGAGAAACACCTAAGCTACTTAACTCTATATATTCACTCATTCTTTTGTACACAGACTCATCCTTCACCACTGCCCACTTGCACAAGGCACAACATTGATACAAGGGTTTAATATTAAAACTACCAAAGAGGATTTTTCTTGGTTTCAACTGTAAATAATTTTTCCTTGTTTTTAACTTTAAAGGATTCGTAAAACTTTATTTATTTATTTATTTTTTTTTTAAAACAAAGGTTTGCAAGAAAGGAAAATGATAGTTAGGTTGTTACCCAAATCTACTGCCGGCATGGCCAGTGAATTTTGAAATTGAAAATATCATGAGTTCATCATCCGCTGGAGCAGGAATTGCTGTAAAATGTGGCCAGTAATACACACGATATCATAGATTGCTTTGGCATTCGGACCTTAAAAATTGCTTTATTCAGATGCCCATCAGGATTGTTTGGAGAGGTAACAAACTCAATAAAAATAGTAGTATCATCTGAGATGTTCTGCAACAAGGATGCATCTCCTTGAAGCACATAGTTCGTTGATTGAAAAAGCTCTGTTTGCAATTGGTAAAGCTGCAAAAATCCAACATCAAAATCACATATATCAGTCGGAAAATTTGTAAACATAAAATAGTACTACTACTATTTGTACCATTTCAATTGATGATTTTATGTAAACGAATGTGACCCACATAAGTAGGTCCACACATTCACACATTTTAATATTATATATATACCAATATAGAGATGATACAAGTTTATTATGCTTTGCACTTAAAATAAATAGGCAGTAAGCTATAGGATCCCACATTATAATAAGCAATTGAGGCTACAACACTTGCAGGCGAGGAGGAGGAGCTTGAATTATGGGAAGAGAGTGCATGAACTGCAGCATTGAGAAGTTGGGTTGAGGCAGCACCAAAAATAATGTATCTTCCTTGAGTCACTGCATTTCCAACGATGGCATGAAGTTGGCGAATGTGCCTCTCAAGCTCTGCTGAGATGTAAGACTGATCAGAAAAGGTATAGCTCATTCGATGCCAGCCAGCTACTACAACTGCACTTTTAGCTGCATGTTGCATCCAAAATGGCTCCAAGAAAAGTGGGTCCCCACTGCAAGCAAATATATATATCATATATTCATGAGACAATGTAATTTACAAGAGTAGGCATTTGGACGGCTATTAAATCGGTGAACCGGACTGAACCAAACCGGAAAATGTGATATGGCGAGGCCACTGCCAGCCTTGTCATCATTATATATACATTAACAGCAGCATTTGGAAAACTTGATATATATGATTCCAAAAGAAAAATCTCCCTTGCCTTTCATTTTGTTGGATCTATGTTGGACCATGACATTCACATTTATATAGTAGATACAGTCCCTTTCACATGTGAGAAACCAAAGTCCCTAGAATGTACGTAAAACAAATTTTATTTTAAAAAAAAATTCAAATTCCCTCTTGTTGCATTTCTGTTTTTCCCTTTCTATTAATTGGTGATATGGATTGGAAGTCTTGGCATGATTAATGTTAGAGGTTTTTCAAAATAAAAGCAGGCGACTGATCGGATACTAACAGAGGCTTCAAATTTGCTCCCTGGAATAAAGCGACCGGGGTTTATCGCAGAGAGGATTTTTTGACTTTTGGGTCTTTGGATGTGTCAAAAGAAATATAAATCACAGATCTAAAGAGCCAGCCCCTTCTAATTCAATCCAAAGCTAACTATCATTTTCCAGTGAGCAAGCCTTTGCGAGAGAGAGAGAGAGAGAGAGAGAGAGAGAGAGAGAGAGAGAGAGAGTACCTATCAGCATTTGCTGCACAAGCAGTTAAGAACTCAGAGCAGTCAGGGCCTCCATAGCAAGAATTGCATTCACAAACAGGTTCCTTCCCGTCAAGAACTAGCCCATCCAAGTAGGCTCTTCCATGCCCTGAGCAAGAGATGGCTGCCACGTGCTCAGCTTCTTCTGCTGCTCTTCTGCTCCAACTCAGCTCCCATTCTCCACCCACATAGAGTTTCAAGACGAATAACAGATTAACAAATATAGAAAATGCAAAGCACACAAAGTAAGATCTTTGTAACTTAGCCATATTTGTTCAGTTTCCTCTGTCAGGCTCTTGTATTATTCTTGCACATATAGAACCGTATGCAAGAGGAAAAGGATAACAAACACAAATTTAAGGAGCTGGGAGGCAATGCCTGCATGAACATTTAAACATAAAGAGGCCCACCATCTCTGTCAAGGACAAGGACATTTACTTGTGATATACTAGGATCGACCACAACTCTAGAGCCACAAATTACTATGTACATGCACCTTTTCACTATCTAATATCTGGCAGAATAATTTAGTATGCTCTAGGAATTTGGTTTAAAAGAAGAGAACTTTACGTGAGATATAGGAGAAAAACTTGTGTGAGGTGTTCTTACCATATGATGTTAAGTCACGAAACATTCCAATTAAAAGATAGCATGTGTCTCAATTTAATGATAAGCTTTCATTTTTTGAACACATGCTTGCGTACTTACTTTAGTTGTTCTACCACTTAGAATACAATAGCATAAATTATTCAGTTCCCGAGTACATGCAATAGTTGTAGTTGGCTCAGTTTCTAATCATATTGAAACAATGTGATGTTGGGAAATCAACAATCAGTATTACACTAATTATTTAATTTAATAATTAAATCTAACAGTAAATAAAATTACGAAATTAAATAAGATAGTAAAATAAAAATTGATTGGTTTTCAAATAGAGGCTTGCATATTGCAATGTCCTTGAAACAGAATTTTGCCCCTACATAGTGCTCGTAGTTCTGCTAGTGAACCCACAAGCCACTCAATTGGGCCACTTGCATAGCCCAATCCTCACTATTCTATTTTCAAGAATAAGTATTATAAAGACCTTCAAGGAACTCTAGTTTTCTAATGTTGGACTAATTTCAACTCAAACATGCTTGCGATGCCTTGCAAAAACCAACATGTGATATCTTTTTTTCGATAATTGAAATTTCATTACTCGAAGAAGAAGCAATTTTCCTAAGGAAGAAAGTGTCTATATGAGTCGGATATAAATCTTAGATGTTTACATCCAAAGGCGAATATATAATACATATCATCATAAAATTCTCAAATACCACATGGTATTAGAGGTAGTAGCACTCTTAAATTTTGATTAAACGTCTTACAAAACATACAATTTAACCTTACATATTTACATACATATAAAAAAATATTCCTAAAAATAACATTGTTTGACGAAAAGAACACGAATAAGAGAAGCTTCATGCTTCCCACAGAGCAAAATGGACAATATTGTGAATTGAATTTCCATTTGCTTCCTTCTTTTTCGTATGTATTTTGCATTCTTTAATCAAAGGATAGTAGTTTGGACAAATATGTTTATTAAAGTATTCATGATGGAACTCAGAACCACAATTACTGTCCTCCATACCAAGGATTCCTGTACATATGCAAATCTATGGTGGCATTTTCTTATTTAATTTGATAGAATGTAAAGGTGATAATTATTAATAGACAAAACCCCTCAATTGTGATGTATTTACTCTGATTTTTTCATAGAGATCGAGAGAGAGAGAGAGAGAGAGAGAGAGAGAGAGAGAGAGAGAGAGAGAGAGAGAGAGAGAGAGAAGGGTTTATTTTGTAATAGGATTTGTATTGTTTTTATCAAGCTCAAGTTTAGATTAAGAATAGATTCTCTAGGTGTTCTTAACTAATAACTATCCTATGGAGGTTCAAGCAAATTCACAAAGGTAAATTGTGCATTGCATCACATTGCATTAAATTGATTTCATAAAATGATGACTAGTCTGTAGGATTTCCAGCTGGATAACCAACTATTTTGTCATATTCTTCTTTCTCTCTCTGCTACCATGTGTTGATTCAGAACTAGGGAATTTTTGGGTGTAAAGGTCAAAGGATTCCTAATTTGACAGTCGTCACTTTTGTAGGCAAGTTTTGTAATGTTTCTTTGTACACTTTCTCTTCTTCCTCAAGTGTAGCCTTCATATTTTTCATCTTTGAGTTTTCCAAAATGTTTCTTTTTGAAAACTGTATTTTAAATATGAAAACCTCATCTTGCTAGATCAAACACTCTATATATATATATATATATATAGGTCAAATTCAACATTGATTTCTTCAAGAGTATGGTTTCTTGAAGAACTTGGTCATTCTCCTTTGAATCCAAATTTTGGTTTCTGTCTGAGTTAGAGCTTGCAAGCTAGTGCCATGGGATGAATGAGCTGGAGAAGGAGCTGTCATTGCCATGAAGAACTGAGCTTCAAGCTTTACTAAGTTGGAGAAGAAGATTGCACAAAGGAGGCATAGCTCATCTTCCTAAATAGATCTAGTTTTTTCTTGAGCTTGCTTGTGTTCCTTTGTAAGAATCTTTTTCTACTTAGTGGATTGTCTAGTCGGTTGATGACCCCCAGTTTTTTCCAATGGTGGGTTTCTGGGTGAACAATTTCTAATTGCATCTCTGTAATTTTTCTGGGTTTGTGTTCTTGGTGGTTGACTAGTCATCGTATGAATTCTGGTGTTCTTGGTGGTTGACTAGTCATCGTATGAATTCTGGGTTTGTGTTCTTGGTGGTTGACTAGTCATCGTATGAATTCTGGGTTTGTGTCATTGTAGTTGACTAGTCATCATTATCTGCTGTTTGGTGTTTACTTGATTATGATGATTTCACACACTTTCACCATAGTTTTTGTTAGCATAGGGGATGCCTAGATTGACGGGTCCTTTCTGAGTGCCTAGGTTGTCACTAGTAATTCTCTAGGCTTGCAGGTACATCTTGGTATGCTCTGTGTATGTTATTGTTTGGTATAATTCATATCTGACAGTTGACTAGTCATAAGAGTATTTGGTCAAGGTCTAGAGTGTGTGAAGTTTGTTGCGTTTTGTTTAAGTGTCGTTAAATTTACCTTTCGTCACCTAAGTATCAATTTCAAGAAGGAAGTTCGAATAGTGAAGAATCAACCCGCGAATATTTCCCATGTGGAAATTTGCTCAAACACCTTCCACAGGATGAAGTATTCATGATGCATCTCAGAACCACAATCACTTAGACTACAAATACCAAATAACATATGAACTCCACAATTTATTCAAGTTTTATAGAATGTTAAAAAGGAAAAAAAACTAACGACGAGTGTACGTAAAGTTGATAATTATTCAATTTAATAATATGTACATATGTGGTGGAATTTTCTTATTCATTTGATAGACTGAAGGTGATAATTATTAATAGACAAGACCCCTTCTTAAGGTGCTCATCAGAGGCTTCTTGAGCTGCAAGAAATTGTTTGCATGGTTTTGCTGCTGTCTTTCTTCTGAGACCAACTGGGTTAGTCGCTGAATCAATATATCAAAGTCATCTTGGCTCCTTATGAGGCTGAGACGTACATAACGGTCTTCAGCTGAAAATTGGCTTCCGCTACGCCCAGTAATATTGGCTGCTTGGAGGACTTCATAGCAATCTGTGTCCTCTTCCCTCTCACACTTCACCCACGCATATGCTGCCATGAGATTAAAATTGGTGCAAATTAGCTAGGGCACGGAAGGTTCGCACTTCGAAAATATAATATAATAACATTTATTATGAGAAGAAATTTGGGCTGCATTTTGGGGTTTTTATTTCCCATAACCAATGTATGGTACTTTCTCGACTTAGTCTATTGAGTTAAGGGTGACATCATTAACACTCCTACTTTGTCCATTTGCTTTCCCCCTCTTATTTTAGTACTTTAGTAATGGAGAAACACTTATATGAAACATAGATAGCACTATTTTGTTATTTCCAATCAATCACAGTATGTCATGCGTGATAACTTTTTCACGTAGCAGATGTGATTGGTGAAGATAACAAAACAGTGCTATCCTCATTTTCATACAAGTTTTTCTGATAGTAATGGGGTGAACAAAATGAGAACCAAAACATAAGAACAATTAAAGAATGTAAGGGAAAAAAATGAGAGTGTAAAAATTACTTCCCTACAAATGCAATGCATGCGTGATGAAACTTGAAAGTAATGTTTTTTTTTTCTTCCTTTTTAGGCTTAGGCATGAGATGAAAGTTACACATGGAAGAAATTGCATAAATAGAAAATATAGCTTGTGGGACAGAAACATTGTGTGTGAATAGTGAATTGAATTATTGAACTAATGTACATATTCCACATGCGTAATCATGCATGGCATGGAAGTGACGTTTTGTTTTTCATTCTTTTTGCTTAAGCATGCGGTCAAAGTTCCACTTGGAAGAAATTGCATAAGGAGAAAAGGCAGATGGTGACAAAGAAAAGGTTGATGGTGACAAAGAAAATATATGTGAACAGTGGATTGAATTATTAAACTACTTTTGTTTTTATATGAAAAAAAAAAATCATTATTAAACTTATCTAACACAAAAGGGGTGTAATCGACATTTTGTACTCAATTATTGACAAAGAAAATATTCTTGAATTAGTGGAGACATTACCTGGTGAGGGTCCTCTAATTTTCTGAAAATAAGTGCAGTATCGGGGTCCAAGTTTCTGCAGAGAAAAGCGGCTTGACAAAGACAAGATTTTGCTCAAGCTTTTCCAGCGGTTCCTCATGGTGTGGTATCCAAATTCAAAGATTTGCTTGCCTCTAGTTTCAAGCACCACATTGATAAGCTTCAAAGCTCTTAGCTGAGCATCTCGAGAAACACCCATGCTACTTGTACTCATATACTCCGTCATTTTTTGGTACACAGACTCGTTCTTTATTACTGCCCATCTGCACAAGGCCCCAACAATAGTAGTTAGTGAAGGGGGTGATATCTACCGGCCAGTGAAGAAACCAAGCATAGAGACTTAAAGGAGTTTTGCCACTCCTTGAATTGCCAATTGATTTTGGGGCGTGCAACCTCGACTTTTTACATGATATTAGAGTGAGTGATAAAATTTAAATTGGCTAAGCATTTTAATTTCTTGTATTATTAAATGGTTGATATCAACTATGTATGGGATGAAAGACTATATATAGTATATGGCGAAAACAAATACAAAAGTTTCAAGAGGGTCAAAAAGATAATAAAATTAATATTAGACGGTTTAGTTCGATTGGGTCACAAATTAACTACTCTGATTTGTTTACTTTGGTTAGTTGAAACAGGTTTGGCGCTTTTCTTCACACCCTTGGTGAGGTAACATCATGTATTACGCACAATGTTACATAATGTGTGACATCAACATGAAAGAAACCCGACCGCCATCCAAAAATATCTAATTGGAAAAGTCCACAGAAGTGCAATAATGTGTGGTTGTTACTTACCCGAATCTAGAACCAGCATGACCAGTGAGTTTGGAAAGTGAAAATAGCATAAGATCATCATCTGCTGGATTCGGAATTGCTGTAAAGTGTGGCCAGTAATAGACCCGATCATATATTGCGGAGGCGTTGGGGCCGTGAAGAACTGCCTTATTCAGCTTTCCATCAGGATTGTTTGGTGAGGTTACAAACTCAATAACTTTGCCAGCTTCTGAACTGTTAAGAAATGAGGATGTGTCTCCTTCAAACCTGTAGTCCAATGATCGAAAAAATTCCGTTTGCGTTTTGTAAAGCTGTGAATTTTGGACATCAAAATTAAATTTTGTTAGAAAAGTTAATCATGCATATGGGATTCTAAGCAATAAGCAGAACTATTTGTAGGCAATAACTGATTATAAGCTGCAAGGAATTGTAAAGCCAAATTCAGAAGTAATAAGAGATCGAACCCTGTAATAAGGAATTGAAGCTACAACACTTGCAGGTGGTGAGGAGGAGTTGGAAGAATTATAAGACAATGCATGAACTGCAGCATTGAGAAGTTGGGTTGAGCCAGCACCAAACACAATGTGTCTTCCTTGAGTTACTGCATTTCCCACAGTGGCATGCAATTTACGGATGTGCCCCTCTAGCTCTGCTGAGATGTAAGAGCCATCAGGGAAGCTATATCCCATCCGATGCCACCCTGCTACTAAAAGTGCACTTTGGGCTGCATGTTGCATCCAAAATGGCTCCAAGAAATATGGGTCTCCACTGCCAAAAAAAGCAACATGAATATATGTATCATAAAAATCTTTCGGGCATAATAGCGACGGATAGGGGGAAACCTGTCAGCATTTGCTGCACATCCAGTTACAAACTCAGAGCAATCTGGGCCTTCATAGCAAGAATTACACTCACAAACTGGTTCCTTCCCATCAAGAACCAACCCATCCAAATAGGCTCTTCCATGGCCTGAGCAAGAAATTGCTGCCACACGCTCAGCTTCCTCTGCTGCTCCTTTACTCCAAGTGAGTCTCCACTCTCCATCCACACAGAATTGGAAAATCAATAACAGATTCACAGCTATAGAAAGTGCCAAGATCATAAAGTAGGAGGCAGCTTTGTGCCTTAGCCATGTTAATTAGTTTCTTATTTCCTTTCCTAGCTCTCTTAATTTAACATGCATATAGAGCCTTATATATCAACAGAAAGAGGACAAATTTAATACGTTACCAATCAGCCTTGACAAATTCAAAATTGAGAATTCATATTGATCCATGGACGTCAAGGAATTTTTGTAGAAATTAATTAACTGTGAAAAAATTATAGCACCATATCAACCATAATTCTTGCACATGTACTTCCCAGCTACAAAATACAGTTTAACATTATCCGTTGTTTAAATTGTTGAAGAATATTGAAATCCCACACCAGAAATTTGACCAAATCAAATACACCATATAATAAGTTGTTCCACTATTAATGACACCGAGGCCTTTTATGATAAAACTTCACAACTATTAAACCAGAAAAACTTACTTGTAATTCCCAAGAAGGGTCCGTCCTTCTAAACTTTAACATAAATCCTTGACGACTTTACCTAAGAAGGACAGGTATGTACCACTGTACCAAATAGAGTTTGATATCATCTTCGGTTTGTTTTCCATTTAATTTGTTGATGACTTTGAAAAGTCTTATCTATGTTAGTAAAAGTTCAAACCAAGAAAAATCATATGCCTATCTGTTTTTCAAGGAACCTACTTACTCTTCTTAAGCCAAAGTTAGAATTAACAAGAAAGTAATCGGGAATATTCATCGTATTAACTTGTGGAAATCAAACGCGAAAATAAAAATATTAATATAATACATTGGATAATAGGATAGAACAAAATATTATCACGTTGCTGCTGACAATTGTACTCAAACCTCTGACCATTCACTTACGTCTGAATCTGGTATTTCTAGGATTCAGATATTCAAATAAGGGGTTGTGCTCTTAAATCATTTCAATGTCTATATCAAAGTCAATCGTTTAGACTTTAGAGTCCAAGAAGTACTCTTTTAAAAATAAATAAAAATCTTGTGTACTGCCAAATTAACCATATAAACAAAATGAAACTTTATGGTTATTTGAAAGCATTTTGATATTGCCAGAGCTACTCCCAAAATATAAGTAATCTTAGACTCGATTTGAATGGAGGGATTCCAAATCTATTAATTTAGATGGCATTATAAGGTAAAATTGTTTATTTAGACTATAACAATTCATGTATGCAAAGATTTGAACGATAAAGAAAGGAAAACTGTGCCATATTTGTTTTCGTCTATTGGGTCTCCATGCTTCCAAGCTGGATCACGTTTATCAACTCCACTAGACATCTTAAACGTTCCTACAATCAAGGACGGAACCAGAAATTTTTCAATGAGTGGGCTAATTAAAGTTGTTTAGCTTAAAATCTAAGGACCAATTTTTGTTTGAATACTTACTATTTCTATAGTTTTTCTAGAAATATATTAAAGTACATATTGGGATAAAATAGTAAAAGGTTGAGAGTTAAAATCATGAGTGTTTATTAAGAGATTATTTTATTAATTGAGCAAACAAATTAAATATGATTATATGCCTACAAAAATTGAGTAGACAATGGGTTACAAAACTACATTTGAGTGGGCTACTAAGTGTTTATGGGATGAATAACATTAAAATATATGTAATATATTTTAATTTTATAAAAAGGCTACCTGGGCTAGAGCCCATGGTAGCCCTCTACCTAGTTCCGCCCATGCCTACAATTATTTTTCATGGAAAATTAGGTAATTATTTTTTGGCAAAAAAGTATAGTAGTTACGGTTATCTAAGATAACCTAGATAATAAAGTTATTATAGGGAAGAATTAAATAGGAAGTAATTAATTGTAGGAATTTAAGTAATTATGAAAATAATATGGAATAATAAAACCTAATAATGAATAATAATCCAATTCTATAATAAAATAATAAATTATATTAAACATATTAAAATTATCCTATGGAATAATTATACAACATTACTTAATTACTTCAAAGAATTAACATGCAAGTATTATTTGGTTCTCACATCACATGCACAGGTCCACAAAAAATATTTTTGTATAAATTACAATAATATAAATATAAGTTTGTGAACTTACCTTAAATATGGAACCCTTTGTGTAAGGTCCAAATAGAATCTGCATGGACCAACAATAAAAAAAAAATAATTAAACAAATGTAACAAAATGTGATGGAAGTATATAAAGTCTTTAATAATAAATTAAGAGACAATAAACACACATATAAGTGATCAAATAAAGAATAGAAAAATTAAATACCACATGCCATTGATAAGTAATTAATTGACACAATTTAAAATATAATACCATCAAACATTTGGAATAAATAATAATAAACATGCAAATTAAATAACAATAATGAATGAGAATAACTTACTATAGTTTAGTTTTTTTAACTTGCAGGGAAATTGAGGTGATAGATGTTGAAAATGACATGAGCATTATGTCTTGTTTTGGAAAGATGTTGAGAAAAAGGGGACGGCATGGGACCGTTTGATTTTATTATTTGTATATATAGAAATAGGACTACAACTAATTAGTTAGGTGAGTGGTTGAATGGTAGGGTAAGTAATGAAAGTTGAAACGTGATTAGTAGTTCAAAAGTTGAAACTTGAAAAAGGAAAGGTCAAAACTCACATTCTCATGTGAAAATATGATTCTTCCAAAAAAAAAAAAATCAAAACAAAACAATATAAATATACATATTTTAGCATATTATCACAAAAACATAAGCAACATGGTAGTTAAGGCATTGGAGGAGTGAAATGGTTGGGGCTTGAATCCCCTTTGTGTTTTTCTTTTTCTTTTTTTCATTACATCGATATTTTCTATATTATAGCGATATTTGGACAAAATATTACTGAAGTGTGAGCGAGCGAAATTATTGACATCAATATTTTCTGATATTATCGATATTTATATGATATGTGTATGGATAAGTTCTGAAATATCCGTGACCCAAAAAAAGATAATATTCTCAATATTATCTATATTTTAGACTATGGTGCACAATACTACTTCCACACTACCCAAATAATTAATTGATAAATTAGAAAATTTAACCTTAGGAAATAATTTTCATAAAAGAAAAAGTAGAATAAATCCATTTGATAATATTAAATGGAACTTTTTAGAAGAAAAGGAAAAGAAATAATTAGAACAGATACCCTAGTGACCAAGAAGCACAAGAATTTTTCAGAAAATGCTTCGGAAAATCCAAGAAAAATAAGTATAATTTATATCAATTTGGAAGATTTAAAAATAAACATAGCATTGTAAGTAGCATTAGTCAATGAAGTAAGTTGTATAGATAAAGAAGTAACTCTTAGTTTACTTAGTAACACAGCAATAGAGCATCTTAAAAAGTTACACTATAAACAAATTTATATAGGAACAATTATAATAGGAATAGTTGGACTCACAAGAGCATAAGTAGGAACTAAAGCATTAGTATACATATATGATAATAGATGGGATAACCATCGGCAAGTAGCTATAGCTAAGGCAGAAGTAGATCTTAGCACAAATCTAGCAGTCATAGGATATATTCTAATTACGTCATGAATATTAGAGAATTTAGTAAATGTATTAAAATTAGCATAAGAACGAAAAATTACAATATCAAAGGTGAATACAAAAATGTAAGTATTAGTCTTATGTATGTAGGAAAGGTTTAAGACAACTATAATTATAAATTTATGTAAAATTTTAAAATCTAGTACAAACTTTTGGTAGTAAACATGTTAATATAGTAGAGGCAAAACTAGTAGATAATAGCTTTTTAGAAGGAATAGAATGGATTTGACCCAATATACAAGTAGCAAAAAATAGACAACCTAATAAAGCACAAATTTTTGAAAATCGTAATGGTGAAGCAATAGTAAGATTTACTAATTATAAACAAATAAAGGATATGGAAGACTTAGAAAGTGAAGTAGAAGAAATACACATGTCATTTGATAACTTAGAAATAAATATGATTAAGCATAATTTTGATAATATATATAGTTGATAAACTCATAGATGACATAGATAATTTAAATGAAGAACAATATATAGAAAAATATCAGACTTATGATTTAGGATTACATAGATTGTCAAATAAAGAAATGAAGGACTTAATTTTAAATATAGGATTAGAACACATTAATTTTAGGAGAAAAAAAATATCAAAATATGTTAATTGAAGTAGAATGCATGCCAGTAGAAGACCAACATAGTTCAACTGAACTATTTGTAGTCAATGCAAGTAGAACAAACCATCAAAATCTTAGGCAAACTAATGAACCATATAGAGAAAATAATGAAGAAACCAGTAGGAATGTTTTTCAAAAAGAAACAATTGGACTAAGAAAAAAATAGAATCCCTTATAAAGGAATTGAACAAATTAGTTTAGCAGGAAATATATTAAACTTCAATCATGTAGACCCACAAGGAGGATTTTTATGTACACCTCCAGATTTTACCTTGGTCAAGAATTTTTAGCATATAATTATGATTATAAAATAGCAAAACAACAACTTTCTATTTTTGCAGGAAAAATATGAACAGAAAAAGAAAGAGTATGATACAATAGTAAGAAATTTTAGAATTATTAATTTAAGATGTCAAAATTTAAGCATGATTTTACAAGAAAAAGAGGTTAATGAGCCCAAATATTTGAGCATAATAGAGAATTTTCCCTTGAGCAAAAAACTAAAAATCCATATTTTCTTCAAACCCTAACTAGAGAAAGGTATAGATTTTCACCCGGAGATATTAAAAGTCATATGATTAGATTAAAATATGAGCAAAATACATTTCTTCAGTTATACATTCAAGCTTTTCCTTTTTAATTTAAAATAAATAATCCACATCCTGATGTAAAAATTATTACTAAAAGCTGTTTTCATTATACTAGTTATTTAGCTAGTATTAACATGGTGGAATATAGAGAACTGCATTTAGAGTATAACCAAAAAAATATCACAATTACTCCAACATTTTTTTTTATCAAAGTATGGTTATTTAGGTCAACTTTATATTGAAAATAGTCCTCATTTCAATTCATTTTCCTTAAAATTAAAAAAAGTTATAAGTTTTTATATCCCTCCTTGGAAGAACGTAACATTATATTTCACCAATATACCCCCATAGTAGTTTACAGATAGTATTTACCCAGACATAGTACAACAAAGTATTATTGTTTCTCATAATGAACTGCTTAGTCCGGTAGAATCTGTAAATACTTAGATCTCTACAACGCAAGACATTCAAAAATACAAAGGAGCAACTTTAGTTGAGCAACAATTGTTCAATGATGATCGTCTGAACCTCCTTCACCAATCCAACTTTATTAAGATTTATTCAGAGACTATATCCAGGAGACCAGAAGACACATATGAATTCAGGATAAGCAAAACAAGAGCAAACGTTTTTTTATGAAATCTATAATCATATAGCATAACAAATTGAAGCAGAAGACAACAACTTATACTGGAATAGCTTATGAGAAGAAGAGCTATACAACATAGACAACATGATGGAAGCATAATGAAGTCAAAACTTCATGTGAAGGACTCATGATAGAAGAAGCATCATCAAATTCATGTCACTTGAAGAGATCATCCCGGCAACATAAAAGCGGATGCAACATTAGTTGAAAGTTTATTAAAGCAAGAAAATCCAATTTTTTTGGCTCCATGCGGCTAGCAAGAAGCAAGACTTTTCGGCACCATCCGAAAAATAAAGATAAAACGCAATCTAAAAATGATTAAGGGCATTATTTTCCAAATACTAGAATTTTGTCATTCTTCATAAATACTTCCCTCATTTTGGGCTGAATCAAAAGTCTCCCATTAAAAAGCTAATTGATACAAGAAAATCGGATATACATCTACCCCATTTGAGCAAAAATCACATTTGCATCCTCCGGATGTGCAAAAGAGATGTAAATGCGGCTTTACATCTCCAATTTACACCCTAAGCATTGGAGATGCTCTAATGAAGCTAGAATTATTCAACGGAAAAAGTGAGAATGGAAACCCAATGAAATTAGAGTTTGAGATTGGTCAAACACAATGCTCCTCTGGAGTGTAACCATTAGTATGATCAATAAACTATTCCGTCGTTAGGCAAAATTAGCATGGCATCAATGACCAGTAAATCTATAATTAATTCAAACCATCAACTGTAATAGATCTGTTTCTTAAGCAAAGCAAGATGAGCATCAAACTACAATGTAGTTTTGATAATTAATTATCAGTCGTGTTACAAAGCATCAGCTTATCAACTCAGGCTCTATAGGAAAAACAATGTGAATCCAAACCCTTAGTTTCTTTAAATTAAACTAATTAGTTCAACATTTATGCATAAAACTTCATACATATAGTAGTAACCTGAAGATCAAAATCTTATTAAATTAAGGATAGCAGACGAATACGATGACTCAGTACTGAATCTGCCAGAGTCAGTTCCGCTTGGAAGAGTTCAACTCCAGATCCCTACGCCTTTCCTCAAGTATTTGCTTTGTCCTTTCAAGAACACCAAAGAATATGGAACCTCCAATACCTATCCACAAGACTCGTGGCCCAATACCCTGCAGCAAATGGCAGAAGAGAAGCTCACCGTGGTGCAAACTATGCATAGGATAAAATCTTCTTTACGCATAGTCTACGTTATATTTTGCAAGAACAGATACCATATGCGTAACTGTTTTGGCTGATACCATTTTGAGTCTGTTTTAGCAGATCAAGGTGAATATCAAATGAATTGATGTGTTCAGCCAGAACTTGACTTTGTTAAGCTCAAGTTTTTCCCTACCATATAAAAGCTAATTCTGGCTATCCAAATTTTCACATGAGTAAAATATGTTTGCTTCCTCAAGTCAATAAAAAAAAATATCCACAGCATGAACACAGTGCACTTAAAATGGCATCAAACAATTGATTTCAGATTCTAACAATGTAGTTCCATAATCAGAGCTGTCTAATATACACGTAAAGCTTCCCGCATCCAGGATGTGCTGCCGTTTATATGGCAACCTAAATTTTTACACATTTCCCCAACAGATTGTTAACATTAGGGAGTACAACTCGATTAAGGCTTAGGGTTTAGGTTTGAACTCTTGAGCTTTGTCCGTGGCCGTTTGAATGGAAGTCCATCCATTCCGCAGGTGAAGTGTATTGTGTGAGCGTATGTGTGTGTGCATACAATGGCCTTCACATGAGAACACATCATACATAAATTCATTATGTCTTGACTTTTGTGGCTTTGCTTAAGAAACTAGGGTATTCTAGGGTTATGTCTTGACTTTGTTAAGCTGAAATTTTTTACAAACTTGTGAACATACTGATTTTAGGCATTGGATCAGTTTTAAATAGATCAACGACACTTAAGTTAAAACGGGTTGAGCCACTTTAAAAAACCTGAAACTGAAACAGGTCAACAAACACCCAATACACCAAACAGCACCTACCCATCAGCTTGTAGAAACCCACAGGGCAAATGAAGGCATGTCTGTGTGTGTGTCTGTGTGTGCAGTATTTAATCCTATATACAGAGTACCTTAATTCCTTTTTATTTTTATCAAAAGGGATCACATGTGGGACCAACCAACAATTCCGTTCAATAATTCGAACTGTCTATTTGTTAAGTCTTCAAACAAGGTTCATATCAAAAATCAATAGTCTGAAACATTTAGTCTTCTAACTATGACCTCATAAACCAACAAAATGTTTCCAATGAATACTGAAATCATAATGGGACGAGGAAAGGGAAAGTAAATTCAAATATAACCCTAGAATTCAAGACATGAATAAATCTATGAGGATCCTGAACTGAAAAGAGAGACATTGGTCAAAAGTCTTGAATACTACAATTTCTTAGCATACATTTTAGCAGCCTCATTAAAGTACTGGAGAAAAATAAGAAAGAAGAGAAGTGAAGCAGTATTCCAGTTTGACAGGGCAATTATTAAGTAGAACGGTAACAAGGAATGGTCAAACCTTCCAAAGAGCAGGACTTCCTTCTTCTCTCATTATGGTCCTCACACAATCATAAATTCCTCGGTACTGGTTTTCTGATCCCTGCAAAAGTTTCGAAGGAAAGAGAATGGTAAAAATAATTTTTTTTAACAGGATTCCTTCAAAAGATGAAAAGAAAATGACATTCTATCACAACCTGAACCATTAATCTCGTCTTAATCACATCAAGAGGAGTAGTTATAGCTCCAGTTACTGCACCTGCAATTTAGGGAGGGTAGACCGAAGAGCTTTTCATTAAACGGTGCGTTATGTATGCATGATTAACCTAGCACATCATACAAATTATTCAGAGTACTAGTAAGCATGAGAATTCTTGGGCTATGAAGCACACATGAACAGGTTCATTTCTTGAGAGAACTTATGGTAGTGGCCTGTATGGTATTCAGTCAGATCAACTGAGGTTCATATGCCAAATTTTTGATCTGGAAAGTAACAACCATGAAAAATTTGAAGCTAGTTCTCAGTCAGTTTGAGAATTGAACTGCAGACTATAGTTGCAACAAAGTTTTTGCAACATTGTACTCTGTTTTTAGTACTGTTAAATGCTGAATGAAATGGTATGGTGCACTCATTACAGAGTAGAAGTTGGCATGCAAAATATCAACTTAACTAAGAAGATAATATTTCCTTCTTTTTTTCAAAAGTTTCGTTATCTGACTGCATTTATTAAAAGACGTCAGAATTTTGGAGGAGGAACCTATCATTACAATGACATTCAGGGTAGGCATTTTTGTCAGATAGTCTTCATATAAGTTGAATGCCGAGTCTATATGTAGCCATATTGATTTTGAAGCCAGTCTAGCATTGAAAAATGACTTCCTAGATGAGAATATACATAAATTTTGAGTCAGGACTACTTCATAGAAATTTGCATAAATCAATGTACGCATAATTCATTATTCATCCATACATACACAAGTAGAAATCCCTCAGAATTACAGGGAGAAGAATACAGACAGCAGAGTGAAAACCAAAGAACTCAATCTAAACTCAAAAGATGCATGACATGTTAAGTTACCAGCAAAAGCACCAATCATAGCAACCTCAGGATCACTCAGATCTCTTCGTGCCTACAAGGAAGCCATAATTTAATCATTTTTGCAAAGCACACGCACGGACACTCACTCATGAACGCTCAGATTCATGTACATCGAATTGCAGAAGAACATAGTAAAATTGCAATTGAAACTACAGTGACCAAAATGTAATTGAGTCCAAACTACTAGGACAAAAGATGCAATAGGACTTAAATCATTTTTTCACACACACACTCACATGCACACATGTATATATGTATGTATCGATGTTTTGCAACGCAGATCAAGACAATATTTGAAGGGGGAAATGAAGCTGTAGAAAGTTTCATAGGCAGCATTCCAATGGTTTCTAGTGGTGAGTTAACACACTTGAACTCTGCTATTTTATATGGAAAATTTGGCTTTACTTGTAAATAATAGCATATTTGTATTGGGTTCATGAATTCCTTGAATATCTCCATCAACAATGATATAAATACTCCTCTCGTACCGCTAGTTTAAATCCTATTCGAAGCTGCTCGTAGATGCAAAACTGAACAGCATCAAATGGTAAATCTCGCAATAGAAACGATCCATACCCCTACAATTTCAAAGGAGGTCAAAGCATAAGCACCAAAATCATTTCACAAGCTAATCGAACAAGACATCTAGATAGCTCATGAAGGAATAACGAGCAAATATGCTGATTGTAAAGATTGTAAACCCAACATACGACCTTTGTTTCAAAATATGTGATCTGTTCTTTCTTTGAGGAGATATTTGTTAGGTTAAACTAACGAAGTGAAACTTCAGACTGAAAACTTGGCTCAGAGAAATTTAGAATGGAGAACAGTAAGTGTGATGTACCGCGTAAAGACCTTTGAACCCCTCCTTAGCAAGAATAAGACGGACAGCATCTGGGGCTGAAGAAAATTGTGCAGTTTGCATGCGTTGCTTGACAACCTGGGAAGAGTTAAAATGGTAACATGTGCAAGGATACAATAACTAATCAATGGAAATAAATAAAAGTAAAGAACTTAACTACCTCTGTTGGAACTCGTACAACAGAAGAAGCAGCACCTGCAATAGCACCTGCAGTCTGATTGAAGTCTTAATACCTATAAAAATAACAAGGCCTCATCCAGTACATTGAAGATTAAACTTCTCCCTATCATTATTATTAAAATGAGAGTGATGTTAAGTGAGGGGAAAAAAATTTACAACAAAACAATCAAGCAGTTCCGAGAACATCCAGTAACACCTTTTGGCTAATTCATAAAGGTGGTGATCAGGTCTCTTTACATAGGCTGCTAAATCTTTTTAACCTCAGGAAAGTAATCTATGCCACAATGACAGAATTCAATTAAATTTTGTTTGTGATATAAACAAGTCTCATTTTGTAGCTTCTTAATTTATCCTCCTGAGACAGCCTTAAGTCCTACACCCTATGTGAAGGTATTCAAATTATGCCACAACGACAGAGGATGCAATTGAGGAATTGGATCGAAAAAGATTAATAAAAGAAAAAAAGTAGCAGCAGGACGAGGATGAATGTGTTTGCATATCTATGCAGCTTGTGACTGCCACATTACTGAAGAAGTATTTCCCAAGCATTAAAGGATTGTCAGTCAACATACATGTAAAATTAGGTAACATACCAAATGAGCTAAAGCACTAAGGTTTTCCGGCAATGCCTTCAGCAGTTTCTGCTTTGTAGGTTCATATACACCAACAAATATGGCAGAAGCCCTGTAAAGATCAGCAAGACACCCAATTAAAAAAAAATAGCAATTCAACAAAACAAAAATGAAAATAACTCTGAAACCTATGACAGAATTGTACCAAGATAAAATCCGTATTTTCCTATAATGGAGTGCTTGTTTCCACTGAAAATTTCTTACATTTGGATTTAACTACGAGAATGATTACCATGGATCATGAAAAGAAATGCATAAAATCCTTGGGATTGAGAAAAATTTGACAGAGGCCAGTTGCCAACAGCAATAGATAGTACAGAGAAGTCCAACTTGCACACTAGACAAAAACTCCCATTGACCTACTTGCAGGGAGAACACAGTTCATGAAGGAAAATTACTTAAAGAGGAAAAAAGAGAAAACAAGAATGCATCCTGCAAAAGAGACAATATCACAACAGTACACCAATGTTAAGAAATAATGGTTTTTTTAAACTTTTTTCAATTGGTTCTAAAGTCAGATAACTCATGTACTAAATGAAAATGCGCAGCTGGTTTCCAAATTCAAATGAATCCTCATATTAGGAACTTAGATACAATATACTAATGTATGTAAAACTTTTTTACATTATCTTGTTTAAGGTCTCAGATAGCTAAACCCAAAAGTTAGGTTTGGCCTTCGTGATCACAAAGGCATAGAACAGGATAGCCACTAAAACATAAAATCTACATGTGTATAAGGAAGTTGACGAAATGACTATTTGAAACCAAGTGTAGCTCCTGCCAATGGCTTTGTTTTTAAAAAAGTTTACTTACGGTAAGACACCAGCAAGGTTTCCAGCCAATCCCGAATATAGACCCTTTAACACAATTTTCCCTCCAGCATGGGCAACCTAAAAGTGGACAAATGGAAAGAAAATGACAACAGTTTAGAGAATAGTCAAGTGTTAAGCAATAATGAAACCCAAGTATTCTATAACCACAAATGTACAGGTGGCTACATTAATGAAAAAGCCACACTAGTTCACTTTTGATAATGAACTACGTAATTACAGAAAATTTCTCTTCATTCTACAAATGGAAATTTGTGGAAACCATATGAATAGTATAGATGTTGTGCAAGGTGTATCATATCGCCTGAAAATATGCTGAACAATAAATTAAGAGCACATAAGAAGCGATACTCATGAAGATCATTGAACTTGGGTCAAGAAGAATTTGTAGCCACAGATCACTCCTGTGTAAGATAATTTAGCCAATAAAAATCGGCAAGTAGCATCTAGTATTGACTGCCTATTAATATATAAATAAAGGAGATGATTCTTCTACTTGAAATGACAAGCAACCTACCCATATCATATGAATGAATATTCCCTTTTCCAAGAGAGGCTTTTCTAACGTAATACATTAAGAAAGATGTTCAGTATAATTCACATGCCTGTAATCGAGTTTTTATTGTGTCAATTGGGTATAAAGCTGCTTCTACAAAAACACCAGCAGCTCCACCAGCTATGACACCATCTGCAAAACACAAAACAAATCCAAAGATACTAACTTTTCTCCTTCTGATTATATCATATAAACAGACGTTCACAAAGTATGTTACAGAAATAGAAGAAATTGTCAGTTTTTCCAGTACATCATTATGAACGGTACATAAACAAATCCTGGGAGAAGAAATCTAAGATGACCACATTTAAGCTCGGCTTTTCCATTTTCACCTGATTCTCATAGTTTCAAGTGGTTGGTCATGGCAGAATACGCATACAAGGTTCAACATTGCTTTGGCTAGAGAAAACTGGGGTTATACTATTCCACTCTTTTATGCAAACAATGGATTAATATAACGCCTCTCAAAATCATTCCATTGGTTTACAAAGAGAACCACATTCTATACAGAATCAACAACATATCACCAAAAGTTCTAAAAATTACTATATTCATCTAACTTAGCACAAGTTGAATCAATAAGTTCTAACACATACCATAAAAATCGCATAAAAAATCGAATGGTGTATCTGCTCCACTACTGACTGTTGCCAAACAGTCATTTGGGTCCTTGTGAGAGCTACTCATCTTCAAGGTTAGCACATCTGTGAAATGAAAAACATAAGTAATAGCAAGAGCAGACAAATAAAAATTTGACAAAAAAGTAAAACTTTAATAAATCAATACTAATATGATATACATAATACATTGCATTATCAAAAGGATGGAAAGTACAACGCCACCAGAAGAAGCCCTAGAAATCAAAACCAAAAGTTATTCACCCTCACAAGTGGAGCATTGATCAGGTAATGACTGAGAGAAATTGAATATATTTAACCAGATTTTTTTTCAACTGCAAAGAAATTGAAATTGGTATTAAACAGAACCAAGTGAAGCCCCGTTTCGCTGCTGAAAAAATGAGTTTGGGAAAAGAAAGGAATGAAAAACAGAGTTCTCAGGATCCGTTTGGTCACTGAGAAACAGAGGATATGGAAAGAAAATGAGGACAAGAAAGAACAATTAAAAAAGAAAAGAATTACCGGGTGAATGTGCCTGAGAAGTTTTAACTTGCATTCCCGCTGCACGAAGCTTTTTCACAAAGGTTCAAATCCAATAATGCCCGAGGCTTCCAGTTTCAGCTGCCTCCCTGTGGAGAAAAATAACAGGAGAGATGCACCAACTTTTGGACTGCAACGTCACACTACTTTCATGGACTGCCAAATCAAAACTTATGTGTTGTTTTATTTGTTTTGAGGCGAAATTCTACAGTGAGGTGACTCCTCATGTAGCCCTCTCATTAGCCAACCGTTATGAGAGTGTTTGGGCTTTTAGCCCAGTTTTTTGGGAACTTTTTGGGCCAGTCTTGGCCATTTTTTAGCCCAGTTTGAGGGAAATTTTGAAGGCCAGTTTCTAGGCAATTTTGAAGCCCAGTTTTTAGGCAGGTTCTGACCAGTTTTTAGGCCACGTTTTAGCATTGAATTTCTGATCCATTTTAACACATTCTAAGCATAGTCATTTTGTGGTGAGGGTGTCATATATGGACTATAGATGTGGACTTTATATTAGCCATATGATTCATCTGAATAGTAACTTTACTTAAGTTTAATAAAATGATCATGTGGCTAATATGAAGGTCACATGATTCATTTTAATAGTAACTTCACTTAAGTTTAATGAAATAATCATGTAGCTAATATGAAAGTCCACATGAGAGGTCTATATATGACATCTTCACCACAGAATTTCTCATTGAGAGCAAAGCATCATCGCATATCAAACCATCATCACATATCCAATCCATCATAGACTAGTCACTAGTGCAATGAAAAGTTAATTAAACTTACAACCCAAATGAACAAAAATTGAAGACCAAATTTAATTATCCTTACAACTCAAATGAAAACAAAATACGATCTAAAGTTAATTCAATTAAAACCCAAAATAAGTTAGCCTTGCAAACCAACCAACCACATTGTTGCTTAGTGAATGGTGAAGGAAGTGGAGGAGTTGGATGTTGTGTTGTAGAAACACTACTATAAAAAGTGAAAAAGACGACCAAAAAAACGACGGTTTAACGGAAAACCGTCGTTGTATTTGAAAAGACGACGATTTTATAAAACCGTCGTGTAAGAATAACTTAAACACCTAAAAAATGGGGAATCCAATGGTTGTTTTTAAAACACAACACACCTATTTTAAAAAACGACATCTTATTGAAAAAGGTTTTCTACAGAGTAAACTCGGAGCCAACAAACAACGGCAGAAGGTATGAATCCATCGACGTAGAAGTAGTAAAGACGACGGTTTAAAGAAACAGCCGCCATCTTTTCTCCGAAATAACCACGACCAAGTTTTCGTATCCGGCGTCGCATAATTTCAAAAGAATCCACGGCGGTATATTACAAAATACCGCCATCTTAAATACATGTACAACGATGTAAAATATAATTTTATCGACTTATTTCATGTTCCATACTACGACGGTATCTTTAACTTTAACCACGTTGGTTTGTTCAATTAACGCCGTGCAATAAAATTTACTACGTTGTGAAGTTAAAATTACCGTCGTATTTATTCACTTTATACGTCTACCCTTATACCTAAACGGTCGTCTTAATTACATTATTTTTTACTATTTATTTCTTGAATTTTGGTATCCTACGACGGTAGACCAACTTAATGACAAGAATTGAGAATAACCACGACGGTTTATATAGAAAACCGCCGACAGAATAGATTTTTTTGAGATCCAAGATATACGTCGTGAAGTTAAAATTACCGACGTATTTATTAACTTATACGTCCGACCTTATATCTAAACCGTCGTCTTAATTGTAATTTTTATATAATAAAAAAAAATTCTTGAATTTTGTCCTCCTACGTCTGTGGATCAACTTAATGTCAAGAATTGAGAATAACCACAACGGTTTATATAGAAAATAGCAGACAGAATTTGATCTGAGATCCCAAGAGTTACGAAATCTTACCAGATGGACCACAAAAAGGCAGTATTTTAGAGGTTGATGATGTATGTGTCTTCGTGTCTTTGAGACCATCCAAAACTTTGCCTCTAAAATTTGACAACGACAGCCACAGATTTGCATTTAGAAAGGTATGTGTGTGCGTTTGTGTATCTACACAAACACACACACACATCAACATCCAAGCAATTGCTTCTAAAATTTGACGATGGCGGCCACAGATTTACATTTAGAAAGGCAATTTTTTGGAAGTTGATGATGTGTGTGCATTTGTGTATCTACACAAATGCACACACACATCAACATCCAAGCAATTGCCTCTAAAATTTGACGACGGGAGCCACAATTTGCATTCAAAGAGACAATATTTTAGAGATTGATGATGTATGTATATTTGTGTCTCAAATGAGATACAAATACACACACATCAACATTCAAAACAATTGCCTCCTAAGAGGTGAGATAGAGGGCAAGAAGAAAATTGAAATTGAAAGAAATCGTGGAAAAAAACTCAATTTATGCAAAAAAATTCATATCCACATCGGTTACATTTAAAATAACGTCGTTTCATAACGAATCAACGTCGGTTCTGTAAAAAGTAGGACATATTAAACATACAAACAACATCGGTTATTAAAAAACATGACGTGTTAAATCTATGCACCATGACACGAGAAATTAATTTATCGACTTATTATTTTGGAGTGTACTACGACGGTACCTACAACACTACTGTCGTATTTATTTACCATGTCCTAAGTTCAAATTACCGTCGTATTTTTTCTATTTATACGTCTGCCTTCTCTGTAAACCGTCGTCTTATTTTTATTGCTTTTTAAAATTAATTAATTTTTCTTTTATTTTGGTAATATCTTTCTTAATATCTATCAGAAAGAACTAATGCCAAGTTGGGCCCTCTCCTTCCTCTTGTTCTCAAGCTCCTGCACAGCCACAAATCAATATTTAATATGAGCAATATTTAAAAGGCAAATCTTTACTGATCAGAAAACATAAATCAACAAAGTGTATAACTTAAACATAGACGTCGGTTAACAATAAAGTGTGGTCGTATAAACATAATTAACCACGACGCTATATGAAAAAACCGACATTGAATATAATATTATCGTGGAATTATATATAAACACGGCATTTTATGAAAACTAAGGGTCGTTAAAAAATTTACTAGGGCGGTGGAAACATATACCGACGTCTATTAATAATACTAGGGCGCTTTCTATTAATCGCGCCATTTTATGCAACGGTATGTGAATATATTCAACTTTTCGTCTACCTGACTTACACTTGCTCTGTTTCCAAACCCGAGAAAAAATTTCAAGCTTCGAGAGAAAACTTTTCGTCTTTTTCCTTCTCGAGCACTGTTGGTGTATCTCATCGTCTTCCTCTCGTCTTCGTCATCGTCTCTGAACTTAAACACCAAACTCCAAGAGAAAGCTTTCATTGCACGCAAAAGGTAAGCATTTCTCACTATTTTTGTTGCTGTTTTGCATGCTCATACGGTTTTTGTTTTGAAAATATTTTTACCTTTTTTCTGGCCAAAATCATTTTAATTCTTTCCAAGTTTGATAAAATATATAGACAAAGAGGGAAAGTTTCCAACTTTGAACACAACTCTGTTTATTCTACTTCAACTAAATAAGACGACAGTAGCTTCTTATTTACGTGGTTAGATTTATAGACCACGAAGGTTCGTAAGTCGTCCTAGCGTCGTCTAAAAGTTGTTCTAAGTTGTTTTTCAAATGACCGTCATTTTTTTGTTTGATTTCTTTGAACCATGGTTTTTTTCTTCCTAATTTGATAAAATACAAAGACAAAGAAAGAAGGGTTTGGAACAACTTCACTGTTTTTGTTTCCATCTTATATAGACGACGGTATCTTATTATTCACGTCGTGTGAATTTTCATACCACGATGTTATATTAATATTAACGTCGTTTGAATTTCAATATCACGACGAAATATAAATATTGCCGTAATAAAGTCTTATTACGTCTTCTGTTATATTGTTACGTCGTGTGAATAGAAGTACTACGTCCAAAATTTTTTAAAAACGTCGTTGTTTGAAATGAAAATCTAAAATATTTTCACCTGAATGTCTGAATCTAGAATCACTTCTCTGTTTTTTGTAATTATATTATAAGACGTCGGTTGTTTAATATTGACGTCGTTTTAATGTATTAACCACGTCGTTGTTTAAGTACCATCGTTTTAAAGATTTATTATGTCTGATGTTATGTTATTGCATCATGTAAAATGTTATCATGCGTCGTGTTTTATAAATAACCGTTAATTGTTTTCTTAATTTTTTCCTGAAATATTTTCACTTGCAAGTTTGATTTGTCTGTAACCATGGTTTCTCAAGACCAAAGTAAGGACTCTGGGTCGAAAAAAAAATTTAGGTAAGGAGCTTAGATTAGCAAATCCTCAAGACAAGTCCTTGAAGAAGATGAAGTTTGTTTCATCTGCTGAGACAAAACCAAGCAGCACGACAACATATTCTGAGGAGCCAAAGTCAGGTCGAGGTATAAGCACAATGCCTCGTGTTGTGAAGAGAAAATATCAGAAAATCAAGCCAGTTGTTGAGTACAATAAAAGGGGGAAAGCATGTGGCCCTGCACATACTGAGATGTAGTCCTACATTGGTGTGTTGGCACGCTCCAGAGTCCCACTTGTGGACAAGAAATGGGCTGAAATCCCCAATGATATAAAGAGCAGATTTGGGAAGCCGTTGACATGGCTTTTGTGGTAGGTCAAGGGGACAAGAAACTGGTGTTATCTTCTACTGCCAAGAAATGGAAGGATTTCAAGTCTACACTAACGAGGCATCATATCCTTCCATTCATCAAGGAGAAGGAGAAATTAAGCCAACCCCCTGAACTATATAAATTCATAGAGAAAGCATAATGGGATGCCTTTGTAGCTTCAAGGTTATCCGAACAATTTGTGTCTATGCATTTTGAACAATCACAGAGGAGGGAGAAACTTGAGTACAATCATCGATTGTCTCGAAAAAGATATGCTGGTTTGGAGGATCAATTGGAGGAAACTATGCCCGGGGTAGAAATTGATCGATCTACCTTATGGAATAAAGCCTACTCACTCTGTTTTAAATTTTTATTAAACTGTGTATTGCTCTGATAATTCTTATTACGTCTTATGTTATATTTTTGCGTCGTGTGAATGATATTACTATGTCGAGATTTTTTTTAAAACGTTGTTAAAGGTCTAAATCTGGAATCACTACTATATTTTTTTGTAATTATAGCATAAGACGTGGGTGGTTTATTCCTAGCATTGTTTGAAACCTCAACCACGTCGGTAGTTAAGTATGTATGATGACGTCGATTGCTATGTTATTGCGTCGTGTGAAATGTTATAATACGTCGTTTTTATTAAATTTTTATTAAACTATGTATTGCCGTGATAATTCTTATTACGTCTTCTGTTATATTTTTGCGTCGTGTGAATAATATTACTACGTCAAAATGTTTTAAAAAACGTCGTTAAAGGATAATTTTTGGGGTTTAGGGTTTATGGTTGTTATATATTAGGCCGTAAAACCATAAACCCTTTTCTAAAATTATTTTTTAAAAATAAATAATTTAGGGTTTAGGGTATTATTTTTTAACGACGGTGTTTATGTTCTCAGTCGATGATTTATGAAGTGCGCTTTCTAAACCGGCGTTCCTTTAAAATGACGTTGTACACGAATAACAACGTCATCGATTTAAAAAAAAATGTAAAAGGTTATTCAAACGACGCTATTGGTTCAATAGACGACGTGATTAGTTTTAAATAAACGGCGTTAAGTTCAGTGTCTAAGTCGTGGAATAATGATGTTACGTCTGTTTTGGTGAAACTTTCGCCATGGTTTCTCTTTTAAACGACATCCTTTTTACAAGCAAGTCGTTTATTACAATTTACAACGTCTTTATTTTCTTAACGCCGACGTGGTTTGTTGTTGTTTATAAGAATATTTTATTATTTTTAATTCAAAATATTCAAAATAAATTTAAAATAAATCCAAAAAATGCAACGTCAACTCCTATGAAGTCATTGAGATATTATCTCCCCCTTTCAGCTTAAAAAAAAATGCAGTTTGAGTAATACAAATTTTAAATGACCACAAAAAAAAAAAAAATTTGTTTTGATGAGTCACAATATCACTTATAGTTTGATGGTTTAGGGTTTAGGGTTTAGGGGGTTAAAGGAATATTTTTGGGGTTTAGGTTTTTTGGTTTAGATGTTTTTTGGCCCTATCTTTTTTTAATAAATAATTTGTGTTTGCTTTATTAGGGTTTAGGGTATATTTTTTTATATTTATTCCACCCATCGCGCACGAGTTCGAATCCCAATAAAATCAAAACCCACTTATTTAATTAGTTTCTCATACGTCAGTTTTTTTTTTGCGTCGTAAGGAGTTACCACATGCATTTTGTGTAAGAAGTGTCATATTTCGTATTTAGTTTTGACAACGTTTTTTTGATTTTACGTCTTTAATGTAATAAGTGTCATGTTTAATGTGAAATTTTAACGACGGTTGTTTTTTTTCCGTCGATGTTTTAAAGAGTGCGTTTTCTAAAAAATTTCGCGGCGACCTAAAATTTTCAAATTTCGCTCTAAGTCTTATACTTGCAACCTTGAACCCTAAAATTTTCAGATTTCGCTCTAAATCCCCTTAACATTTCGCTATCTCACTTCAACTCTAATTCAAAGTTGGGCTCTCCAGGCTCCGTCGAATCCAAGTAGGCCATAATCTGTGAGCTCTGCCTACCTATAAGTACAAATCCTTATCTTCCCCTTGTAAATTCATTGAATGATATTCAGTTGTTTTGTTAAAGGGTTTTTAGATTAGATATATGTTTTGCGATCTTTTAATAATGTTGTCGGAGGTATGGGTTCATGAATTTTCTGTTTAATGTTTTCATGATCAATCGGGAATGGATTTAATGTTGTCGGATCTTTTAATCACTCTCTGTTATGTTGAATCAGGAATGGATTTATTCTTTTCATGCTTAGTATATGTTGGTTTCATGTTTAGTATACGTGTTCTTAATACCAACATAAAAATTAATGTATATGTTGTGTTCTTAATAGGGTTTTGGGTTCTTGAAAATAAACTGGGATCTCGATGCTTTTTTAGGCATACGACGACGATTTTTTAACAAATCGTCGTCTGTATTCTTATACACGACGGTTTTCTTTAACTACCGTCGTGGTTAGCATTAGATGACGTTTGTTGAAAATCCGTCGTCTATATTTGTCCAATACGTCTGTTTTTCTTTAAAAACCGTCGTCTGTATAATATATTACTTGCTATTAACACTTTATATAATCTGCTATAGTGATGATCATTGCTTGTCTTTTCACTTTATTATAAATAATAGGGTACAGTGTCGGAGATGGATAAGTCATGGATGCACTCGGATAGAAGATCGAAGGCATATGAGTTTAGGGTGGAAGCATTTTTGAACTTTTATGTAGAAAATCTTCTAACTACAACACATATCCGTTGTCCATATGTTAAATGTGTGAATTTGAAATTGTTTGGGGTTGGAATTATAAGGGATCACTTATACTTTAATGGAGTTGACCAAATGTATAAGAATTGGACATTTCATGGAGAACCTTGGGAAGCAACTACTAATGCTAGTAGAAATGTTGAAGAAGATGATGACCATAGTAGGTACAGTTTTGTGTCTGAAGAAATAGAGATGGATGATAATGATTTTGGTGATTTTGGATCCAATCCTTATGAGTTTGCCAATGTGATTGGGGATGGAGATCAACCATTGTACCTTGATTGTAGAAAGTACACGAAGTTATCGGCATTAGTGAAGTTGTATAATTTGAAGGCAAAACATGGGATGAGTGATGTTTGTTTTACAAAATTATTGATATTCAACGCGATTTGCTTCCAGAATGAAATACAATACCGACCTCTATGTATGAGGCAAAAAAAACTTTGTGTGCATTGGGGCTGAGTTATGAGAAAATGCACGCATGCCCCAATGATTGCATCTTGTATAGGAAGGAGTATGAAGATTCAACTAATTGTCCTACTTGTGGTATCTCAAGGTGGAAGGAAGGCAAAGATTCAATCTTGAAAGAGGGTGTGCCAGCGAAGATGGTGTGGTATTTTCCTCCAGTTCCAAGGTTTAAAAGGATGTTTCAATCACATGAGATAGCTAAGAGTTTGACTTGGCATGCTGCTAGAAAATCAATTGACGGTCAGATGTCTCATCCGGACGGATTCCCCGTCTTGGAAATTTCTTGATGATAAATGGCCCGAGTTTGGTAATGAGCCGAGAAACTTGAGATTGGCTCTTTCATCTGATGGATTCAATCCCCACAGTTCTCTAAGTAGCAGATATAGTTGCTGGCCAGTTATCTTAGTTACATATAATCTCCCTCCATGGTTGTGCATGAAACGAAAGTTCATGATGTTGACCTTATTGATTTCCGGTCCTAAACAACCCGAAAATGATATAGACGTCTACTTGGAGCCTTTGATTGATGATTTAAAATCTTTATGGGATGGGATTAGAGGAGTGTATGATGCATATAATAGAGAATACTTTACACTCAGAGCTGCATTAATGTGGATAATTAATGATTTCTCCGCCTATGGAAACTTATCTGGTTGTGTTGTTAAATGATATAAAGCTTGTCCAATATGCGGCGATGATACACCTAGTCACAGGTTGAAAAATGGCCACAAAATTTGTTACATTTGGCATAGAAAATGGTTACCAATCAATCATCCATACAGTAGGCAATGTGCAGCTTTTAATAGGAAGCCTGAATATGGCACGCCTCCCGAGCCATTAACGGAGAAGAAGTGCTGCATATGGTTGAAGATGGTGATAGAGTTTGTTGGAAGAAGAAATCAATATTCTTTGATCTCGAGTATTGGAAATACCTTCCTGTGAGGCATGTCCTAGATGTTATGCACATTGAGAAGAATGTTTGCGATAGTATCATTGGTACATTGCTGGAGATCCCTGGAAAAAATAAAGATGGGATTGCTGCTCGATTAGATTTATTGAATATGGGGGTCAAAACTGATTTGCAACCCGAGTATGGAGAAAGACGTACTCATTTGCCTCCCGGGCTTTGGAATTTGTCAAGAGCAGAGAAGAGAGCGATTTGCAATTCTTTCTATGGTATGAAGGTCCCTGAAGGTTATTTTTCAAATATAAAATGTCTTAAATCACATGATTGTCATACCTTAATGCAACAATTGCTCCCTGTGGCAATTCGTTTTGTTTTGGAGAAGCCTGCAAGGTATGCAATAACTCGTTTGTGCTTCTTCTTCAATGCTATATGTGCAAAGATGGTTGATGTAGTAGTTACTTTGTGTTTGCTTGAGAAGTACTTTCCTCTTTCATTCTTTGATATCATGGTTCATCTAGTAGTACATTTTGTCAGAGAAGTTCGTCTACGTGGGCCAATATATTTTAGATGGATATATCCATTTGAAAGATATATGAAACTACTAAAGGGGTATGTTCAGAATCGTACTCGTCCCGAATGTTGCATTGTTGAGCAGTATATAGCTGAAGAATCTGTAGAGTTTTGTACCGAGCATTTATCTGATGTTAGTACAGTTGGAGTGCCTTCAAGCCAAAAGTTGGGAGTTTCAAAGCCATTATCAGGTTGCACAGTGAGCTTAGTTGATTGGGACCTGTTGAATCAAGCACATCTATATGTCTTGGAGAATACGGAGGAAGTCCTATCTTATATCGGGTATGTATGAGTTTTATTCTTTAAGTTTCCATTTTAAATTATTTCTTATGTTTATCTTATATGTTTTGGGGCCGTAATGCTTGAATTTTTCGTGTCATGTAGGCAACATATGATCCATATCAAGACCGCTTATCCAAAATTTAGAAAGAGAACAAAGTGGCTGCAAGATAAGCACAATAGCACTTTCATTTAATGGCTACGCTTCAAGGTATATGTTATTGAATAACATATTGGACTTTTAATTTTCTTCTTTCTATGTTAAATTGAATTAAGATATGATTAATTTGCAGGTTCAAAGTGAACTTAATGAGGAAGACAATCATGGCGTATCATAAAATTTAAGGTGGCTAGTAGCTGGTCCAAACATGGCAGTGTCATCATATAGGAGCTATCTTATTAAAGGTATTAAATTTAACATCAAGGCACAAGATGATGTGCGGACAACTCAAAATAGTAGAGTTTATTTACTTGCACATACCATGCAAGTTGCTAGTGCCAAGGATAAAAACCTACTTCTCTCAAATATGAGTTTCTATGGTGTCATTCAAGAAATTTGGGACCTTGACTACCAAAAGTTTACAATCTCAGTCTTTAGGTGTGATTGGATAGATAGTACTTCTGGTCTTGTAGTCGACAAACTTGGATTTACCCTTGTAGATTTGAGTAAAATTGGACATAGGAATGACCAATTTGTTTTGGCTTCTCAAGTCAAACAAGTATTTTTTGTTGACGACCCGATGCATCGTGGTTGGTCGGTAGTGTTATCAATGCCTAATAGAGAATATAATGATGTTATTGGTGATGATGTCTTAGGTGATGTGAGAATTGAGTGTGAGCCATTTACTAGAGGGATGCCAAATGTTGACACATTTGATGAACTGGTGGGTGAGTTTGGGAGTCAAAATATTTGAGATGGGTGTGAAGATATATGGATTAAATGATGCTTATGTAATTTATGAAATTACTTATGCCCTAAACGGCAGTGTATGACATTAATTTTGTAATATATTGTAATGTGATTTCTTCACTTTCATTATTCAGGTTTTGGTCACAAAACAATCAGTACAAAAAATACTGGTTCAAGATTACAAACACGATGGTCTTGATAAAAATGTGAAAAACATACGTCTGTTTTAATAAAATTGTCATAAAAACGACGTTTTGGAGCATTCAACGACCGTAATATATTTACCGATGTCTTAAAGCAACGTAACAATGAAGAACCACGACGCTATTGTGAAACAGTTATTAAGGATATCACATCGGAGAAACATAAAGAGCCGACATGTAATTCCAAATAACACGACTCTAATCCCATAATATCGACGTCTAAAAGACGAGATATCTAACATGAACGTTACAAAAGACGACGTCTTAGATTATGAACTCGTCCGTATCAAATCAAAAATCGTCGTCTTAATTTTACCACGTCGCTTGTTCTCTCATAAACGAAGTGGAAAATGATTAATTCACGACGGTATTTGAAATCCATTGGTAAACTTGTCGACGTAAAGGTATATTTGGACGTCGTTCCATTAAAAAACAACGTTATATGAATGTATTCACGTCTTTTTCTTATGATCATGTCGTTAAAATGACTTTAAACGGTGAATATCGGATAAACTATGTCGTCTAATAGACATTAGACGACTGTAATTTTAGTAATGATGACGTATAAATTATGAAACACGGCTATCTTTTATATGATAAAGACGTTGTATAAATGACTGTGTCATAAGTAATGACCCTAACATATTTTCCACGTCGTTTATTTTCAGATCATGTCGTTAAAATAGTTTTACACGACGATCGACTGAGAAATGTTGCCGTTTCAGATGCATTAGACGACGATTATATTTTAAAAGATGACGTATAAATTATGTAATACGGATCTCATTTATTTGGATCCGATGTTGTTTATTCAGTACAACGTCATCTGTAGAAATACATGCGTCGTAAGTAATGATCCTAACATCTATTTCCACGTCATCATTAATGGAAAAATCGAAGTGGAAAATTTATTTCACGACAGTTGTAGAAACTGTGGTGACGTAGTAGGAATAAATAACGTCGTCGATTATGTATTTAAAGATGTCATAGTTGTATGTGTCGTGAAACATATATTTAACGGTTGTGGGTTTTAGTTCTCGTCGTTGTATGTATCTCTTGCGGCCATGTTCTGTTGAAATATGTCATATGTTGCCTTTTAAACGACGTTTGTTTGTTAGAATTGGTCGTCTATTCTTTTCGTTCATTGTTTTTTAGCTCATTTTCAATACACATACGTCGGTTATTAGTTGTTAATGACGTTGTTTGTTTTAACAACGACAGGGATTTACTGTCGTCGTTTGATTTTGTAAAAGATGTCGGTCGATTTCAGGACGATTTGAAAACCGAATACCTGACGGTGAATTCCCGTCGTCTTTTGCCTATTTTGTAGTAGTGAAATAGTTGAAGTTCCATAGCATCTTAAAAAAAATTGAAGTAAATAAACTAATTAATATAACTTTTTTTTTAAAAATAAAGTACCTAAAGTCAGGTCATGTCCATTAATTTTGGAGGCCACGTGCAAAGAGAGATGTTGAGGCTGACAGGATTCAACTCAGATTCCTCCTCGGAATCCATGACGAACCCTGTTTCCCGTCCGACATCTACTCGATGCCAGACCCACTCTCCTAAAAAGCCTTGTAGCCCTAAATTAAACGGATAAACAAATCAACTTCTACAGAAATTTAGGCCGAGTCTCTCCTATAATTGGAACAAATCCCAAATTACAATACCTGCAATGTAACACCCCGACTCCAAATTTATTGCATATTTTAATTTATTTAAGTGGAATTGAGCATTTACCCGTGGGATAGGGGTATTTTAGTCATTTTCTTATCCGGAAGGAATTTGGGAATTCGGTTGTACCATTGCGTGGGGTGCCCGACGTATGAAGGAGATGTGATTGTGTGCGGGCTAATGAGAATGTAGCGGGCCCTGTTGAGGTCGCACACGCCTTTGGATTAGCCGGCGTGTTGATGACCATACGTGGCCGGGTGCCCGACGGAGAGGAGATGTGATTGTGTGCGGCTGGTGAGAATGTAACCAGTGCCCAAGTGTTGAGGTCGCACGCGCCTTTAGATTAGCCGGCGTGTTGGCATACCTCATACGTGGCGGGTGCGCCCGCGTATGAGGGGAGATATGATTGTGTGCGGGCTGGTGAGAATGTAGCCATGCCCGTTGAGGTCGCACGCGCCTTTGGATTAGTCGACGTGTTGCACCTCACGTGCGTCCCGCGTATGAGGAGATATGATTGTGTGCGGGTGGTGAGAATGTAGCCAGCCCAATGTTGAGGTAGCACGCGTCTTTGGATTAGCCGGCGTGTTGACCTCATACGTGGTCGGGTGCGTCCCGACATATGAGGGGAGATGTGATTGTGTGCGGGCATGTTGAGGTCGCACGCGCCTTTGGATTAACCGCGTGTTGAGAGACCCCATCGTGGCCGGTGCATCCCAGCGATGAGGGAGATATGATTGTGCGGCTGGTGAGAATGTGCCCGTGTTGAGGTCGCACGTGTCTTTGGATTAGCCGGCGAGTTGACCTCATCGTACGCCCGGCGTATGAGGGGAGATATGATTGTGTGCGGGCTGGTGAGAATGTGCCCAGAGTTGAGGTCGCACGCGCCTTTGGATTAGCCGGCGAGTTGACCTCATACGTGGCGAGTGCGTCGGCGTATGAGGAGATATGATTGTGTGCGGGCTGGTGAGAATGTAGCCGCCCAGTTGAGGTAACACGCGCCTTTGGATTAGTCGGCGTGTTGACAGACTCATATGTGGCCGGGTGCGCCCCGGCGTATGAGGAGATATGATTGTGTGCGGCTAGTGAGAATGTAGTCGACCCGTGTTGAGGTCGCATGCGCCTTTGGATTAGCCGCGTGTTGCACCTCACGTGGCGGTGCGCCCCGACGTATGAGGGGAGATGTGATTGTGTGCGGGCTAGTGAGAATGTAGCCGGGCCCGGTTGAGGTCGCATGCGTCTTTGGATTAGCGGTGTGTTGATGCACCCCATGGCGGGTGCGTCCGACGTATGAGGAGATATGATTATGTGCGGGCTGGTGAGAATGTTGTCGCCCGGTGTTAAGGTCGACGCGCCTTTAGATTAGTCGGCGTGTTGACAGACCTCATATGCGGCCGGGTGCGTCCCGACGATGAGGAGATATGATTGTGTGCGGGCTAGTGAGAATGTAGTCGACCCGGTGTTGAGGTCGCATGCGTCTTTGGATTAGCCGGCGTGTTGAGACCTCACGTGGCGGGTGCGTCCCGACGTATGAGGGGAGATGTGATTGTGTGCGGGCTGGTGAGAATGTAGCCAGCCCGATGTTGAGGTCGCACGCGCCTTTGGATTAGCCGCAGTGTGATGCACCCCATACGAGGTCGGGTGCGTCCGTCGTATGAGGGGAGCTATGTGATTGTGTTTGGTGTGTTGTGATGGATAAATCCTAGAATGTATTAAATTGTATGGTACTAATGGTTTATTTGATATTAGGAGCCAGGATGGATACGAAAGAGCTACGTGTAGCTTGATCCCTTAATATGGTACGTAGGCAGCCTGAAGTTACTAGGTGCAGCCACAGATTAGACTCCACTTAGGTGGTCTTATTGAGTTTGGTTTGGACCTCGTTGTTGGTCTCGAAACTTGGTTGAATTGAGGCTTGTCCTGGGGACTAAGTGAGTGAATATGTGCATAAATAGATTTTGAATTTATTATATGCATGTTTGATGCATTAAGTTATTTTAAAAACATTGTGGGCAGTTCTGCTAGAATCATTTGAAGGCCGGAGGCCATTTATGTAAATTGCATGAGATTATATTGTGCGCTGCCGGTTGGGTTATAAAATGTGTTTTATGCAGGTGGAAATTTTGGGAAATGTTCAATTTACAGGAGACTCACGAAATTTTGGCAGAAAGTCTGTGCCCTTAATCCTCTCTCGTAAACGAGGACATAGATTTAAGGAGTGAACCCGCGTGGGTGTGATGTCTCCGCAGGTTCGCCTCGGTTCCGGAAATTCGAGACGGTCCTGTCAACTCATTGTAAGACTCGTGTCTTGGGGAAACAAGAACGGTGAGAATCCCACACGATTCTTTGGAGCGATGGGTGACCCGAAGTTGCTCGTGAGCTCCTAGAAACAAAAGCGTCAATAAGTCGACTTGGATTGTAAGACCCGTGTCTTGGGAAACAAGAACGGTGAGCAATCCCACATCGCTCGGGAGGAAAGGTGAAGTGCTTAAATGTGTGGACACTTCTCTTCCTAGCGACGAGATTCTTAGCCTAGAGCAATCCCAGGATAGGTGACCCACTGGGAAGTTGCTCGTGAGCTCCTAGAAACAAAAGCGTGAGGGCAGAGAGGGGCCCAAAGCGGACAATATCGTGCTAGGGGAGTCGGGTCGTGACATGCAAACAAGTACGAAACTAATCCCAACTTCTAGCATGCACAAGGTAAAGGCACACACAACAGTTAAGATTAATGAAATGGACTATATGCCCTCTACCCAAACACAACGAGCATACAGAGCAACTAAAGATTTAAGTTTACAACCCGAGAAGGAATAAAGCTATAGAGTGAAAAACATTCCTACGGAGTGGACAATGATGATGCCTCGACATGGTGATCTCGACCTCGGAATCTAAGACCTCGGCATGTGAGTGGACGGAAAATAAAGTGTTTAACATAAGTTATAAGTAACGTAAATAACCCTCTTTGTTTTATAAAGTATTGTCAAAACAATAAGCAACAAAGTTCTTTTGTATACGTACATATTTACCAACTGATACTTGAAAATAATTCACTTTAGTAAGCTCATGCAATAACATATGATAAGGAAAACCATATAAATAATACTTCTCCAATTTTTTGGAAAACAATTTAAACTTGTTTATTTAAATCCTTTTTTGTAAAATCGTAAATTTAAATCCACAAAAAAATATCTCATTTACACAAAATATATTAAGCCAGTAATTTCCAAATATCCAATCTCAATTTCAAACCTCATTCAAATATCCATACCTGTACCAGGAAAACAATCCAACACAGGGATCGTTTGCAAGGTTTCAACCTCATCATTGGCATTCTCTTCTTAGGCATCATACATAGGTTGTGTACCAATGTTTGCATCCACTCTATACTCACTATACAACTTTAGCAAGCATGTTCTTATCTCACCAACAATTTCTTCAATCTTATTTGGGTTGAAACTAATATCTTGAAAGCTAGTTTTAAGCATTTGAAGCTTAAATCTTGAGTCTAGCACTAAGGCTACAAAAACCAACTTGTTGACACTCTCAAAAGACCCCCAATACTTGTCAAATTTCTTCTTCATAGAAGAAGCCACATTTTGCAAAATTGGATCTCTTGCATCCATTATTCTCTTCTCAATTTGAACTTGCAAGCTAACCATTTCGTGCAAAGTTATGTGAGATTGAGGAGTTTTCGTTGCACTTAGTTTTAATGTGGTGTCATAGAACTTCTTAAGAAAATGAACAAAGGCTAGTGCCTTCTCCCAATTAGCACTGGCAATGGGTTATGTCGTGTCGGGTTCATGTCGTGTCGAACTCTTAAACGTGTCAAGAAACCTCAACCCGTACACGTCCCGTTTACTAATCGTGTCAAGAATTGCAAACCTAAACACGACCTATTTATAAACAAGTTGACACGACGCGACTTGTGTAACCCGTTTACTAAACAGGCTGGGTTATGTCATAAATCGACAACCTACTTGTTTAATAACCTGCTTCAAATCTAATAACTAGTTACCTGTTTAATAACCTGCTTCAAATCAAATAACTAGTTACCTGTTTAATAACCTGCTTCAAATCAAATAACCAGCTCAAATATTTAGCCAAATCAAACATTCCAACTCAAACATTCCAAAATCACAATGAAATTAAAAAACTTCAAAGTCACTCAAAAATCCAAATAAAACATAAACAGAAATTTTTTGATTAAATTACAACATAAAATACAAAATCACATTCCTAACTAAAATATTCAGCATCAACATTTTCAAGTTTGAGAGCACTATGATACTGATCAAGCACTCTAGCACCAACACTAAATGATGCCACAAATGTGACTGTAGATATTGGAATATCTAGTACATCACGAGCCAAAATAGATGGTTCATGATATCGAAATTGGTTGGCCTTCCAAAAATCAAGAACATTCAAATTCATCTTCCTGTACACTTTAGGCTCATCCAAATACAATTGCAACTGTGACTTTTGGGAAGAAGTGATAGACTCCTCACTTTCAAATGTATCAAATTCCTAATAATATAACAACATTATTGATATCAGCACATAGTCATATATAAACTGAAATTTGATGTATTATGAACAAAATAAATAGTTTTTTACCTTCATAACATTCATGCATTCCTTTGAAACTATGTCATCAACATGAGAACGAACACACTTGAGTTACTTGATATACCATCAATTGATTCGGACTTAGAATGTATTTAAATGTATAAATCAAAGAGAGAACACAACATGTCATGAACTTTGGCCATTTCTTGGGAGTTTGTACCATACAACCTTTTATAAAAAAATTCACAAACTGAATCTTATATCTAGGATCCAATATTACAGCAATTGCAAGGATCAAACTATACTCTTTCCAATACTTATCAAACTTTTCCATCATTTGAATTTCCATAGATCTCATGAAATCATCTAAATCAATCTTAGCATTTCTCAAAGTATCTTCCACCACAAACACTTGAGAAAATACAGATTTGCAGTAGTGTATTTAGTTCCAGAAAAAAGCAAGTCATATCATAAAATTCCTTAAGAAACTTGTTAAGTTTTTCTAATTTTTTCCACTCAACTTCAGAGAGAGAACGCTTATAATTAGAATCACTTAATTGCAAATGCAGAAATGCCCGTTGATAATAAAGTACACTATTAATCATTAGAAATGTGGAGTTCCATCTAGTGGGTACATCTTGGCTCAAACCCTTTTTACAATTTAAAGAAACTTGTGCAACATAATCTAAAAATATATGTTTCCTTCCTTGTGAACCTCTAACATACTTAATACTTTCCCTAATTTTCCCCATAGAATCATGAATGTGTTTCAACCCATCTTGCACTATCAATTTCAGGATGTAAGCACAACATCGAACATGAAAAAAATATTCCATTCATTAATAGTGCATTATGCAAGTTAAGTTGCCCCTTCAACAACATAACAAAACTATCATTTGAAGATGCATTGTCCAAAGTCATACAAAAAAGTTTCTTTTCCATCCCCCAACTAGTCAACAACTTATAGATCTTCTCACACAATGCAACACCACTAAGAGGAGAAGGCATAAAACTGAAATTCAAAATTCTCTTTTTCAATTTCCAATTAGCATCAACAAAATGGGCAGTGAGAGAAAGATAACCATCTATGGTTATAGAAGTCTACAAATTAGATGTCAAACAAACTCTTCCAGTGATTGAACCCAAAAGTTCCTTAAGCTTACCATTTTCTCTATTGTACAAACTCAACACATCAACCTTTGCAATATTTTGAGATATCAATTTGATATCAGCACAAATGTAATTAAACACATCCCTAATTCTAGCAAACTCAACAAATTGAAAAGGCAGCTCATGCTTGATAATTGTCATCACTAGTAATTCACGGAATTTATTAGGATCAAACTTAGCAGACCTTGTTATGATAGACCCTTCAAATTTAGATAATAATAATTGGCCCAAATTGCGAGTATCATATTTCAAACAAGAATCAAGATAACACTTTAAATTTCCAGTACCATATTTACTATCACATAGGTATTTGTGACCACATTTTATGCACTTCGCATAAAGCTTATTATCTAGATTGACGGGAAGAATTTCAAACAAAGTCCATACATGTGATGTGAGTTTTCTATGTCTCTTACCAACATGAGATGCAACAATTGCATTGTTATTGTTAGACGGATCTAAATCTTGCACATTACTTCTAGCTACTTCACCATCAAAACTATCATCCCCATCTTCAAAAACATCCATATGTATAAAACATAATAATTTCATGTTAGTCAAAACATAAACAAAAACAAAGAAATCCAATAAAACAAAAACAAAAAGATCAAGCAAAGCATAAATTAATTACAAAACAAAATTTATTGACAGTCAAAGAGATCAGTCATATAAAACTATCACACCCATCTTCAAAAATATTTGGGGGAACAAAATTCAGATTGTGTAGTTGTCATCCCTCATCCAACAAAAAAGAATTATAATATAAACAAAATTCAATTGAACTAAGTAATTTCATGAATCTTTGATTGGATCTTTTTATTTTCTCCTATGTTTCCTTGCTACTAGGAAAAGCCAACTTGGGTCCAAAATGTAGCCTTTTAATACAAAGATGAAACTCAAATGATTGGTTTTAGAGAAGAAAATAAATATCAGTTTGGCTACAAAAGGGATGCAATTTGTAAGTTGTATCCAAATCAAGTAAAACCAACGATGAAACTAGAGTAAAGTAGTTCCCTTTGTTTTAGACTGAGAGAAGAGAAGAGAATAGGGAGATGAGAGGCGAAGACAGAGAGATGAGAGGCAATGACTAAGAGAGAGTCGCAAAGATGGAGAAACTAAGAGAGAGATGGGGAGATAGAGAGACAAAAAGGATGCAAAAATGGAGAGACTGAGCGACTGAGAGACTGAGATAAGAGATGGAAAGACTAAGAGAGGAGATGCATAGACTGCGAGACGTGGAGAGACAAAGATGGCACCAGGGTTTGGAAATTGGAACGGATTTGGAGGCGGCTAGGTAAGATTCAGATTTAGGTTTTTGAATGAGATGAGAGAGAGAACATGTCACTTTATATATGCGTGTGTTTTTCTAGGTTTTTAATTAAACGGGTTATTGGGTTTTAAGCGGGTTGACACAACCCATTTAATAAAGGGTTAAACAGGTGTTTTAAATGGTTGGTGGGTTGACCCGAAACCCACCGGTTTATAAACGAGTCAACAGCAGGTTGACTCGAAAATGACTCATTTTTTAATCGTGCAAGTTCGTGTCGTGTTTTTACCATATGAGTTTCGAGTCGTGTAACGAATCGTATTGGAAATTGCCACCCCTACTCCTAATCCTCATTTTTTGGGGGTACCTATTCTATTCACAAGATTTTTGTTGGCATCTTTTTCAAGCTCTAATAAGCTTGAAAAACTTCATTTTCCTCCGTCATCCTACTAAACACAATCTTGTTCTCAAAAGCACCCTCAAGCATCTTAAATGTTGAATTTTACTTTGTGACCACATCCAATGAGACATTTGTCATCTCATCCATCATTTCTAAGAGAGTAAACTCTCTAAATTTGTCCAATCTTGTTAGGGATGAGTGAATGTATTTCACACAATTATGGATCCCATCTATTGAGCTAATAAGGTCCTTCAATCCGTCATTCACAATCAATTTCAAAATAAGACATGCACATCTAAAATGCAAATATTTCCCATCAAGAAAAATAGTCTATTGTACATTAAGCCTCTTTCCCACATAATCAATCGCCCCATCATTTATACTCAATCTTATCAGAAACCATGTAAACAATTTCAACTCATAAAAAGACAACTAAACCCTAGCAGTCTCAATCAATACTAGCACCAAAATATTTCCTCTTCATGCAGTGCTTATTCATGTTGATGTTTACAAATTGGGGTTTAATGAAGTCAACTCTTCGTATAGACAAGGAAATTCCCGTATCAGTTAGATATCAACTCGAGGTAAGATCTTAGTGTAACAACAAGAGAGTTGGGAACGACCTAGTAGGGTTATTGAGGTGGGAAGTTTACCATACATGATAGGTTATCACCGTCGTTTCGTTGAAGGGTTTTCCAAGATTGCAAGACCACTTACGCGATTAATAAGGGAATATGTAAGTGACATTTGGTTACAACACTGTGTTTTAAATATGTCCTAAAGCCAAACATGTGATGAAACTTTAAGGATATTTCATTACATTTTACGGTATACTATGAGGTCAATTTAGGTTATAATCTCATTAATAGTTATTTACCTAAACAACAAGTCCATGAGTAGTGACATGGGGAAAGTGATCTAAAGACGTTAGGTCCAGAAGACCTTTATCTATAACTCACACCCTGAAGAGTTCCTGAAGGGTTTTCCAAGATTGCAAGACCACTTACGCGATTAATAAGGGAATATGTAAGTGACATTTGGTTGCAACACTGTGTTTGAAATATGCCCTAAAGCCAAACATGTGATGAAACTTTAAGGATATTTCATTACATTTTACGGTATACTATAAGGTCAATTTAGGTTATAATCTCATTAATAGTTATTTACCTAAACAACAAGTCCATGAGTAGTGACATGGGGAAAGTGATCTAAAGACGTTAGGTCCAGAAGACCTTTATCTATAACTCACACCCTGAAGAGTTCCTGGTCATAGGATTGTCAACTGGGCATTGAAAATCAACAAAGACCGGTATACACTATATCTGCTTAATTGAGAGAATGACTGGTCTCAAATCATTTGTGTAAAAACACTAAGTTAAGTGTATGTGTGTTCACTAGGGAGTGAATTCATTCAGTGCGATCAATTGGGGATCTTCTATAGAAGTTTTACCTACATGTCAAACAAGGTTCAAAAGACCTTTCTCTATAACTCACACCCTGAAGAGTTCCTGGTCATAGGATTGTCAACTAGGCATGAAAATCAACTAAGACCGGTATACACTATATCTGCTTAATTGGGAGACTGACTAGTCTCAAGTCATTTGTGTAAAGACACTAAGTTAAGTGTATAGGTGTTCACTAGGGAGTTAATTCATTGAGCGCAATCAACTGGGGATCTTGTATAGAAGTTCTACCTGCATGTCAAACAAGATCTCCATAGTTACAATAATTAAATTAGTCCTCGACCTGAGTCACCAGAGTTGTCTTGTGGAAGTGTTGTGGACCTTGATATGCTAAAACGTTGTGCTCTTCAAAGGCATAACCATATTGTATGATTGAGGTTCATGATTAATCCATGGAGGCAGGTAAGTGTACAACAAGAGATCTATACCTTTAGTAAAGAAGGAGAATGCTTTGACGATATGATTCAAAATGGTGATTCCAATCATACTTGTATGAGTCATATAAGCTTGAAGTTCACATTAAGGGCTTGCCATGTTTTTCATGCCCTAATGATGTGAGAGAGAGCATTGAGTTAGAAAATGATCATATTACATTGTAATTCCAACTGAATTGGTTTTCCACCTTATTTGACATTGGCCTAGATAACTGTCCTCATAAAAGGGAGAATTAAAAGGGTTTTAATTCACAATCAATTAAAGAAGAGTCTGAATCACCCAATGCCTTGCCGATTAGAACTTAACAGATCACACATCCATAAAGGTGACAAATGAAAAATTAATTAGGAGATGATGAGCAAAGATTAATTAGTTAATAAAGATTAATTAAATAATCAAAGCTCAGGACTTGTATTGGGCCTAAAATTAGTTTTAGAGGTTCAAGGCCTATTGGGCTCATAAGATAAGTTGTACATGACAACTTACAAGATGAAGTCCAAGATGCCTAATAAGGAGAGAAATTTGGCCATATGGTGAAGTTAGTAGGTTTGACCCACTTGATGGCTTACATGGATCATTTTAAGTGAAATAGGTCATCAATGACCCAACTTAGAATGCCTAGCCTACAAATACATGGCTATGAGTTGAGTCATCTTAGGGTTTTTTGGATGATATATGGGAGGAGGAGGAGACAACACCATGCCTCTCCCTCCCCTCCACCATGGTCGGCCACACAAGGAAGGTTACTAGCACCTCCACCTCCTTGTGTTCTTCATCTCCTCCTCCATCCTCTTCCTTTGGTATGTATGAAGTTAGAGACCAAACATTTGGATGGCTCTCTTTTGGAAAATCATGTGGTGAAGGCCCTCCATAGGTGATCAATCTTGAGCTTTACTCAAGGCAGTGGTTCAAAGGCATAAAGAAATCTCTACTATCTCTAGTAGTTTGTAGAAGTGTCTAAGTGCTTTAATCCCTTTAGGCCTAAAGATACTTAGGTTAGATTTTGTTTTTAAGTTCAAAGTTTTAATCTTTGATTCTGTTGCCTAGATATCAAGTGTATTCTCATCTTTGTGCCTTAATGAATCTAAAATATCCTAAGGTTTCCTTCAGAGTGGTTGTACCACCGTCTCATTATACCTTCAAGATTTCAACAAACAATATACTCATACATGAATATTGCCTCCATGTAAGCATTATATCGCTTGCTCACTCACACAAACAAAGCAAAAGAAAACGAACATGAAGAGGTCACAATGTTATAAACCTTTACCAAATTTACCCTCACAAAGTTTGTCTACATACTCAAGCACAAATGTAATGTTGCACTTCCCGTCTCTTCTAGGGTTTTACACTTTTAGCACCATCTCATTATACCTTCCTGATTTCAACACACAATGATACTCATACACGAATATTGCCTCCACGTAGCATAATATCGTTCGCTCACCCGCTCAAACAGAGCAAAAGAAAATGGACATGAAGGGGTGATTCTAAACCTTTACTAAATTTACCCTCACAAAGTTTGTCTATATGCTCAAGCAATTAGGCTCTTCTAAGGTTTCACATTTTTCTTTCCTCTTCCCAAAACAATATGAGGTAAGCTCTTCAACTTTCTTCAATACTTTATTTCCAACCACTTAGGCTTATTTGGTAATCCCTAAAGTCGCCACCTCATTGTAACCGCCCTACTCTTCATGCTACAATCCCTTGATTTGTGGAACACTTCTTCACAAGCCACCACGTCATTAGACACATGTTTATCATGGATATAACTACCAATCATGATCCCCTTTTTTATTGAACCACTCTCCCACATTTTCATATTTTCGTAGAGCAATAACCACTCAACTAACTAGGTAGTTATCCTTCATCTTTTTAGTTATAGCCGCCCACTTCTCTAGGTGATTAAGCCATCTAGTCACCATGCTAGTAACTACACACTCTCTAGGTAGTTATCTAAGTAGCCTACTTCATTCCTTAAATGTAGGACACACTTGTTTAGTGCTTCCTTGATTTTAGGAACCTCCAAACTGCCACTAACTTACCCTCAACTACTTATGCCAAGTGTTATTCCGCCAACAATCTTAGCTCCAATGACTTAGGTGTGTCCACTTCACTTGTTACAAGCCATTTTCGTACAACCTTAGCACATTTGCGCTCGCCAATTAATGTGTCTAGAAAGTATAAATCAATAAACACCATGTAATAAAATAATATTTTAATTTGACATGTAAAACTCTATATGTCAAATTACTACATAAGTCATTAAATTCAAATTTAATGTTTGATATTTGACATCGCCTCGGAGATGCTCTTAATATTTTTGTCCAATAAGGGTATTTTGATATTTTTGAATGTTTCATGGATTATGCTTCATAAATTTTTTGTGATGATAATGTTAAAAAGAAAAACAAAAGCTTCATCATTACACCCTTAATAGTCGACATACATTTAAATATTGACCTTAAATCTTTTTGTTCTTTTAGTTATGGATAGCAATGGTTGCCAATAGGTGCCCACAGAGAGTCCGGTTTACCTGTTACCAAAGTTCCTGTGCCCCCTTGTTTTCCTTCTAGATTCGTGACATGTGGCAAGCCACTTAACACCACTTAACTCATTTTGCTTCTTTTTACTGTTTGTTTTTTTTTTGCTTTTTCTCCCTTCTTCTGGTTCCCTCTCCCTTTCTCTCCTTCGTCTCCCCTCCTCTGCTTCCTTTTTGGTTCTCTTTTCCAGTTCTCCACCACCATGTTTTTTCTTTCTCTTTTTTTTTTTTTTTTTTTTTTTTTTTTTTTGCATCTGCTTTGTTTTTCTTTTTCTCTCCTCTCCTTTTTTATTTCTTTTCTTAGTTTCTCCTTCACCCCATTTTTCCCTACTTTATTATTTTATGAGTTCCTCTCTCCACAAACTCACAAAGGTTTATATTTGGGACTAATTAAATGGGGTTGGATTGGGTGATGTTGGGTTATCTAAATTGGTTATGGAGGGTGCAACAAGGTCTTGCTCTTATTTTGTCCTATTGGTTATGGAGGGTGCAATAATATGATATGTATATCATGCCTGCAAATCTGCTTCTATTGACTCCAAGGATAGACGGTTTCAAGGCCATTACATATATCGATGCCCCATTCTTTATCACACTTGGGCAAAACTGACCCTCTTTCTATTATTTCCCCTACTCTAGCAATTACCTATTTGATAATCACTCCCTCGAAATCTTGAGGTTTTATTGCATCAGTTCATACTTAACGCAATAAGCTGCCAATTAGAAGGTTTCTTTCTTCAATTATTTCTGATTTTCTGAGGGTCTTTTTTTGATATTATCCATTTTCAGATGCTTGCTTGCTGGTGCACTGTATATTTTGTCTGCAAATATGCTATCTGCAGGTGTTGTGTATTGGTTATTTTCATGCCTTTGGTTTTTTCTAGGCTGCCAAAGAGTCACCCTTTTGTATCTACTTGACTATAATTTATGAACCTTTTTAGACGCAAGAAAATTGCATGTGATTCACTTGCTTTAGCTTATTTATATATATATATATATATATATATACATACATACAAAAATGCTAGTGCTGTAATGAGCGGAGTGATGGTTCCTTGTTCTTGTCCAATTGCAATGCCTCCAATCCAGTTACTGGTGACTTTCATGAGGCTTGAAAATATCTTGTTTCATACGTACGTCGTCAACCTAATAAGACTTCTCCTTGCTCCAAAATATGGTGCACTTTAGCCGGATTTTGTTTGTTGTTAATGTGAGCTGGTCCTATACCAACTGGAGCAAGAAAGTTGTTGGAAATTATGAAAACCATTAGCATATCATTTCATAAATTCACTTCAATCCTTAGCCTCTTCACTGTCATTAGTATAATGTCTGAACTTTCTGTAACTTGTTAGTTTTATGTTGTTGTCATCTTTTATTCATGCAATAAGGATCCTTTGTGGTATATATTATCTTAGAATTGTTTGATTGTGATTGATAATTTGGTTAGCGTAAACTCAAATTTTATTGTTGGAATTTATTATTGTGAATTTATGACTGCAGCTTTTTTGCTTTTTTCATATGCTTTGCTTTGCTCTCGCTGTAGTCCTAGGCTTTTCTGCTTATAATTAATTTCTTTCCTTTTGTTTATTTTTGGTTTTTGAAATCACTACAATTCAACCTCCTACTACTATTGTCTTGTTTAGGAGGGTCTTGGTTGTGAATGGTTGAATTTATTTTGAAGCTCTGTCAGTGACTTGTACAGGACTGATGAACTTTGGTTGATTTTATGCTTCTAAGCATTTCATATGATTTATTCTATTTTTTGTTTTCCATGTTTTTGAATATATTCAGTCCGGACTTTCTACTATTCTTTCTCCCCGAATAAACCAAAGATTATGCTTTTTCTGAAGTTGAACCTCTTGCTTTGGATGCTTGTATGGTTGTGCTGAGTTGTAGTACCTAATTTATATGATTATTACAGTAACTGTCTACACATGCTGAAGAATCATGGATCTTTATTGAAAATTTATAAAGTATTGATGTCTCCTATGGGCTTTTGATGTTAACAACATTAATTTGGGGATATATGATTACATAATTGTAACTGTCTACACATCTTTTGGTTATTTTTGTTATGCAATTGTTTTGTTACTCATTTGTCCGTTTCACTACTCGTCCGACGATAAGAATTTGTTTTGGATAGTTGAGATTTCTGTATTAGTCCGTGTTGGTAAACTTGTTATGTTGGGGATTTATTGTGTTTGGGATCCTAGCTAAATTTTGTTCTTGTTGCTATTGAAGGATATTTATCTTTGTTTACCATGTTTTTCTTATTCCTTGTTATATTTTTCTTTATTATAGAGGATGGACTCAAATGAAGTTGACAACTGTCATTCAAGTTCTAAAAGTGATTCATCATCTCATTCAAGTTCTGAAAGTGATTCATCATCTAATTTGGATGATTCACTTGGAGAGTTGCTTTTATTTATAAAACTAAATGAATATTACTCACGTTTACATAAAAGCCATGTATGATTTCACAACTCTCAGGTCGCCAATTTGTGATAGAGTTGTTGACTGGACATCCAAATAGGTTATTTGATTTTGCTAGAATGGATAAGAACACATTTATGAACTTGTGTTCAACATTGAGGGGCTTGGATTTCTTACAAGATGATAGATCAATTTGCGTCGAGGAGTCAATGTGCATGTTTTTGCGTATTATTGGGCATACAACTCGTAATAGGATGGATGCTGAGAAATTTCAACATTTTAAAGAAACCGTGTCTAGACAGTTTAATAGAGTTCTCAAAGCAATATGTCGATTTGGTACTCAGATAATTCAACCTCCAAATATGGATATGACACCTCCTAAAATCATGGGGAATCCTAATTACCACCCGTGGTTTAAGAAAAATGTGATTAACTTAACTAATTTTTTTTCTTCTTATTATATAGTTAAGTACTAGCATGTCATGGTTTAATTGTCATTTGGTAGGATTGTATTGGTGCTATTGATGCAACACACATCAATGCATGGGCTCCTGCATCAAAACAAATTCCATATCGAGGCAGAAAAATTGAGGTGACACAAAATATTATGTGTGCTTGTTCGTTTGACATGTTGTTCACATATGTTTACACGGGATGGGAAAGAACGGCTAATGACTCAAGAGTATTGATGGATGCAATAAGTAGAGAAGAGAACAACTTTCCATTGCCTAAAGAAGGTATGAAATTATTTAAACATATCGACTTACAATATATATTTTTATACTATATTTAAATGGAGTAAAATACTTATATTAATTGTTCTTAAATAGGAAAATATTATGTTGTTGATTCTGGTTATGCAAATATGCGTGGGTCTCTAGCACCATATCATGGAGAGCGTTATCATTTGTGTGATTATAGAGGGAGAGGCAGACATCCAAGGGGGGCAATGGAATTGTTCAACTATAGGCATTCATCACTACGTAACGTTATTGAAAGATGCTTCGGAGTGCTTAAGGCTCGCTTTCCTATTTTGAAGTTAATGCCAAATAATTCAATCAGGAAACAAAAACGTATTCATGTTGCTTGTTGTACTGTGCATAACTTCATTAGAATGCAATCAAGAAATGACATCATATTTCATCAATATCAAGCCAATGATCTTCAAGTGGTAGATGAAGAAAGCTCTGAAGTGAATCAAGAACACATCCATTTGCATGAGGACAATGCTAATCAAATGAGTGATGTTAGAGATCACATTCCCGAAGCAATGTGGATGGATTATATTCAGAATCATTAGTCTTATATTTTATTTAGTCTAGAATGTTTTAATTTAATATGTATTATTTAAGACTTGAAGACCAATTGAGCTTGTCGATCATACATGTATGGTATTAAAATATGGATGTTCAAATAGTATGTTTAATATAATTTTGATAATGTTTATCAAAATATCTTAATCATAAAAAATTAAGAAAAAAAAATTATTTTCAAGAATTCAACCAAACAAGTTTTCAAATTTTAAAAATTCAAAAACAGTTTTTAAGTTGTATACCAAACAACTTTTTGAATCTTAAAAAATGGATTTGAGAACTCATTGTTTTTAAGAAAAATAACAATTTTTGAGTTCCCTACTTGGATAGGGTACCAAACAGGCCCTTAGTTATTTACTATTTTCTCTTCATTTTGGTTCTTAGTTTCTGAGTTGTTTTACTTTTGAGTTTATGGTTGTTGTTTGGAAATTTTTGCAGGAGCCCTTATAAGTTTGTGGGTTTTGTGCAGGTCATGGTGGTAGTGGTAGTCGAATCAGGGGTAGGGGTGATGGAAGGAGATGTGGAAGAGGAGGAGGCAGGTTTAGTGGTGGAATAGGAATGATGGGTGGAAAAAGAGTTGTGGTCGTGCCTCACGGACATAAAGGGGTTTCATTGCCAAGTGTAAAGAAGAGTATCTTCTTACCAAGAGTTTAGTGCCGGGGAAGCTGTCTACAACGAGAAGAGGATATCTGTTAAGGTCGGTTTCTTTCATTCGTTTTCTTATTTAAATGTCTTCAACACAATTGATATTTTCATTAGGGATTGCTATCTATCGGTTCAAAGCAATAACATTAGGGATTACTAAATGGTTTTGGCTGTGTCTTGCAATTTTTAATTTCATGGTTAATGAATGTGATTGTATTGTGTTTGTTCACCTTAAAAGTGCATTTTCTTCCATTCAGAATGAGGATGGAACAAAAGACCAATATATAATTTGGAATCCTTTCTGTTCTAAGTTGGCTGCAGCTATTCGCATTGGTGTTTATGATATATCGATTATAAGTTTTGATTCCATGATTTCTTACATTCTATTTTGTCTATTTTCTATCCATGATTTTGAGTCTACAATCTCTTTGTTTCTGTATGTCGATGAAGACACATGGCGCTCGTGTTCTCTACCTTGGGGCTGCTTCTGGCACCACAGTGTCTCATGTTTCTGATATTGTTAGCTCTGTAAGTGTTGCTTGTAATACTGCAGCTCTTAAATTGGTTAAGCTGAGAATAGATTCTTATAACTGCTATTCTTTTTTGTAGACTAGATTTGTTTTTGCAGTGGAGTTTTCTCATATAAATGGTAGAGACTTGATAAACATGGCTATGACGCGCAGGAATGTTATACCCATTATTGAAGATGCCAGACATCTGGCTAAATATCGTATGCTTGTTGGCATGGTTGATGTGATATTTTCTGATGTTGCACAACCGATCAGGTTTGTTTCTTGCCATTCTGGTCTGTGCTAGTAGCTAACATTAAATTTGAGAGACTGGGGGTGGGGTGGGGGTGGGGGTGGTGGGGTGGTATTCGTTGGTTGAGCTGGTGGCAGAGCATGTTCTTAAGGGTTTTACAAGTTCAAGGATTTCCATACTTCATGTGAGTTTGTTTTTAGCTTATTGATTTACTAATTCATATCACCTGTATTGCATTTGCCTGAGTTGAATTTTTTTGCTTTTGATAAAGCACAACTGTTTTTGAGTTAATTCTTATTCCCCTTCAGGACGTCATGTATGATGTGAGCTCAAGTTTTATGATGCGTACTGCGTTTTTCATTTGAAATGTTCTTTCTGTTTGTCATTATTTTTATTGGGTCAGTGTATTATGACAATCTTTTCTCATGCTTATTTCTTTTTTGGAAGCTTACTAGGCTTTGTATGTACCTGTTTTACCCATTCTTATTTTGGAGCTAGGTATTGGATAGTTTTCCCCTTGTGCAATGAGTCATACATTCCCTTATGTCCCTTCAATGTAATTGTAGAATATTTGTGCTTACTACTGTATTGAGCATGTGAAGAAGTACTCAGTTTCCCCTTCAAGACATTATGGGTGATGTAAGCCAAGTTTCTGATGCTCCTGATGTCAAGTAGTTGATTTTGGAAAGAAGTACTCATATTCCCCTTCAAGACATCATGGGTGATGTAAGTCGAGTTTCTAGTGCTCCTGATGTCAAGTAGTTGATATTGTGGTGTTGCTTCTCTCTCTCTCTCTCTCTCTCTCTCTCTCTCTCTCTCTCTCTCTCTCTCTCTCTCTCTCTCTCTATCTCTCTATTGTGTTTCTGGTAGTAGCCTTCTGGTCAATGTTTAGGATGGTATTAGCAAGGCACTCCTTGGGGGTTAAGGCCTGAGGCTTGGCCACAATCTCTTGCCACAGGTTTCTCCTAGGTCACTTCAGTTATTTGCATCTAAAAATTGTTTGCTCTTTTTAATGATCTTTGCAGGGTAGGATTTTAGCATTGAATGTGTCACATTTTCTCAAGGCTGGAGGTCACTTCATTATGTCAATCCAGGTTTGCTTCCAAAATTCTCAGTAGTCTTTGTCATTAGACATGAGGTCTCTTAGTTAGCCTATATATTATACTCCTTGAACCCCTTTTGGTTTTGCAAAGAAGCACTAATAAGTCATAAGGAAAGTTGCCTTTCACTGCTTAGTCTAGTGTTTCATGAATGTGGTTTGTCATTTCAGGCCAATTGCATAGAGTCAACCGTGTCTGCAGAAACAGTGTACAAATCAGAGATGAAGAGGCTGGAAGCAAATGAGTTTGATCCACTTGAACGAGTCTCTCTTGAACCTTACGAGCACGACCATCATTTTGTTTTGGTGGCTATCATGTGCCATGAAGTGCTTGGAATTGTTGGCCATGTATAATATGATCATCGCTGAGCAGCAGGGCAAAAAGTCATATTTTGTCCGTGTAGTTTGCCACTTTTACCACTTTGGTCCTTGTCGTTTCAATTTTGTTAATTTTGTCTCAGTACTTTTAATCTCGAGCAATTCGAGGACAATCGTTATTTTCTGTCAAATTTTTTTTACTCTTTGGGATTATGGGTTAGGGTTCTTTGAAAATTTTCAGTCCTAGGTTGTTCGACAATGTCAAAAGTCTACTACCAGCCAAGCTCCAAGATTCCCATTTTGCAATTTTGAAACGAGAATAGCAACTTCAATGACTATTAAGAGTCATGGAAGACGATTTCTAGAAGTGTAATATGTCACGCCCCGAATTTCCAACAACAAATAACATGCTAAGTTATTACAGAGAAACCTATCTAGGACGTGAGGCTCGGAACCTTCAACAAAAGTACAAGGAATTTTTTTTTCCTTTTCCATAATACAATACCACATGTTCCAAACCACAATGTCAATACTGACCCAATCTCCTGAGTCAAATATTACATTACAACATATGTAATAAATTGAACAATCAACTTAATACACATTCTGCTCCTCAAAGCTTAATACATACAGCGGAAGTCTAAACACACCAACACTGTCAAACCAAACTTTGTGTACTGCAAGTACACCTTCTGCATTCTTCTCCTTATGAAGTCATGGGTTCCTATTCCCTGCAAGATTAACGCCTACATTGTTGAATAGTATACTGGGTTCACCAAAGAACAGACCCGATAAGCTTTTTAAAGCTCGTATGAGTAAACCACAATCAACAGTATAAATATGTTATTTATAGGTAATATACAAACACATGCACTTTCATTAGCGTACCACAATCCTTGTATAGCCAAAGGTAATCATACTCAATCATCTCGTCACAATCACAATTCTTTTAATTTATAAGAATTGTTTGGTCCTCAGCTGTCCCAAAAGCCGTTTCAAATCCGTTAGAAACACAACCCATAAATGTCACTCGTGGACAATAAAAGTGAGAATGCGCTCGACTCTCTCAACTCACGAACACTAAAGTCCATAGACAATAGTGCATGTTCACAAATCTGCGCCGAAGCCAAGTAACTATGTGTTACCCTCGTGAACATTGTAATGGCGCCAACTAGAGCTTTAACTGGTTTGGAGCCTTGCGCCTCAGGGCTACAATCCCAAATCAAAACACATTTAATTGATTTTAAACTCACACCAAAACTGTTTCTCAAAATCCACAATAGCATGTTAATTATATCCATTAACATTATCATAAGCACATTATATTTAATATAATAATACGTGATTTTACTCACAAACCAGATGGTTTTACTCACCTCCTGTTCAATTTGCATCTTCAACAACTCAAAGAATCCTCAAACTTAAAACTCACAAAGCTCTCTGGCCTCACAATCCTCAATGAGCAACTTAAGCTCCAACAGTACCCAAGAAAAGTACGTAAACTCAACTTAACACAAAACGTCAAAATCCAATAATGATTGAGCTCCCAGCTCATCTCAACAAATCGTGCACTTGAACGCAAAATGAGGAGACTTAGAGGCCATATACTTCTGTGGCTCACATGGAGGAGAAAGATCAAGAAGCAAAGATCAAATATCAAAGATCAAAGAGGAGATCAACAAAGAGTAATCATCAAGAGAAGACCAAACACAAATCATCAAGATAAATGCATGTTTAATATTCAAATGAACTTCGAAAAAATGTTTTGAAATTTCTTCAATTGGTATCAGAGCCATAGGTCATGAACTTGATATGTTTTAGGGTTTAGAGATGCATATATGGGTTGTATATTCATTTAAAAGTATAATAGTTATACTTGATTTATTTTGATATGTTTGAACAAAAATCAAATGGAGTGAAATGGATTGTTTGGGATTTTGGATTTCCAAATTTATATTTTGATGATTGGTGCTCTCTTTGTAATCATATATGTATGTATGTATGAACATTAGAGCATAGTTGAATTAAAACCCCCATGATTTTAACTTCATGAAATATATGATATTAAGAGCATGAGATGGTTAAAATGAAATATGGATTTTTCCGGAAATAACATGAACATTCATATTAGTTCATATGTATGCTCTTGGCGTTCTTGATGTTCTTGTTATGGGATCTTTTTGATCCATAAGTTAGGTGAATAATTTTGATGATTGTGTTATTGGAATTTTCCACCAAGATCATTCAACAGATGATGATGATGTTTTAGTATAAAATTGAAAGTTTTTCAAAATGTTTCCACTTGATAAACATTTACCCACACACTAAAATTAATAAGATTACTTTGGTGAGTGCATAGGGTCTATCTAGATGTAAATGATGGTGATTTGATATAAAAATGCCAAAGTTGATCAAATTATTCCTATATTCCTATCACTAATTATTTACCCACCACGCTAAAATTAATTTTGATTACTTTGGTGAGTGTGGTTGGCCTACCTAGTCACATTCATGATTATTCACCTTGTTGGAATAATCATGATCACCACTTTGTGTTATACAAATGCATGCTTTAACCCCACACCCTAGTGGATCAACAATGGATCCATTATTAATTGTTGAATAATTTTGGACCTAGTTGCAATATATGTTGTGTAACTATGCCTAAAAGGTTTCTACAATTACATTTACTATTGTAGTAAAATATATTCACTCCATGGTAAATTTATTTTATTTGAATATCGTTACCACTTGAATTAAACCCATATATATGTATGCATCACAAGAGCATGTGTTCACATTGCTAGTTTAATTGTTTAAAGCGTTTAAATAATTAAATGATGGTTATGGACTTAGACCGAACACTTGAGCTATGTGATTGGCTATGTAATAAGAAAATGTCTTTCATGCCAAATCACCATCCAAGACCATGATCCAACATTCCCACTATCTCAAGCAAATGGTTTCTAAAACATTTAGTGGGAGTATTATGTGCTACTAATATATTGCACTGTAAACCATTTAATGAGATTAGATAAGTAATTTTAACAATATTAAAATTGGATTAAAATGAGACCTATTTAACTACTCTCAAGGCAATATTAAGTTGATAAGAGAAATGGCACTTTGAATGCTATTTTGTGGCCTTCCACCATGGTAGTCTCTTATTGGGTGGCACATTTACACTTTGTTGTACCTCAGTGAGGCAACATCTAGTACTTGTAGCCATCCAAGGGAAGCCTATTACACATATTTTATGTAGTGCGAATAGATAACAAGTGTGGCCAACAAATCATTAGGTTGAGGACATACTTGAAACCCTATACCTACAAGCATGGTGGGAATAAGTTAATTAAGACAAACGAAACCAACAAACTATTAGGTTGAGGTCTAGTGATGGGTATTCACATTAATGATGTGATTGGACAAGAGTATCCTCTCATTAGTAACATAGCAATCCAACAAACTGTTAGGTTGAGGAAAACTATGTGAAAGTGAGACTCCCATCCCCACTAAGAGTTTCAATGGAAACTCTCGGATTTCAAGAGGGATATGAAATTTGCCAAAAATAGTGGGACCTACCATCATGACTTAAAGACTCAAGTCCTTAGTAGAAGATTAATCTAAATTAAAATCTATTTACGTTATGCATAATTTCAAAATAACCATCACAAACCCAATCTCAAAGATACTTGACTCAAATGTCCAAGATGACATGAACTATAAGCACCAACTTGTCCTATAATTGGATGAGATTTGTTGTGTAGAAGAAAAACCCCACCACATACCCCTCTTGGTACATATGACACTAAGGAGGAGACAAAGGCTTATAAGAAGCATGTGTCAGATGACAACTGAGGCAAAGATACATGTTGGCATCCATGAAAAGGTGAAGCTACTCCTAGCTTACAATACCATATGTGAACTTGTTATGACAAGAATGGTAAGTGGATTCCCAGTTAATCAACATGATCTCAAAGTAATATGATTACTTAAGAGATTGGAAAATATGGATTTTTCTTTGATGTTAAAGTTCAATAAGATTCTTTCTTTCATCCCTATCATCAGTTAATCCCAATATGTTATGAACTATAATATTAGAAAGATGAAGAACACCTTATCTGAGGTACTCAACATGGCTACAGTAGATTAAATGAATATCTCAAAAGATAAAGGTTTAAAGAGGTTAGTTGCAAATTTTAGAAAGGTTCTTCTCTTTCAAATCCAAATATAAGGTAAGGATAAATGAAAGAAGAAGAAAGGTTTTCTAAACACCCAAGGAAGGAAGAATACAAAAGAATGACAAGTAACTGAAAGGTACTTGTTTTCATTGTGGCAAGGATGGACATTGGAAGAGAAATTGCAAGAGATTTCTTGCAAGCATTAGCCAATATCGAATTCATCGGATGACAATAGATGGAAGCTTGGAATTAACAAAACTGTTGGGATTAATCTACAAATGCAGCAGTTATTCATACTTCATTACCTTTATCGATGATTATTCACAGTTCGGGTATTTATACTTAATGAAGCATAAGTTTGAATCTTTTGAAAAGTTTCAAGAATTCAGAAATGAAGTTGAAAACCAAACAGGCAAGGGTATTAAAATCCTTAGATCCAATCAAGGAGGTGAATACTTAAGCACAGAGTTTCTTGATTACCTCAAGGAACATGGCATCTTATCACAATGGACTCCACTAGGAACTCCACAAAATAATGGAGTTTCTAAAATGAGTTCCATGAGCTGTACTAATTTACCTATATCTAATCAATGCATAATTACATATCATTGTGTACCCTTCTAACTTATGATTTGGTTATGTTTTTGAGTTAAACTTGTGCTTTTGACCATCTTTTATCTTTGTTTCAGTGTATTAAGCTTGGGACTCATTTAATGCAATTTGGAGTCAAATTAGCTCAACAATTGTGTCTGCAGATCAGTCAACTTCAACGATTAGAGTGTACTTGCTCCGAAAGAATCATATAATGAGCCATACATCATTGGAAAGATGTGGAAGTCCAGTTTCTAAGGCATTTTATGTTCATGATTCTGAGTCTTCTAGAGGAAGTTATGCAAGTTTTGCCAGCTTAAGGTCAAAAATCAGCAGCATCTACGTTACTGGGCCAAAAATGACATTTGAAGGTCTTTCCGATTTTTCCTTGAGATGGGCTATATATGCTTGGAAAGATAAGACAAAGAGCTTCAAGATCCATATTTTTCTAGATTTTTCAGCCACAAGCCCAAAATGAGCCCACATGCTGAATGCAATGCGTTGTCATGCATGACATATGGATGAGTTAATTATTTTTGGTGGGGAAGTTAGGTAAAGTTGGTGAAGTGAGTGTGGTCAGTGAACTCAATTGTATAATCAGATTTCTACTTCCTCTAGGCCTATAAATAGTGAAGTTCTCCAAGCTTGTAAACACACCCCAAGAGGGGGAGCCCTCAAACACTTCTCTAGAGCTCCCCTCCCTTCTCTCCCTCAAATTCTTTTCGTTTTCCTTTCTAGTTCTCAATTGTTGTAACAAATTTCTTTTACTAAATTTTCCTTCAAGTTTTTGAGTTCTAATTTAATTTTCATTGTAATGTAATTTCTTAGTTTTCAAGTTTGATTAGTTTCCAAGTTTCAATTATGGTTTTTGTTCTTATTCATTATGCTTATAAGCTAATATGCTAGTTTGAATGATTGATCACCATTAAGGCTTGCATGTTAGCTATCTTGGTTTGAATTAAGAGTAGGCACCATGCTTTAATTCGAATTGAACTATGAATAGGAAGAGTGTGTATAGAATTCGACAATCGGGATTAGATACATACTTGGTTGTTTAACATGTTCTTCTATGCTTAATGGATTCCTAATGCTTAATTTTAGGTTAGACAACAGATGATCAAATTAGGGAATTAGGAATACCAAGTTAGGGCCAGACACCATGGCTTAATCATACTTTAGCTAAAATCAATCCGTTAATCTAAATTGAACTTGGGAACTTATTTGCTTGAGTTAATTTCTTTTCTTTTTCATTTCTGTTTTGTGTAGGGAAAACGAATTGGATCATTAAATCACCAATCCCTGTGGAATCGACCTCGCACCTACATATGCTAAACTACCAACGGCTCGTGCAGTTGCAAGTATCACAAGTTGAGGATGCAGCTGAATCCATTTTGGTGCAGCTGATCCAACGACAACAAGTTTTTGGCCCCATTGTCAAGGATTGGTAACATCGCTTGATTCTATTTGATTTTCCTACTTTATTTTTAATAATTTGACAGTTTCATCTTTTAAAGTTAATGACAAGTTGTGTTTGTAGTCCAACGGAAAAGGACAATTGCCTGACAAGCAAAAGAACTGGGTTTGAGTCCTAGCTTACACAACACAAAAGAGGTTTAAATTAAGTAGCAAGCATCAAGCTAGTTTAATTTACTTTGGTGATTGCCACTTTGAAGCATGGAATTGGATGTGTGTTGATTTTCCTTTTCATTTTAGTTGTTATTTCCTAATCCTTTTAATTCTCTTTCAAGTTTTTGTGTGTTTGTTTTAGTAATATAGGATAGCTCAATAAAAAAGGAGAGAAAATGCAACTCCAATCATAAGGATGAGAAGTGTGGAGTAGTAGGAGAAGTTGCGACCTCCAAATATATCCATGCTCGACCTAATCGCTTCAAGAGGGAGTATTCTAATCCTTTCTCTTTATTTGTTTTCTTATTATTTTAAGTTTATGTTTCTTTTTTATAAAAAAATTTAAAAAGATTTTTCATATCAACTGACTTTTGGTAACTCCAGTGAGCGTTTTCGTCAATACAATGTCTAGGAGTTCTTTAGGCGACACCTTAGGTGTCTAAGAAGTTAGTGTTTTAAGCGGGACCATTGTGACCCCTTGTTCACCCGTTTGATATTTGTTCTTGTGATGGTAGGGTAAAGTTCTCCATTATCTCGAAAACGATTGACTGGTCAATAAGTCAACTTTCTTTTGTGTCAAGCGTGCCATTGCTAGCAATGAAAATCCTAGCAGAGTTCTTAAAAATAGATAACTTGCACCTCAAGTTACTGATTTCTAAACAAACGATTGTGAATTTGGGTGAGGAATATCTCATAAGTAAGTTCTTTTCTTGCCTCAGACTATTGAGGACATCACAATTTTTCATAGTACAAAACTGGTAGTTCTGACTATAATAAATGATAAGAAAGTGAATTGTTTTAGGCAGAATTGCCTTTTACAAAGCTCAAAAAGGGAAGGCCAACTTTAAAAAGACAAAAGAGCGGAACTTCAATTTCTCTGGATAAATGCTTCTGATCTGGGCTAGACATGGTATGTCTGTGTTGGATTGGACTATCAACACCTTCAACTGTCAAGTTTTAGCTATAAATCGATACCACATTCGAGTGTGGTAGAGCTTTAATCTATTTCGAGCCCTAGAAGGCTTTTTGAACCGCAGAATTGGAACATCTTGACCGGAAGGGAAGAAGTGGCTGGACTTAATGATTACTCACCGAACGCATTATAGTACCTGCTCGCTTGATCAGGGCTCTCCATAAATTTGTTGAGGTTTTCATATTTGTAAAACCCGAACTCTGCTTGATTTGGCTTGTGCTAAACCAAATTTGTAACGAGAGAGATCTCGATTTGAATGAATATTTCTCTGAAACTGGACTGAAGTTTAGAGATTCTGAATTATAGCTGACTTGTTTCTTGTGGCTCAATGAGCTTTTGGTTACTTTAATGTTTTGAAGGTTTTTGAGATCAAGTGATCATTTTGAGTTTATGGTTTTGATTGATTTTTTGGTTGTCCTGATTTTTTCACCTTCTCTCATATTTATAGGAAATGCTGGAGTAGTTTTTTTTTTTTTCTAATCTTTTAATAATGGGCGGCAGATTTTCCAAAAGAAAGATCTTTTATTTAAAATGCAAAGAAAAAGGGAAGTTATCTATTCTTGCAGAGAAGAACCATCAATAATCAGTTCTCATGGGGGTCTTTTCCTTGCTTTTCTGAAAGAAAGACCAACTCTTCTTTGTTTTCTGTTGTTCTTTGTAAAGAGAAAGAACACAATCTGATGTGGTGGTCAGTTTGCTTTTGAACAACTCCTTGCTTCTCACTTATCTTTTGAGATCGTAGTTTGTTTATCTCTTGGAAGGATCATCTGCTCTGATGCAGAATTATATAGAAAGGGATTCTGATCTTTTGGCTGCAGAGTTTCATAGAAGTCTTTCTATAATGACCTGCCTTCATTAATTCTCAATCGACTTTTCTTGTGACTAGTTGAAATTGTTGACTTTTCAAAGTCAGATAGTCACATGGGTTTCTTTGTGATCCAAGGCTGAGTGCGTCAATTTTGCCCAAAGTGGTATTTTTTACCCTTTTTACATTTTGGGTAGAGAGCTGGTAGTTTTGATAAAACTGATTTTGGGTTTCTTCAAATTTGGGCTGTTCTCTATCTTCATTTAATCATGCCAAGCCCAATTTTGAGTTTTGGGACTGTGGGCTGAACAAATCACATGCACTGGGCTTCCTTCCAATCTTGGGTCTTTTTGGTAAAAAAATCTGACTTGGGCTTGGGCTGATTTCTTTTCTTTGTTTCCAAAGCCCAATCTTATTCTTGTGGGCTGATAGATCATGAGCTAGGTCGTCTTGATTTCGGGTTTTCGTTTCCAATTTAAATGAAAAGTCCAAACTATTTGGGTCCTGAAGTTTTGCTTTGTCCTTCTGGGCCTCCAGTGTTGGGCAGGGTGTGCAGAATTTTGGCCCAAACACCCCTCCAACCGTCCCGGATCCCCTAGCTTTGTTTTCTGAGGCCCTTAACTGGTCATCCGTGAGTTACTTGTATATTTGTGTGTTTTTAAAATAAGTTATTTTTGTTTCTTCTTCTTTGTTTTCTATTCTGTTTAGTTGTTTTATGTTAAGTTAGTTTTTTTTACGTGGTGTGGTTAGTTAGTTTTTCTTTATTGAGTGTTAAAAATAAATTTTTATTTCACTTCAAACATTGCATTACAAACAAAACAAAACTAAAAAAACTAAAAAAAGAGGTAAAAACTAAAAAAAAACATTCAAGTAAATTAAAACTACTTCTTTTTTCTTCTTCTTCTTCGTCGTCATCTTCATCATCTTCATCATCGTCACCTTGCCACACTTCATAATTCCATGAGAGGAGCCTTTAGTTTTTCCCTCTGGATCTCCTCTCCCAGGTTTTCATGCATCACGTCTTGGGGCTCATCACTTGAACCCATAATGATCACACCTCTCTTTCTTGAACTCCTCTCGTGATCCCGCTTGCGCTTTCCTGGATTCTCCAAAGCCTCCAGCTGTTTCTGAATTTCCTTAGAATCAAAATATACCTTCTTTGATAGCTTTTCATTTTCTTCCTACAACAAATGAAACTGGCGTCGGTTCTCCTCTGCCCTTTTTGTCCTCTCCTTTTTCAATCTTTTGTTTTCACACTGATATTCATCAACCAAATTCTACACTACCACCAACTGAGTTTTGTTTGTTTATTCATTCGCTTCTTTCTTTTGTGCCAAAAGTCATTCTTTTAATTCTTTAAAGTATCAAATAACTTTCAAAGATTGTTTGAAACATTTATATAAGGCTCTGTAGTTTGGCATCAACCTGAAGCTTTCTTGGACGGTCCTGCCTGTCTTGCTGTTATTAGGTGAGTTCTGTTTTCTTAGATCAGTTCTTCTTTTTGATGGGTTATGTGGAACTCATATGTTTCCTGAGGTTTTGAGCATTTGCTGTGATCTTCTTAAATGCTGAACAATACTGCCTTAATAGAGCAAGTTTAGTCAAATGAGCATTTCAATTAGATGTTACTATTAAGATTGCAGCTTTGAACTTAATTTTTTCTCCTTGCATGATTGTTGGGTAAGTTTACTTTTACTGAACAGGTTCATAATTCTATCAGTCTTGATGATTAATCTTCTGAATATCATTTCATTATGTGTATCTTTTCCCTTTTGATTTTCTTAAGTTCTTTTGAAACTTTCAAACTGTTGTTTGAGTGTTTTGGTAAGATTCCAGAACACTACAACATTACAGTGCTGAGAATTATATCCCCTTTGACATGCAGGTCAAGAATTTTAAAAAAGAATTTGCTCTCTCTGTATTGATACATAATGGCCATAAAGAGAGTTGGGTAAATCAAAGGTTGTCTTCCAGAGGAATTAAAAAAGGTACTTGTATCTGTAGCTTTTGTACCATCGTATCATTATACCTTCAAGATTTTAACGCACAATGATACTCATATACATGAATATTGTCTCCACGTAAGCATTATATTGCTTGCTCACTCACACAGAGAGAGCAAACGAAAACGAACAACGAGATGTCACAATGTATAAATCTTTACCAAATTTACCCTCACAAAGTTTGTCTACATACTCAAGCACACATGTACTATTGCAATTCCCGTCTCTTGTAGGGTTTTACACTTTTAGCACCATCTCATTATACCTTCCTGATTTCAACACACAATGATACTCATACACAAATATTGCCTCCACGTAGCATAATATCGTTCGCTCTCCTGCACAAACAGAGCAAAAGAAAATGGACATGAATGGGTGACACTATTCTAAACCTTTACTAAATTTACCCTCACAAAGTTTGTTTATATTCTAAACCACTTAGGCTTATTTGGTAATCCCTAAAGTCGCCACCTCATTGTAACCGCCCTACTCTTTATGCTACAATCCCTTGATTCGTGGAACACTTCTTCTCAACGCCACCATGTCATTAGACATATGTTTATCTTGGATATAACCACCAACCATGATTCCCCTTTTTATTGAACTACTCTCCCACATTTTCATATTTTCATAGAGCAATAACCACTCAACTAACTAGGTAGTTATCCTTCATCTTTTTAGTTATAGCCGCCCACATCTCTAGGTCATTAAGCCCTCTAGTCACCATGCTAGTAACTACGCACTCTCTAGGTAGTTATCTAAGTAGCCTACTTCATTCCTTAAATGTAGGACACACTTGTTTAGTGCTTCCTTGATTTTAGGAACCTCCAAACCGCCACTAACTTACCCTCAACCGCTTATGCCAAGTGTTATTTCGCCAACAATCTTTAGCTCCAATGACTTAGGTGTGTCCACTTCACTTGTTACAAGCCATCTTCGTACAACCTTAGCACATTTGCGCTCGCAGATTAATGTGTCTAGAAAGTATAAACTAATAAACACCATGTAATAAAATAATATTTTAATTTGACATGTAAAACTCTATATGTCAAATTACCACATAAGTCATTGAATTCAAATTTAATGTTTGATATTTGACATCGCCTCGGAGATGCTCTTAATATTTTTGTCCAATAAGGGTATTTTTGATATTTTTGAATGTTTCATGGATTATGATTCATAAATATTTTGTGAGAATAATGTTTAAAAGAAAAGCCAAACAGAATTTTTTAATTTTTTATTTATTTATAAAAAAGCTTCCTCATTACTCCTTTAATAGTCGACATACATTTAAATATTGACCTTAAATCTTCTTGTTCTTTTAGCTATGGATAGCAATGGTTGCCCAATAGGTGCCCACGGAGAACCGCTGTTACATTAAAGTCAACTTTTGTTTGGCAGTGCTTACTTTTCTTTTATGCTCCTTTGTCAAGCAAAGATATAAAATTGAAAATTACAAGAAATAAAAAAAAGAAATAAAATTTAAAATTACAAGAAAGCCCTTGTGCCGACTAACTCCTCTACACACGTTTTCAACACAAACAATAAAATAAGAAAATAATTAACATCCCAAACAAAAAGAATATATATATATAATTAGCATAAAATTTTCAAAAGAAACATGAAAAAGGAAAAAGAAAATGTGTGGAGAGTTTAATCTCACGCGTTTATTTATTTTTTTATTTTCATAATGATGCATAAAAATGTACAGGAAAGCCAAAAAAACGAAAAACTCTTTCGTCGGCGAAAGAAAAATCCAAGCAGAGAAGAAAAGGTCATCCGCTTGGAAGCTTTCCATTCACATAACTGGACCCCTGCAAGCCCCATTTCCTTGTTCTGCGTAATCCATACAAGAAAAAATGAGTATCACGACAAGAACAAGACTTTGACTTTTAATATTCACACCGTCTTTTGACCCAAAAAAGAAGAAAGGAAAAGGCTTTCACCGTCCTATCCTTATGTAGAATTAGTCAATTCGAGTTGGGTATTAAAATATGACCCAGAATCTGCACCAAGATTCAGAATTTCCAAACTACAGCTGCCCATTTTAGTTTTACAGTTGCACAACAAAACCCATTTCAAGAATTTGCTTCTGTTGCTTTTGGCAGAGAGAGGAAAAGTCAGTTTTTGGACTTTTTTTTTGGGAAATAATATTTTTCTTGGGATTCTTTTGTCAATCATACAACCCCACGCTGTTATATAATTGGCTTGCAGGGTTCTGGGTTTTGTTTGTTTATTCATTCGCTTCTTTCTTTTGTGCCAAAGGTCATTCTTTTAATTCTTTAAAGTATCAAATAACTTTCAAAGATTGTTTGAAACATTTATATAAGGCTCTGTAGTTTGGCATCAACCTGAAGCTTTCTTGGACGGTCCTGCCTGTCTTGCTGTTATTAGGTGAGTTCTGTTTTCTTAGATCAGTTCTTCTCTTTGCTGGGCTCTGTGGAACTCATATGTTTCCTGATGTTTTGAGCATTTGCTGTGATCTTCTTAAATGCTGAACAATACTGCCTTAATAGAGCAAGTTTAGTCAAATGAGCATTTCAATTAGATGTTACTATTAAGATTGCAGCTTTGAACTTAATTTTTTCTCCTTGCATGATTGTTGGGTAAGTTTACTTTTACTGATCAGGTTTGTAATTCTATCAATCTTGATGACTAATCTTCTGAATTCGTTCATTTCATTATGTGTATCTTTTCCCTTTTGATTTTCTTTAGTTCTTTTGAAACTTTCTTCAAACTGTTGTTTGAGTGTTTTGATTTGATAAGATTCCAGAACACTATAACATTACAGTGCTGAGAATTATATCCCCTTTGACATGCAGGTCAAGAATTTTAAAAAAGAATTTGCTCTCTCTGTATTGATACATAATGGCCATAAAGAGAGTTGGGTTAATCAAAGGTTGTCTTCCAGAGGAATTAAAAAAGGTACTTGTATCTGTAGCTTCTGAATGGGGGGACGTAGTGGATGACTTGAATGCCTTGCAGGTCATACCATTGAAGGGTGCCATGACTAATGAGGTTTACCAAATAAGTTGGCCCACGAGGGCTGGTGATTTTTCCCGAAATGTTCTGGTCCGGGTTTATGGCGAAGGAGTTGAAGTTTTCTTTAATAGGGATGATGAAATTCAGACCTTTGAGTGCATGTCCAAGCATGGCCAGGGACCCCGTCTTCTTGGGCGGTTCGCGGATGGACGGGTTGAAGAGTTCATTCACGCTAGAGTATGTGAATTGCTAAATTTCCTTACCATTTCATATTATTTTCTATTTTTTTAGTATGGGTTGCTTTAAGTCTTTAACTAATGATATTCTTTGGGATACTTTCACTAAATCTGCTATAATTGTCACTACTTTTCTCTCTCTCTCTCTCTCTCTCTCTCTCTCTCTCTCTCTCTCTCTCATTTTCATGTTTCTTTAATGGTTTCATAGTTATTGGCGTGCTGATATTGTATTATTGGTTGAAAAGAATAATTAAAAATATATATATGGTCCAATATGTACTTTAGGACTAAATTGGATGGAGCAGAGAGCAAACAGGGTCAAGCAGTACGGTCAAAGTAATGTTTCCCACTCTTTTTCAGGAGGTGCTTTAGCTTTGTTTATGATAAGGGTATCTGATTTCTTATATTTCTGTGAAAGTAGGGACCTGTTAGTCACTTGAAGGATCATTCTCAATTAGTAATCTTTTGATAACTTTGTGAAGATTATGAATGATACTACTAAAGCCTGAACTCGTTATACCAGGAAATAAAGACTATTTAAACCCTGACTCTTAGGCCTAAGTTTACAGAATTATATTTACTGAACTATAACTTGGATACACAAACAGCCTATTTGCAGAATCTTTTAGTTACCCTGGTAAAAAAATGAGAGGCAATAAATCATGTAGCTATCTAGATAGATGCTGAACATGTAATAGGTCCTGTTCTTCTCCAGTTTCACCTTCGAGTTACTGAATGTTTCAGCAGTACCACTTATGTATCATCTAATTTGAATTAGACGTTAGTGATCTTATATTTTCTAAATGTGAAGCAGAAACAAACGAGATATATGTCATGTTAAATATTCTTCACTGATCTGTGTAGTCAAAATTTCAGTGTTCTCCAAACTCTAAAGTAGCAAGCAATTTATTTTTTTCGTCTCCTTTAGTTCAGATTTGAATTCTTCCTTTTTCATTCAAATGAAGCTAGACTATAATTCATTGCCAAAAAGGAATGTTTGAGGTTCACTGTATAACCTATTTCTGAAGATCCTTTTTATCATAACCATACTTTCTTTTAAATTCTCAGACACTATCAGCTGCTGACCTCCGTGATCCTGAAGTATCTGCTATTATAGCAGCTAAGCTGAGAGAGTTCCACAATCTTGATATGCCTGGTCCGAAAAATGTAGTCCTTTGGGATAGAATGAGGTAGCTATATTTTTCAGAAAGTTAAAGTTTCCCTTTGAGAATTTAAGACTTTTTATGCAGTGTATTTGTTTCCACAGAAACTGGCTTAGCGAGGCTAAAACTTTGTGTTCAGTAAAAGACACAAAGGAATTTGGCTTGGATACTTTAGAGGAGGAAATTGGTATGTTAGAGAAGGAACTATCATGGGACTATCATGAGATTGGGTTCTGTCACAATGACCTGCAATATGGTAACATAATGATGGATGAAGAGACCAGATCAATCACTTTAATTGTGAGTTTCTTACTGTGTTCTGTTCTTATTATCTGTTTCTGTGGTTTTGAAAGTAATTACACTTTCTTTATCAGTTTTCTTCATGTTTCTTGCTGGGTTTAAGATTTCTCTGTACCTCTACCGCATAATTTGGGAAACTGCTAGGTTATAAGAAACATCCTTTCACGTGATTCCATTTGTGACCTATGATGGTAGCTGAAGTCAAACACTTTAGTTCATTGAACATGAATTTAATTGTTTTGACATACGACTGACTGTTTTAGTTGTTCTTAATAACTTAATGGTGCCCACTTCTTGAATAGTAGGAAACATATATAAAGGTCTTGTAGATTGAAAATTCCTACCCCCAAATACTTTTTATTCAAAAAATGTACGAACTGGAATCACTAATCTGAAGGATTATTCAAAAAGAACAGAACAAGAGAAACCAAAGGGGACTCATACTCACCTATTTTGTATTCTAGTCCGCATCTAGGATTTTATTTATATGTCTATTTTAGTAACCAACCCATCCTTTTCCAGTATGAATTATGGTGTTGATGTTTCTAATTATTCAATACAGAAAATTCTAAGTAGTACGTTTTCAGAATGTGACTTAGCAGCCGCTGATGAGTAACTTTTCTTGGCATGCTTACACGTGTATGTAAAAGTATATGCAAGTTCTCTAGCCTTGCATTCAACAAGCATGATTCAATTCGAGCTATCAATACAATCATTGTTGGATTTTCTTTTCTTTTTTATATTTCTTTTAATGTTCTAGCCAAAGAAAGAATACACCAAGAAATGTCTAGAGTTCTGTTGCAATGATTATTTATTATAATTACTAATATTATTTGTTAACGTGTCCAGGATTATGAATATGCCAGTTATAATCCTGTTGCTTACGACCTTGCAAATCATTTCTGTGAGATGGTAGCAAACTACCACTCTGAGACACCTCACGTTTTGGACTACAGCAATTATCCAGGTAACTGTTTAATCTGTTAATGATTTGGTCTTCGTAGCATTTTCTCCTACAAACTTTAAGAATTCAATGAAGCTGCAAACATGGAATTAAGAATTTTGTATTGTCTTCGTTATGAATTTAAATATTTTGATTTTCTTGACTGCATTGCATCAGGTCTGGAGGAGCGCCAGAGATTTGTCCGTATATATCTGAGCTCTGCAGGTTAGCCTATTCATTTCGTGATTTCTCTTTTCAGTTGTCTGCGATACATGATATTGGTAATTTTTCCTACATTAAACTGTTCAAGTTTCTCATGTTCTGATACTACAACAAAATTAACTTATTTGATTTTCACCTTATCATATATGGCTCATATTATCTGAGACTCTTTACCAGTAGATAATTGTGTGAGGAAGATTTCTGCAAGATTTAAGCTTGGTTTGTGCATGCTTGATGCTCAGATTAGTCATGCTTGACATTTAACATTCTTGACTTCTGAAAAGTTCCAAGAAAGAGGTTCTCTTTACGTTAACAAACTCATTGCGTTGACTGGACAAGTCTAATGCCACTTTGAATGATGCAATTGAAATTAGGAAATCTTGCAATTCTTTTGTATAATTTTCTGGCCCGATTGGTTCTAGTGTTTTGTTTCTTGGAATCATGATGCATCCTCAGCCACCAAATAAAATGAGTTGTTTTAATCAAGGTTATTACAGTCTGACATAGAGCAAGTTTTTTAGTTTTGAGAAAACAGATAGTAGGAGAAATAATTAAACAAATTCTTCTAAATTAAGTGTTCTCTTTGAAACCTTTGGTGATTCTGAACATACTTCATCTCCATTATTTCTAATAGGTTACCAACCCAGTGATGCTGATGTGGATGAGCTAGTTGACAAATCAGAGAAGTACACTTTGGCCAACCATCTCTTTTGGGGCTTATGGGGAATAATTTCGGTAACAATTTCTACTTTAATTACGCTTTTATTCTTCACAATAGCTTGTGTCAGAGTGACTGCTTCTTCGTGTGTGTAACAAAAATAAGTTCCCTGGTGGTTTTGTAGGGTTACGTGAACAAAATTGATTTTGACTACGTGGAGTATGCAAGGCAGAGGTTTCAGCAGTACTGGTTGAGAAAGCCGGCATTGTTGGGTGATAAAGCAATAATGGCTTTGTAGCATATTGAGGGTCCTCTGTTACTTCATAAATTTCATCTGAAAGGTGAAATACTCTGTAGGCAAAGGTTAAAAAAAATAGATGTGTGAGAGATAAAAATAGAATAAATAAAAAAGATGCAGGATCGTGTAAAATGTGTATGTCATTGGCATTGACAACACTTAATATTGAAACAGATGACTTGTAAATAATGTTTTGTTTCTTCTTTGTTTGTTAAATGACTTGTGCAAGTACTTGTTAACTAAGAGTTGTTCAGTGCTCTTGTGAACTTTGTAGTGCATGTATTAAGGGTGTTTTGTACCATTTTTCAAATTTCTATATATTTTTGCTTCAAACGCTTTTATTTTCGTGGCATGTTTAGTCTTAGAATGATGGAAGTTATGAATCGGGGAAGTCGGGACAAGGGGAGAGAAGGAATATGCATAAGATCAACTACTCTCCCCTTCAATTATTTACAACCAAAAATAAAAACCAAATTGGTCAAAAAGATAAAATTAGTGGAAAGTAATAAAAATAGCAAGACCAAAATGAAGAGGAACAAAGTATTGGTCTTATTATTGACACAGAAGACCCAAAAATTTGAGTTCGAGTTCAAAATTTGACTCCTCTCCTTGTACAATTTGTTTAATAATCCTTACAATTTAGGCCAATTAGCAGGCGACAACATTATCACGTTAGGGATTTGTCATTGGTTTTGCTTTGATTTGATTTGACTTTAGTTGATTGAACGACTTGACTTATGTTGATATGATAGTTGATTATTTATCGCCTTCATTAAACATGTGGTTAGAGCTAAAGCTCTTTTATCTTCATGTGGCTATTAAAACCCCACAACAATTGAAATATTGAGTCTGCGTCCCATGCTTATCATGGTGATTGCTAGGAGAGCGGTGTTAACATCAGTCGTGTGTAGATGTCTGATGCAACATCAGCCATTGATTAATTTGATGCATCACATGCCCATGCGTGATGCTAGCATCTTCCTTCCTTGCTTGTAAGGACCTGTAGTCCAATGGAAACCCTACTACTCTTATGTTATATATAAAGTAAAATCTGCTCCCTTCCCCATTCATTCGGCTGTTATTACATTTACATTAAATTTCTCCGAGCAATTAAAATCACAATATGGGGCTCTAAACTTGGAACCTACGCGGAGATACTAGACAAACTCTTGAGACTCTCAAAAATGGGGTCGATTATGGCATGAGAGTCACTGGTGGCCGCAAACATCAGGTGTTTAGGTGCTTCTGCTCTATCAAAATAAAACGATCCTGATACCAGCTTTTCTTTTGGCTGTAAAGCCAACCAAATTATGGTGTCTGCACCTTCCTCGTTTGTTCTAAGCTTTCCCGAAAGACTAAAACAAATTTAAGAGTAAGAAATAAGAGTAGAATAAAGGAAAAAGAACGAGATGGCAGATATGATGAACATATGGAAGAATTTAGAAGGTTAAGGATAAGTTCCGTACGCTTTAGAGAAACTTGGCAAACTCTTGGCAACCCCTGGTGTCTCAGCCCAACCTGGGTGCAATGAATAGAATCCAATGCCCTTGTTTTTGTTTATTTCAGCCCATTTCTCAGTTAATGCCACCTGAAAAATAACAATGTTAGCTCCAGAAAGTAGCTGGAAAAAAACAGAACTTATGTTGAAACATAATGGGGATCAAAACAGAACCGATCCAATCATATGGCATTTCTAAGTACTAAGAATATCATCTGTGAGAGGCTAAATACATCAAAACACAGAGGCTCATCCATCCTGGATTTGAGCCAGGAATTTCAACTCACAGGACAAAGAAAAACAGATTTAAGGAATATCATTTGGCATGTATTATTCATAGGTCCAGTAAGAAACTAAAATAAGGAACTGGAAAAGTAGCTAATCCTAACTATTAGAAATCTTTCTATACCCAAGTTTATACCACTCAAAGTTTAAATGTTTTAACCTTGGCCGCAAGAGTGTTTTTAGTCATGGATATAGGGGTGCAAACTAGCTCCTCCTTATTTGACATAATTTAACATTAAAGTTTCCACACTAGTAACTCCTTTCAGACCAAGAAAAAAGGTAAATCCTTATTGTCCATATGATGGAAGAAAAATTCAAGCCTTAAGTTTAGAACGCACTGCCTTCTACATCATTGCATGTGACAATCAGAAAGATGTGTGCAAAAAGCATTTTCTACAACTTACTTTCTCGAATGCTTAGTTTTGCTCCCCTAAATTCACAACAGGTATAATTGTATCACAATATTAAGTTCATCCTTCTTGACATTTGGTGAAGCATTACATAAAAAGGATAAATGTTCACTACAAGAATGCAAACATATTATGTCTCTTACAGATCATCAAACCTGAACTCTCTTGTTCCGAGAATACTGCTGCACCCCATTAAAGTTTTCATCGCTAAACTGCATTAAGACATATATTTTGGAATTTGATAAGTATCGGATAGATAGAATTACGTTGCTAACAGGATTTTATAGAAGCAGCTACCTGTAAATCCTTGGTCAAGGGTGTGGTGTACATTCCACCAGAAGAAACAGTAATAACCCGTGCATCAGGTGCAGCTTTCTCCAGCAATGGCAACATCAATTCCGTCATTGCATAGGTGCCTAATACATTAACTGCAAAGTTCAACTCAAACCTGGAATTTGAAATGACAAAAAGAAAAACGAATTACATTTTAGAAACCGAATGTCTAAAACTAAGCTGTATATAGAGTAATCAAGGTCGCACCCTTCTGATGTGGTAATTCTATTATGCTCAAGCAGACCAGCATTATTCACCTAAAGGCAGTGGAGCATGCACGTTAGGTTTCTCAAAATCATGCAGAAAGCTACATCACAAGCAAGTAACCAAATTGCAAACTAATGTAATTACTTTAATTCATAATCCCAAAAAACCAGAAATACATTAAAAGAGAAAGGAGAAGAAACCAATGTGTACATATATATGAAGTGTAGATGACTGGTTATAAAATTAACAAGAGCCCCGTACATTTAACTGCAATATCATGTCACTAGCAGATTAGAATGGATAAATTACCAAAATGTGCACTGGAACATTCTTTGAGGAAAACTGCGATGCAAATGACTTGATATCACTAACAGAAGAAAGATCACAGACCTGCAAACTAAAATCATATTAAGCCATTTATGATCAAAACAAAAAAATTTACATACTGGTGTTTACTAGTTAACCAAATAATTTGCTAAAATATAACATCCGACCAACCATAAAACACTAAGTAAGACAATAAAAAGGATGCATATATACCTCCAAATGAACATTTTGGTTTCCTGTGTCAGACTGAATTTTAGATTGCGCAGCTTCACCCCTCTCCTTATTTCGACATACCATATACACATTTGCCCCACTGAAAAACAAAGCAATGAATTAGTTCATTAAGGTATATTTCTAAACACCTGAAGTCAAAATATATTAGCAACTAGCCAACAAATAAAGCAAGAAAAAGCACCGTGATGCAAGTCCCTCGGCAGTCGCAAAACCAATGCCAGAATTGGCTCCTGTTACAATGCAATTTTTCCCTTCTATCCGAGTTTGCGTATCCTCTGGCTTGAATTGCTTTGAATGTTCTCTACAATGAATATACTTCAATTTACATTGTAAAGAGTATAAAATAGACTATTGCCATGATGTTAAAGTTTTCACCTAGATCTCTAATGACAGTGAGCATTTTATTTCATAAAATGAGAAATTAAATTTAGCATCTAACATGGAAAAATTATATGCTTCGCTATTCAACAAAGTAAATGAGCAATTTTTAATGAAATGCTATAATCTTTACAGGGATCAATATGATCCCAATTAAATATATAGGAATTGGAGCTTACATGAAACCAGACTTGGTGAAATTCAGATACCCATAAATCCCGAAAGCTGTTTGTCTCCATGCCTGTAAGAGAGAAAAAAAAAAGTTCAAAGTTAAAGGAAAAAAGTCATAATTAAAAACATAAGACTAAATAGAATTGTTTTTATTTTATTTTATACAAATTGAAGGAAAATAGAACTCAATCTCATCAATGGAGTACCTTGAGAAGAAACATTGTAAGAGCTCCAACGGATAAGTGAAGTTCAAGTCTGACAGACACTGAAGTCTCCTGCAGTTTTTGCGTCTTTTGGGGCGGAAACTCTCCCATGGGGTTTTAGAGGAATTTACTTATTTATTTTTTGTTCAAATCGCCGCCCGTGTGCGCATCTCGTGTAGGAATTAAAGTTGCAGTTTAATAGTCTGACGTTATGCCACGTAGCAGCAAATGCTGCCTCTCCTTCTTATATCAAAACATACTAGCTTCGCACGTAATTGTGCGCATGTTAGAGGCTTTTTAAAAAAAAATTTAAAATTTATTTTATAATTAAAAAAATAATGGATAATTATGTTCCGTAAAAATAGGATCTATTATCTGATTTTTATTTTTATATTTTTTATAATATGAAAATGTGTGAATTTACCCTATTATCCTCATTTAATTAATAATTTCAATTCTTAATATTTGCATTAACCAATAACATTTTCTAGTATTTTGAATGTTTTACCATTCTCTACCTTTTGCTATATATATATATATATATATATATATATATATAGATAAAGTAGCATTATTAGTTGCAGACATGGGTTGGCGCGGTCACAGATCTAGGATTAAAAAATAATTCAGGCTAATTTAAAATTTAAAAAAAAATCATAAATATTAACATGTTACAAAACCCACAACTCAAAATTTATTTATTTTTAAACAAAGAAACTAATTGTCCATAGCAGGAGACTTTAGTTTGGCCATCTAGACATTCTCTTTTGGGTTTTCACGCACTGCTTCTTGGGGCTCATCGCTTGAGCTTCTGAAGATCACTCTCTTAGCATGAGAGAAACTTGTCCCATGATCTCCTCGCTTGCGTTACTTGGTGTCTACAAGGCCTCCAGATACTCTTGCAAGTCTCTAGAATAAACAGCCACCATCTCTGATAGTTGTTTGTTCTCTTTCTGCAACCTTTCAAACTGGCATCGCGTCTCCTCGGACATCTTTCCCTCTCCCTTTTCAATTTTCGGATGACGCTCTAACAATCTTAAATCAAATTTCATTCTGCCACTAACTGAGCTCTTAACAGTTGCACTTCATGAGATTTCACAATAAAGCGATGACCCACACTTGTGACTTATGCCGTACTTTGCATGCTCAATGTCATGGCATCGCTCACTACTCGGTTATCACCCCTTGTTCCCAGCACATGAACATCCCTTTGAGTCACTAAACTCCTCGTAACTCCAATTGCAACATTGTTATCTAAGAGTATTGACTCATTTACTATAACCGACCCCCAGTGAGGAAGCAAAGTAAGGCATCCACACTGGTGCAGCCTCTTGTCCCCATGTCTGACTTGGCAGAGTTAGGTTTAGATCGAGAGAAAATGGGAAGGAAGACGCCATTTTATTTCTAAGTTGGAGGAGATAGGTTTAGATCGAGAGAAATGGGAAGGAAGTAAATTGGCGGAGCTAAGTTTTTTTTTATGAGTTCTGATTTTGTGTTTTCCCCTCGTTTTCTTTTAGGGTAAACTACAGTAAACCCCCCAACCTATAGGGTCATTTACGAGTTCATACCCGATTTTGGGGACATTTATGGGTACATACTCAACGTCGCGAAAACTTACAGATCACCCCCTCCGTTAGCGAATCCGTTATCTGCCTACGTGGCATTTATGGGGCCCATTTTTAATTGACGTGGAGTTCCACGTGGACAACAAAATAATAAAAAATTTACTTTAAAATAATAAAAAAATAAAATTTTATAAAAAAAGCAAAAATCAAAAAAAAAAAAAATCAAATCAAATCAAATTGAAAAAGGTAAAAAGACGCAAATAGCCTCATTTCATCCCTTCCCTTCCAGCCCAACCTCCGAGCCATAGCAACCCAATTCTGCAACCAGCCTAAGTTCGGGAGGAAGAGATGACGAGTGGACGGTGTCGCACGACCGGGACGGTCGATTCGAGAGAGCGTGGCGGAATCGCGAGGGCTTATGAGCGACGACGATGACTCCACCGGTGCCGGATGACGCTGTGGGGTTTAGGTTGGCTATGTCGAGCCTCGCGAGTTGAGCAAGGCAGGCCATGTCGCGATTTGAGCCTGGGGAAGTCCATTCCTTGAATTATACTGAACGAATTCAAATTCTGATATTTTTCTCAGCCAAGCATTTTCTATTTCATAGGCACTGACTTTTTAGATGTTTAGATGTGGTTTTGTTTCTAATGTTTCATCCTTTATAATCTCTATCGTCTTTAAGCAAACTATATCTATGGATTCTTCAAATTTGCTTCGCTTGCTGTTTAAGACTGATTTCAAAACACCCTTTGAGATTGGGTTTTATTTTTTCTGAAAAATAACGTAACTGTGCTATTTGTGAGAGTTCAAATCTCGCTTATTTCTGTGGGGACGATGGTGGATGCGAGGGAGAGGTGGGTTTCTTGGATTTTTTGAATTTCACTGACTTTAATGATGTTGTCTTAATTTCTGTGGGTTGCGATGGGATGTGAAATTTGAAGTTGAACTCAGCTATGGTTTGGGGAAAACGATCAGATCTGTGGCATGGGAAGGTGATGCGTTGGGCTGGAACAAGAGAGGTGTTAAGGCTGGCATGTGTGGCCTGAGTAAGCTTGGGTGGTGGTTTGGGTGGCTGGGGGCTAGGAGGGGAGGAGAGATCGGGAGAGATATGAGGTTGAAGAAATCTTGGATGAGGGAAGAAATTGGGAGGAATGGGGAAGAAATCGAGAGAGAGAGTGAATCTCGATAGGGTGAATGCGTTGATAACCTCCGAGGAGGATGAATGTGTTTGGGTGGTGGTTTGTGTGGCTGGGGCCTAGGAGAGGGGAGAGAGAGAGAGAGAACCTGGGATGGTTTTTTTTTAAAATTTTAATTTTAATTTTAATTTAATATGTTTAATTTCTTAAAATAATTCAAAGAATAAATTTTTTATTATTTTGTTGTCCACGTGGAACTCCATATCAATTAAAAATGGGCCCTATAAATGTCACATAGGCAGATAACGGATTCGCTAACGGAGGGGGCGATCTGTAAGTTTTCGCGACATTGAGTATGTACTCATAAATGTCCCCAAAATCGGGTATGGACTCGTAAATGACCCTATAGGTTGGGGGGTTTACTGTAGTTAACCCTTAAAATTAATAGTTTTAATACTATATATATATATATATAAGTTGCATGGCAAGCCACGTGAAAGCTTTTGCTATAACCTATCAAATCTATTATATGGTTTTAACTATGCCAATTCACTTCAATCTTATTTAATATTTATACATAAGCTTTTAGAAAAGCTTTTTATTACTTGCTAAAGTTTCTCCTAAGTTTGACATGTTGCTTTTTAGAGTCCTCAAAAATCACAATAAGCATGAGGTGGTGAATATTAGCATGAGGTGTAAGTACAATAGGTAGTCTTGTATATATGAATGTAATTGGAAAGTGCTTACTAAGCACTCTCCGGAGCCAGCACCTAAGATTAATGGGTTAGGTAGAATTGAAGTTCATTCATGCATTGCATAAATTGTACATTATCAATCTCACTAATCGCATAAGACATAGTGTAACAACCCAAACCTAAAATTAATATTTAATTATTAATTTATTGAAGGAAAAGACTAAAATGCCCTTAGAATATTTTATTGAGGAAAATGTTGACCTTTTTACCGAGAAAGAATTTGACCGTTTCACTTACACCGTTGCGTAGAGCGCGACAAAACGAGTCCGTAGACACGTATTAGGCTCGAATCGGAATTTTAACGAAGAAAATACGGTCAAAATACGCTCAAGGGCAAAATGGTAATTTTGGAAAATCAGGATTTTTTAAAAAAACCCTCAGCTTCTCTCTCTCCGTCGCGATTCCCCCCCCTGTTTCAGCCGGATCGGTCCTTTCCTCCCAGCCACCGCCACGGGCCACCCGACCCATCGGATCGACCCAGAACCACCGTCACTCCGACCTAGCCTTGGTCCTCTTCCCGCCACCGCCTCGAACTGTAGGAAAAACCATGGTTTCCACCGGTTTTTGACAGAATTTTGGCCAGCGATTTCTCCCTCCTCCGGCCACCAATCCAGTCGTGTGAGGTATGAATTTCTAGCTATTTTTCATGATCTAGCTGATGGTTGAGTAGGATTTGAGGAATTTCTAGTGTGGGATGGTTAATTTCGAACCTAGGGTTCGGCTGGTTTTGAGATCACGGTTTCAGCCACTTCCGTCCACTTTTTGGGGTGGGTCCAAGAACAAAAGTGGTTCCAAATATGGTGTTTTACCTAAGATAGGAGTCTTGAGCCGAGTTGTTGAGTTTTTCCGGCGAGGCGTTATCGCTTTAGGCACCACGCGCTGCCAGCGCGTGTGGCGGGAGTGGGCAACAGGGTGGGGACCACAGTCAGTCCTAGAATGATTTCCTAGTCCTCACGAGCGCGTAGGATTTCGCGGAACTTAATTCGGATATCGTTTGAACCCCGAACGGATCTCGCCTAGTATGCGATGTCCGGGTTCAACACGTTTGAACCATTGGATCGTAGTTAATTCCAAGTATGTTAATCTAGGTATTTCCAGGATCGTATAGTATTTGACGGATCGTAAAACGGAGTCCCGGATGCTCCAGAAATGTCAGCCCTAGAGTAGGTGTTACGGTTAAGTAAACCATTACAAAATAACGAACCGATTGCAGTGTCAAGAATGATGAGAGAACTACGTGTGGCTTGATCCTCGAAGAATGCGTATGCAGCCTACAGCTACGACGCAGCCACGAGTTAGGATCCCGAGTTTGTGTTAGCGTTTTGGTCATTTTGGTCATTTATGACCCACATCACCGGATGTCGCTTTTAAGCGAGTTTGACCGGATTCCAAAGCGGAATTGGATCAGGTCGTTTCACATAGGACCCCTACTGGGCATGTAATGCTCACTCCTTATTGAATCTATTGCCGGCTTTGAATCTGAAGTTTAGTTTTTGCTGAGGAAACAAGAAGAACAGGTTGTGGATAGTTTTGAATGTTTTGTTGAAAGTTTGTTATTTTCTTGTTATTTTGCTTGTAAAATTACAATGTAAATTACTTTGACTTAAATAAAAGTTTATGTTCAATCTTCATATTTCTTGATATTTAAATTTGTAGTTTTAGTTTTTCTTTTACCTCACACTCCAAAAAAAAAATAAATAAATAAAATAAATTGGGGTGTGACAGTATGACATTATCTTTCTAAACGAACGTGTTTAGCAAAGTCGTCACGACTTTCCATGACAGCTGTCACCTGTAATTTCTAAGAGATTGTTGGATTTGCGGGGATTTGTCTCCATCATTATCCTTGGGATTTGTAAGGGATAAAATAATTTTAAAATGACATTTTAAATTAAAGAATTTAAAGTAAGGAACTTTCAAAATCGAAAGAAAAGAAAGAAAAATGAAAAAGAGAAAGAAGGAAAAGAAAGAATAAGAGAGAGAGAGAGAGAGAGAGAGAGAGAGAGAGAGAGAGAAAAGAAAGACAAAGGAGAGAGGAGAGAGGAGAGAGAGATAGGACCCCAAAAAAAAATTTGATTCAGGTGTGCTAGGTTTGTTATTTTAGACTAGAAAAATAAATCGCCTGGGCTATAGCCCAGGTTAGCCATAGGGACGATCCGTCATTGGGTTGACAGATGTGTTTCCCACTATGCACCCGAGTTCGAAATTCCCTCATTCCCATAATTTAGATTAGATTAAAGTAAAATATCATTTATAAAAAAAATAAAAATAAAATAAAAATAAAAAAAGGTAATATTATTAGTTGGACCAAGAAACAGGTCAGCTTAGGGTGCACATTTGATCCCAACTAGTAAGAGCATGTCTAATGCGTGGGCAAGGGGCAAGGGGCAAGGGGCTAGGTGTTGTATTAGCCCCTCAAACTAGTACTATTTAGAAAATCTAGCCTCTCAAATTTGTGTGTGTGGTTCTAGTGGGGTGAAGGACTAGGGACTAAAACTCAAAACTTGTTATTTTAGTTTATTATTATTTTATTTGTGATAAAAATCAAAGCATAAGAAAAGCAACGCAAAAATTTATTTTTGGAAACAATTTTGAGCAAAATGAAAAAAAAAACAAACACTTTTTTTCTTTTTCATTTAATTTTGTAGTTACGAAGACAACATATATCTGTGCCTCTAGTACTCATGCTCAACTAGATCATTTCAAAGACTATCATGAACATAATAAAACCTAATTTGCACATAACGATCCATATAACCCTCAAGCTTTTGTCCATTTCTACCCACTGTCTCAAATTCTTCATAATTTGGTCGCTCATATATTCTTGCTTTCCTTGGGTTCAATGGGTCAACTTCTTTACATCTAAATCCTCTTCCTCTTTGGCACGCTCATCCTCCACAATCATTTTGTGCATGATTACGCAAGCTATCATGATGATTCGAAAGGTAGCCCTATTCCACATTCGAGCAGCCCTCAAATGATGCCAAATCAAGCTTGCAGTATACCAAAACATCGTTCGACGTCTTTATAGTATGCCTATTTGGTACTTGGAGAACATTATTTTCCTCTCATTATTGGGATTTGGGAACGTTTTCACAAAAGTACCCCACTTTGGATATATCGTCCACCAAATAGTAGCCCATGTTATAGTTGTGTCCGTTGACATTGTACACCACTTGAGGTGCTCAACCTGCCATGAGTTTAATGAACACCGGTGATTGTCCGAGCACGTTGATATCATTTTGGGACCTAGAAATTCCAAAATAGGCATGTCAAATCCAAGTGTTGAATGAGGCAACGACCTCTAGAATTATAGTGGGGTTTTTTTTTTTTTTTTTGTGTGACCACTAAAAGCTCGAGTGGATGAGTATACGCGTATTGGCACAAAATATCCCTCTTAAGCATCTTGTCATGGTCTTCCCTATATCGGTTGATGTACTCTAGACCATTTTGAGAATTTGGTTCGGTGAGCGGATTGGAGGAGGAGCTTTGAAATTCTGCCATGGTGCCAAGGATAAGAGCATTTTTCATACGTCTACTCTCATCATCTTCTTCACAATCTCGATTCATCTTCTTGAAAAATCTCTTCATTGTGAAATGATAAGAAAACATATCCCAGTGTTAGTTTATGTGAGAAGAAGATGAAGATGAAAGCCTATTTATTGAAGTTTGAATGTAGAAATGTAAAAAAAGATAAACAACTAAAAAGGTTTGGAGAGAGAGAGAGATATATATATATATATATATAAGTAGTACATAAAATAAAAAATGCAAAAAAAAAAAAAGGTAAAAAAAAAAGAAGGCTCAATTAGCCGTTGAAAACTGAAAAAATAAAAAAACTAAAAAGCCCATCAACTAGCCGTTAGGCAATTGTCATTGAAGGTGCCACGTGATAGATCCTCATAGGCCATTGCATTTGGAAAAGCAGCTTTCGTTGTGTCCCTTTTTTTCAAAAGTTGATCATTTGTCTTTTGCTATGGCAAGGGACTATAATCATTATTCATGTGAATAATTCATTCAAAGGTTATAGTGTTTCCACTAATTATTACAACTATTCACATGAGATATGAGAGAGAAATTTATATAGAGTTTTTTGAAGATTTTTAAAAACTGAAACTAAGACAGATCTTGCCTGAGGGCTAGCTTGGGTTCATGGGCCCCATCTCTAGCCAGGGCTAGCCTTTGCGGCTGGAAACAAGATTTTGGCCCAAACCCAACACCCCCAGTCGTCCCCTTAGGCGCATCGGTGGAATCGCTCTTAGGCCAAACTGGATTGAACCAAACACATGCATTAGAAAGTTTTTTTGTTTTTGTTTTTGGTTTTTTTTTTTTTGCATTTGAGGACAAATCTGGACCTAGCCCATGCCAGATAAGTCCCATTAGACATGCTCTAACAGTTCCACACCTAATCAAATCGAATTGAAAGTTTAGTACACCGACTCATAATTAATCCGTGTTTAAAATATTGGTTAATCATATAAATTTTGACCCATCAAAAATGAGTTGAACTCTCTTCTGAACTGAACTGATCCGTATCCGTACTTAAATTTGCCAAATACGATAGCGTTATGATCTTTTTATGCCATAACCAAAGGGAAATATACCAACTAAATTTTGGTCCAATGATACATTTCTTGTCAAAGCATTTCTACAACACTACACGTCTAGACGATCGGATGAAATTATCAATGAAGTATTTCCCGAATACTATGTAGACGATAGTGCGCCACAAGCTGCAAAATATATCTTTGTTTCCATGTTTACTTTACGGACTTCAAATTGACCACTTCGAGTCATCGTAATTTTGAAAAGGATACTCAATATTAATATTAATCTTTTATTATGTTAACCTAAGATCATGAAATATATAATCTTGCTAGGGTCATATGAAAAAGATTGGGGCTCAAAAGAGATTATCTGATGGTACACCTGGCCGCCGAAAACTCAACACTGGCAATGTAGGTTCGGTGGTCAGTAAGCCCCCCCTCGGAGCGGGTTGGTTCGGTTGCCAAACCCTAGTACACCAAGGTTGATGATTCAGTCTGTCATTGTCAATGTTCCATAATTATGATTCCCAAGAATTCATCTCAGTAGGTTCTCTCCATTACCAAGGAGATAAATTGAACTGCGTCAAGAATGTCTGCTAATCTGTCTTTGAATTTTGTTTTTTCATCTTCTAAAATCATTGTTTAGTGGCCAATGAAAAAGATGTAAGAAATGAAAGACATCAAATACAAAGAACATAGATCTGATCTGAACATGGAACACCATCCAAAAAGATTGCATTAAAAATTTGTATTGAGATGTATTATTCCTATACAGCTTAAGAAAGCTTCTCTCATGAAGGTTGATCATACAAATTACACTACACATATTGTTACACATGTATAAATCCAACTTACTGTACAACCTGTATGCTCTATGACTCAACTCAACTAATATGCTCCAGAGACCAATGGCCAAGAACCGCTATAACATTTACACTCTAAATGCAACATACATCACTGTTGAGTGTTGTTGACAAATTAATCATGGCAAAGAATGAATGTAACTCGCAAATTTTGAAGAAAAAAATTTCACAAGTTGTCGGAACTCCCACCTGGAGTGCATTAGCCTCCATCAACGCTCCCAATCAGAAATATCCTGCACCGGGAAGCAAATTCAGGAATAGAAGACCAAACCTTTTAAGGTATTCATGAAACAAAATGGTATAACAGAAGAAAACACATACATAAACTCAAACCCAGGAAAAAGCAAGTTGGTTAGGTACTAGGATCAACAGCTCTAACTATTCTATTAATTTTACCTAGTAATAGTAGAATTCAGAAAACCAACCATATATAAATCACTTCACATGCCTAGCAGCAAAGTACTCACTTGTTCCAATTTTAAGCAGTTCATTCCAACATCAATACCCATATCCATTGTGATTTCCTCATTTTCAATCTCTGCATCAGTGAATGTGAGGGCCCGTTGAAGCTTCCTAGAAGAGAACACCTCAACCTCAGCCATATATGTGGCAGTCACTGGTCGATGATCAGAAAGTTTAAGTTCAGCCCTTCTATAGCTCAGTAACCTCATTCCTTGGCCATAAGAAAGAATGCGGTCACACCTGAGAAATGGAGGCACACTAGGGTAAAATTTTGTTCAAGGAATTGATATACAAATCAAAATAGAAGAGACACAATGTAAAAGGAAAAAGAATTCAAACACTCATTAAAATACGAAAGAAAAAATTTCAAAAATTCATTAAAAGTATATTGAACATCACTGTAATGTTACTGAGTAATGAATTATGTTACGATTTCTCAGATTAAGTCCCTCGAGTACTAGAAGAATGCATGTGAGGAATCACCAATACACATGTATATTTGCTAAGGGCCGTTGGTAACCATATTTTAAAAGACAAGTTATTCAACATGAAATCTACCACCCATAAGTCAAAATCTCAAAACAAACCAAAACTTTAAGATCTTTAACTATTATCGTAACAGTTAAAATAATTAGTAGAATCATAAAGCGACATTGACAGGGAAAGCCAAAAAAATGAAAGTGTTATGTGGTGGTAATTGCAAAACTACAAAAAATTAAAAATTAAAAATTAAAAATTAAAAATTAAAAATAAATAAATAAAATAAAAACAGATGCATAACGCATTGTTCAATCTACGAGCATACAATGTCAGGGAACTCAAAAAGGCATTCAATATCAAAAGATGTCTTCCATAGTAGTACACACTGGAACAGCTGTTTAGTGGTACATACTAATGATGACCAGATAGATGGAAGGAACCAATAAATCTTTTATGACATGTTAAAATATAACAAGCTATCATGCATTTGTATTAGTTTAGTAAACATTGTAAAACCTATATCAAGATTACTGCAAAATCATACCCAAAAGAATTCCAAAACCAGCCTGAAAAGGAAAATGGTGGACAAAGTTTCGCAAAGCATTAATTGAAACAGAACACCTGTATTCTTATGTAAAAAGTAAGCCAAAAAAATAAACATACAGATATGGAGATCAACGCAGGCCTACCATGCTGGAGTCCGCCTCCCAGTCTTCGGATCATCACCGTAGTACTTCTCTGAATTAGCCTCATATTTATATGTTGGTGGAAACTTCAGAACACCCTCAGACCATCCATCAAATGGACGACCTTTCTTAAATTGTCGTGCAAGCTGTCAGAATAAATGTCAATGTGCTTAATAGTTAGGTTTGATATCCTGGTTAACTTCACTGAAAAGATAAAACTCAACCAATTAAGAAAATTCCTGGCTCAATCTCACCAAAATGTCCCGTCCTGTCCCTAATTTGCACTCGAGTCATATTATAATTTTTACAAGCATAGATGTCGTGCACTAAAACACACAACTCCATTAATGGAATGGCTGAACAATCAATCATACACATTGGTGTTATTTGATTTACAACACTCAAGCTATTGGCTTCAGTTTTTCGATTTTCCAATCCAATGATAAGCCAGGAGAAGAACACAGATGCATAGAATGCCACTAGACAGACAAGTATATCAATCAACAAAAATAATTTCAATAAAACAAACTATCTTAAGAGAGGTAAAAGATGTACCTGGTCGTTCTCAAACAACTTGGACCACTCCTTTTTGGAGATAAGTTCTCGTGTTTTTTCATATGACAAGTTAAGGCGATAATTAAGATCGCCCAACCAAATTATTCTTCTGCAGGAAAGAGAAATATACTTTTACTGTAATTTCTTCAGGAGGGATAAATATGTCCTTAAAACAATAGTAAATTAAAGTTAAGGCATAGTTGAAACTAATTTTTCACATCAGTTAACTAGAATGTGGATAAGCCAAGGTTTGCTTTTTCCATATAACAGAATTATATGTAACTTATGTAGTTTTATCATTTGTCTGATGAGATGCTCGGGTATAGGAAAACCACTAATTGGAGAATATTGCATCCAAATAATGTTACTGTTATCCAAAGACGGAGGCTGTTCTTGACTTACACTTCCTGCTAACCGAATGTCTTATCCATTTAATTTTTAAAACATGTTTCAATATCCAACAGTTTTATTAGGAGATTACTACTTATAAATATTTAGTTGCTATTCTAGAGTCTGATGAGACAATTACTTTAGTAAGTTCTCTAAGTTAAACTCCCCATGTTTTTTAAGTTAAGAATAAAACTTGGATTCTAGAATAGCCAATATAGTGCAACGTATCTTTCTTTATGATTTCCAAAAGATTCTTCACAAAAACTGATGACAGTTGATATCATGCAAAGTGGAAACATTTCTTAGTTTTACGAACATAAATAATTGATGATTCATGGAACCATAATTCCAATTTCCATCAAGACAATAACAAACAAAAAAGAAGAAAAAAAGAAGAGGCATTAGCTCCAAAGAAAAGAGTATTGTAATTTAGTAGCAGCAAACTACTCACTCATGATCATAGATACTTCTGGGAAGTCCAATATCAGAAAATGAATGAAAGTGAGTTCTTCGATGTATTTCATGCACATCAGCATTCCTTTTTATTTCATCTCCTTCTTTCTCACCTGCTGTCAGGTGAGTGCACACAAAACAAAAAAACGTCTGATACACTGACATGCTGACAGATATAGATCCCTGAGAAAATTAAGAGTTGATATCAAATAAATGAGTAGAAACATTATTCTTACTATTATAAAATTACTTTAGGAGGTGATTGTAGTGTTGAATATAAAGGCATGAACATATGGATTATTACCACAAGTATCTACTTTCAACTTATTCGAGCAAATCATCTAAGCAAAACAAGTGCAATCTCCTAACCAAGAGTTCTATCCAGAAATTAATCAATTAAGAAAAATAACACATCAATAGTTGATAACAATCAAATAATTTTTAAATTAGAGGAACAAATCTCTAGACAGAACAAAAGTTAACCAAATCATATTTATGTTACGAAGCTACAAAGTTCATCCGTTGAACGCTCTTAACAAAGAAGAAAAATTACAAGGTTCATGTGTTGATCACTTGCCAAACCCCAGAATCTAACGGATCCTAATATGGAATAATATCCATTTAAATTAATTTTCTGTATATGGCTCATGTAAGATGGGGTGCTTCAAAGTGAGGAAAGTACAAAGTTGCTATAATGTTCACCCATGGCTTGTACAGTATGGTTATCAGCCATATGAAAGTCATACTGCAGTTAGACTTCCACATCAGTGGAAGAATGGATCCATTACAGAAATGTGAGATTATGTTAGCAAAAAAACAAAAGAAAGAAAATAACTGTGAGATTATCAAATAAATACTAAAAAAAGCAATAAGTAAATATGTTGGCCATCTACCAACAACACTCATAATGAGGAAAAAGGATTCACATAAAATGGAGATAAAAAACTAGCATAGAAACAAACCTTGTTACCAATATATCCCATGACACCAACACCAACAGTAGACACCTTTACGTTCTGAATATGTTTACGCAAGCTCCTACGAACCCATACAGTGAGGAAAATCCCAACCATCTGCTTACTTACAATCCTTACATATGATGATCTTCTTTTCCGTTTCATTAGAGACTCAAGATCAATCTCTGCAAGCTCAAGTAGAGCTATTTCTGGTGTCACGTCATTCGTAGCTGACTTGAAAGAATTGTAGGTTCTGAAAGACTTAGAGGACTTGAAAGACTTCATTGTTCGAAAGGAATTTCGTCTGTCTAACAAGTGCTGAGATAGCAAGTTTAATGGAGGCTCCGGCCAGCTCAAACCAATCCTTTCAGACCCACTAAGCATTTTGGTTAACTTTCGATTTTGTTGGATACTAGAAGTTTCTTCATCTAATGAACAATCATCGGTCCTCAAGCAATATAACCTATCTAATCTCTTTGGAGAAGAACTTTGCCTTTGTAAATCCTGTCCAATTGGCATGTGTGGCTTGCTACTATCACTAAAGTCTGGAACTCGAGAATCAACATTCACTATTTCACTAGTGATTGACGTACCGTTGCTGTCACCAAAAAAAATTTGTTCGTCATCCAATGGATGGACTTCTTCACCAACATCACTATCACTTTGGAGTAACATCTCCTCTTCTATATCTGGGACATCACCAGATGGCTTATACTTTGATGGAGACGGAGGATCGCTAAAGGATTTAACCTTACTTGCCGCAGGTCGAACTCTATCCAGTGCTTCACGAATAATGTTTTCCCACTTAGTGATTGGGCGCCTATCTTCAGCACCAAAGATATTTCCAGCATTTAAGGGTACAATCTCCTGAAGGCTGAAAATTAAGCATTTTTCGTACTTCTAAGATTAACTCTTGAAAATGAAAAACTGATTCAGACAATACAGATCAAAGTGGTAGAAGATATTAAAGAGGACAAAAGAAAGCACGCTCACTTTGATCTTGTACAAAAATTAAAGGGCAAACGTGACAGCTATAAAATCCGACACAAATGATGTAAGGCATTTTCAATAGCATTTTTTTATTTATATTTTATCTGTTTTCAATGAACAACAACATTTACATAATAAACAGATCATGATAGAAACAGCATAAGATCCCTAAATGCAGAATCAGTGAATCAAGGAAAGGGGAGGAGGAGGAGAAGGAGTTGGGGCAGGGGGGGAACCAATCCAACACTTACCCAATCACGTAAAAGTCAGCTGGCTCATTAATATCTAGCCAACCATCAATATCCAAGTCATCAGGTGGAATTTCTCCTCCGACATTCCATGTTGTAGCACATACTCTGAAAACACCCAAAGAAAAGATCAGCAATTAAAGGCTAGACTGATAAACCACCACCTTTGTAATAATTATGTTTAGTTAACTATGGTTTACTTCGACATCGCAAAAATACAAGGAGCATCAAACCTCAATTCCTTTGTGTTTATATACTGTGCCCTGAACGTCTCTGACTTTCGTCTTCGTACCCTTGGAAGCGCTTCTGATTAACCAAAAAGAAAGAGGAACAAATTAATCATGAAATTATTTGAATTTAAAAAAAAAAAAACGATATATTGGAATTTGCATATCCCATGGGATAAAATAAAAAATATAACACACAAGATACTCAAATCAGTAGTTCAGGACTGGAAATGCATATGACCTCTGACTCTGAGACTAAATAATGTTACAAAAATCCAAAAGCAATTGGTCAAAAGTTAAGAAAATAAGAAAACTAGGTGCCGCCTTGAAGACTTGAAGCTGTATGAAAGTCACATTATTCACTTTCATCTTCAGTGAAAACTTTTAGCCTCAGAAAAAAAGAAAAAAGAAAAAAGAAGAAGGTAAATTTGTATCTCAAAAAGGTACCAAAAAACAGTGTTAAAATGATATGAAATATAGTAAAATAAATGAAGAAACAAAAGTGGCCAAAATATTACCACTAGCATCATCACTCTCAGACTCATCTTCCTTAATGTCTTTAAACCTTGATCCTCTTCCTCGTTGAGGAAACTCTGCAAAACCCATTTTACAGTCAGGCTAAAACCCCAAACGCATACTCCTTAAAACATGAAACAAAGTCCCAATTAACTCAAAAATTAAAAATAAAATAAATAAACAAAATTCACATAAAAAAAACCCATCAGCAGATTTATCACAATTCAAAACACAAAGAACAAAGTATGAAAGTTCAGTATTTTCTTAAAAGAAACAGAAAAAAGAAATGTGGAAATTGAAGGACCTTGGGTATCGGAGTCGGCATCACAGTCGGAATCGGCGTCGGTGTCGGCGCTGTAATCGGATTCTTTGGCGGAGATGTTGAGCCATTTGCGCATGAAGACTCTGGGCCAGAAGAGCTGTAGGCACGACCAATCCAAACAACACATTTCAGCCCAACTCCTCTGCACATTTCTCTCATTTTCCCCAAAAATTAACAAAAAAAACCAAAACCAAAAAGCAATAAAATGGCCCACCTACCTACACATATATATATATATATATACACAGAGAGAGAGAGAGAGAGAGAGAGAGAGAGAGAGTTACCGGCTGCTGGTTCTTTGAGTGGGGCTTCATCTGTGATTGAGAATGCATGGTTGCAGAACATAACAATTAACAGGGTACAAATTAGAAGAAGAAGACCAACAGTGAAGTAAAGGCTTTTGATGGAGAAGGAACCAAAGATTTCTTAAACTTCTAACCAGAATTTCCGAAACTGATGATTGTAAAGGAGGAGGAGGAAGAAGAAGAAGAAGACTACCGCCACAACAGTTGGAAATTAAAGAGGTAGTTGAAATTGGAAGTTCGACTCGCAAATTTCCGCGCTTTGACTTCCAATTTATTTATAAAAAAGTGAATTACAGCTGCTATATCATGTTGTTTTAAATAATTAATTACACTCCAGCATTCAACTAAAAAGAAATTAATAATTAATTCAGGGTTATGCTTACTGTCACTTCAAAATAATCATTCTTCAATCCTCTAATAAAAGAAGTAAATGCATAATAATTATTTTATAGTGCATAATTAGGCCTATTGAAAATGATCATTATTCCCTCTTATGTCACGTCTACTTATAAGTAATGGAAATAAGAAGAAGGTGAATGATTTCCATTCCTGATTTTCCATGGGTTTATTTACATATAAAAAATCATTTAATATGTGAGTCCCACTTAAAATTCCTTCATCAAATAGCCTAACAAATGGAAAGCATATCAACTATCCCTTCCTAGTTAATCCAATTCTCATTCCTTGTTTATGGTATTCTATTTCTTCTTATTCCCATTACTTATAGGGAAGAATAATTATGATTGTTTTTCTGTTATTTACAAATTGTTAATGAAATGTAGCCAAAAAAAAAAGTATCTACTATTAGCGCTTGTTAATCAAAAAATTCGAGGATACCATTTACACGTAATACCAATGTAGGAGTTTTGATGTTATCGTCACACAATATAATTTTTGACATCAAGGGCTATAAAAAATAATGCAGTTTAGGGCTGAAAAAATATTTAAATATTAAATTTTGACATTATTTTTCTTGTGTTCTAAACTATGTAGAATCTGATTACTTGGTTGAAGCAATTTTCACCTTCAATTCATGTTCACGTGGCAATTTGACATTTCATTTAGATGCTATAACTGAGAATAAGAATGCTATTTTTTTCCTTGGCCAAACTGAGTTTGGTATCTTGTTTGCATTAAGTTGATTTGTACTTTTGAGTGTTTTTTCTTCTTCTTTTGTTTATAGCATTTTGAGTTTAATTTTTGTCCTTCTTTTAAGTGATAGTGTTAATTATGATATTGTAATATTTTGCAGCTTAATGTATGAAAATGTATTTTAGGTTGTAAAGAAATACCTAAGAAGAACCAAAAAAACCAAGAAAAAAGAAGCACTATACTCTAACAAAGACATAAAATAAAAGCAACATGGTAAGTTGATTAGAACGGATATGCTTCTCACTCTGTATTCGAGTTCGAATTCCCCTTCCCATAATTTAAATTAGATTAAAGTAAAATATGGTTTGTATAAAAAAAAAAAAAAAAAAGGAAAAAAAAAGACACAAAATAAAAGTGAGAGCCACACCATCCTATTCCACCCTCTAATTGGATGGCAATCCAATCATTTGGCTTGATTGTGGCCTCTCTTTATTGTGTCGTTTAGTTTGTGTCCAGCATTAATTTCTTCCTTCTTGTTTCTAGCTTCTAGATCCAACCAAAAGAAAAACTTTTATTCTATGGGGCTAATAGGAACGTCAAGTCTCTTTTATTGAATTGACTAATAAAAATATTGAAGCTTCTGGAGAGGTTTTGAGTTTGAGGTGCCACAAATGCCGCCAACCCTGTCCTTTGTGTGGCTTAGATTTGATTACAGATTAAAAAGTTACCAATACTAAACGATTTGCTAATTAAGATTTATGAGATTCTTGGGCAACCAACCTTTGCTAAAAAAATAAAGAAAGAATGGAAAGAATTATTAGACTAATGTGGCTAGTTAGCCGCCAACCTGGGCAACGCATTTGTTTAACTTAACTACCATTTTTCTTTAATAACGAAAAGAAATCGTACTCGTAACTTAACTTAATTAATTTTCGGTAAAAATATTTCAATGTGGTCTGGTAAGAACTCTTAACCTAACATAATTCATTTTAGAGAAGAGACTTCTCTCGTCCCAAGTAAATAAACATTTCATAGAAGTTAAACCTCAAGACTTGCAGAACCTCTCAGGAGAAAAGAGGGAAGAATTATGGGAAAACAAACAGATACTTAGTGCTCTGCTCATTATGCTTGGATGATGAGCAAGCTGACCAGCACAACCAAAAACTTCTTTGGACCACACAGGACACTTTTCCATTCTGGACAAACACACTGCCATACCTATCAGGCTTTCATGTGGTCAGGGACTTTAGGTCAGGCACAAAATACAAAAACCTATAATAATTTCCTACTTTTGACAAATTTTGCTATCAGGGACTTCGACCAAAAAGAAAAGTGTGATTTCCTATAATCTAGAGGAATGTGGTGGGGAATTTACTAGTGAAGGTATATACGAATTAAATTTTTTAATTTAATTCTGAATTTAAAAAAAAAAAAGGATATGATGACCATTCAACTTTATTTATAACTCACGAACACATGTTATATGGTTTCAATTAATTTGAATTAGCCCAAATGGTTAAAAATATTTATTCTTGTATCTGAGATTTAGATTCGATTTTTTTCTTTCTCAATATCGTTTGTATATTAAAAAAACAAAACAAAACCAAAAAGAAATGTGAGCACGGGAATAGGATTTTCTCTCTCCCATGAAATTCTCATACTTTGGACTGTCCAAATAATTACACAAGTTTTTTGGTGCAAAGCGAAATTGGTGATCCCACCCCATTTGGGGTCACAAACTTTACTAAAGGTACAAGGTCACCCCAAACTTTAGGTGACATCCATCCATGTGACAATAATGACTTCTTTTTTTGGTCGGACAATAATGAAGAAATGTAGCAGATACCGATATATGTGCATGATACAATGTAAGACCAGAATATTCTAAATCCCTAAATTCATAATGCAGCTAGAGATAAGAAATGAATCTTATCTTTTTTTTGGGTTCGTCCTTACATCGCACTTGAGATTAAAGTCTTCAAATATCTTTCCTGTTTTATAAAGGAGATTCGAATTTTAGACATGTGTTTATGTTAGAAAGAAAATGTGTGCATACGTGACAAAATTATAAGAGGACACTCCTTCCTAACCTTTGTGTAAATTGTAATTTTCCAATTACCTATTATTAGCATGTTTACAATTCGGTGAGGAGAAATTGAATTGAGAAGTTGGATTGAGGATGAGTTTGAATATTATTGTTTACTAAAATATTTGAAATCGAGGTAGAAATTGAACTGATTCCCTAAAATTTCCTATTTCAACAATGATTTTTATAAATGGTTATCGCACTTCGTTTTCACCTTTCGTTTTAGTCTCGTGATATTAGTCCGAGATTCTAAATTTTAATTTTGTGAACACCAATTTTTTCAATACGAAAAACCAAAAAGATGAAAATTGTCTCTCACCAACTGGGCATACGAATTATATATGTTTTTTTCCTCACAAAAATTCTCTCCCTCAACGTACTCTAGTTAATCCCCCTCATCCCATTTTTGGTCAACACTAACAACAGAAAAAATGCACTATATAATTCCAGAGTGGTCCATGAACATGATGAGTCATCACTGAGCAGCAGCCAGTAGATCATAACCACTAAGCTGGGTCACATTTATATCGAAGCAATGTGTTATAATATTTTATTCAATATGGTGAGGGGAAAAAAGTTCTTGGACCTATTTGGGAAAGTATTAATAATAAATAATAAATAAATAAATACGTTCAAAAACTTAGAGATACAGTTATAGTTCCCTTGTCGTCACATCTTCACTGATCCTCGCACAAGGTTTGAGAGATCTTGCCTAGTAAAACAACATTTTCATAACGCACAAAAAGGATTCTTTATCAGAAAAAAAAAAATTTCCATTATTTGACTCGCCTCAATTCTTTCTGTTAAAAATAAATATATTAGGATTCTTTAAAAAAAAAAAATTAATATATTAAGATTTTATTCTGTCGCTAACAAGATCTATCCCGATGAAAAATGTCTTTGATTTGTAAATTAATGATCTTATGTTCGAATCTTCATAATACTTTGATAGTGTGTGGGAATCCCCTAATATTGTAGCTCACCGCAATTTTTTTTTTCGAGAAGAAAATGATTAAGAATGGTTAGATGAGAGCTTATGAAGTCTACTTTATTTTCAAAATCCAGTTTTGTCTGTTTGCTTGCACCCATTCATTTGTTTTTGTATTTTCTTTTTCTTTTTTGTTGACTGAATTACCAGAACACAAAAATCAGAGAAATGAGAGCAAATCAATGAGACCAAAACCTTTGGTTACTACAAACCCAAAAGAGAAAAGAAAACTTTGTAACAAAAAGAAGTTAGATTTGTGTGGACTTGTATAAACATAGTAACTAAGAATAACTAAGAAATCTTCTCTTTTCCAAAAGGAAAAATTTCTAAGCTCTTTGAACTAGTTTCCAGTCCCAAAGAACATGAACCTCTACATGTAGGTAACTAGCTAGCTATATATGAGAGAGAGAGAGAGAGAGAGAGAGAGAATTAATGAGCTTGTGTATATGCAGACATACCTTTGCTTTGATTTATACACCAGTAATTTGGTTCTTGAGATGACCAGAAGACTTCCTCTTCCCAAACCACAGGAAAACAAACAACTCAACTGATCTCTCAGGAAAGAAACTTTTTTCCCTTCTCTGTATGAAAGCAGCTCTTTCTCTACAGTGCAGATGGATGATGGCTTTTGCTCAGCTTTTTTTTGGTTTTTTTGGGGTCTAAGGCTTCTGCTCAGCTTGGTTGTGTTGCTTTTGAGAAAGAAGTGGCTGGGCCTTAGTACTACTGACTCTTTATAAAGTTGGAAACTTGGAAGAAGCAGCAAATGTCTCTTTCCACAGACCTTGCCTGATTTAACACAATTTTGACACCTGGCATTTTGGCTTTTCTTTTCTATAATTGTATGTAGTCATTAACTAAGGGCTTTCATTTTCTTCTCTTTATTAAAATGATTAACAGTGGACAGACGCCCTATGGTTGTTTAGATGTAATTTTTTTTATTAGCAATGGAAGAAGAAAAAGCATCTTCATTTAAAATATACACAGGTGAGAAATTCGAATGACAATTTAATGTTAAATATTTAATTTTAATTTATTTTAGCTAAGAAAGGACATTCTCATTGTAATCCTTGTGTTTAATTTGAATTTCTTCATTATGATATTCGTTTTTATATTAAGTTTGATTTGTATATAGTGGTAAACTGTGTCGTGGATATTTATTTATTTATTTTTTAATTTAAAAAAGGAAATAAAAGATTCAAATTTGAACATTTTTCATCATTTAACAAAGAAATACCAACCTTCTAAAAGAAAAAAATTGAAAGAGAAATACAAGTAAATTATGACTTAGTTAGAAATGTTTTTTTTCTTTTTTTACACAAGCGATATTGAGGGAGGGAATTTGAACACAAGACCTCGGGTATAGGGGTAATTGCTCTTAACCACTTGAGCTACAACTCCTTATAGAAATGTTAATTATTTATGTGTTTATGTTAACGTAAATAACTATTGTTGGTAATTATGAGATGCAATAAATTGTTTACTTAACACAATGCAAACAAAACATTTAAAACATTTCTTGAACTTTAAATTGCGTCCGTTTTTTGAAACAAAAAACCCTAGCTGCACCTTAGTCCTCTTTCTCCTTGCCAACAACCAAGTGCAAGGAAGCTAAGGGGGGAGGTGGCCACTGCCCCTCATCCCCTCCGTTTTTTGATTTGTTCTATATTGTAATGATCTAAAGTGACCTAAATCGAACTCTCTTGTTAGTCCATGATATGTGTGGTGCTCTTTCCTCCCCTGAGGTTTGTCCCACAAGGTTGTCTTAGGAAGGTTTTAATGAGGCCACTGTATCATGTCGCTATTTGTACATACGTCTTTGGTTGTATGAATGATTTCTCTTTCTCAAAAATTGCATCCGTTTTATGTTTTTATTATCTTGAAATTCTTAATGCTCACTGTGTTAACGACTATTCAGTTGTAGGAAATCATATTTACATTAACTTTCCATTTGTTGAGTTGGATAGGATTAATAATCCTAGTCAAATGTTTGGTGTCCTAAAAACAACATGGTTTGGATTATGGCTAATCCTACTAGGGCCAAATGTAGTAGAATTATGAATCCTACCAAATTATAGGGATTAAGTTGGATTGGATTATACTAAGCCCTGTAATGTCACATTTCAATTAATCCAACCCCTCAATCATGTGTAGTACCAAACACATCATTTGATTAGTGTTATCATTTCCAATCCAATGTAATCCAATACAATCCAATTCTACCTCATAATCCAATCCAATTCCAGTCACCAAACATGGCCTAAATGTGATAAATTACATGGCCTAAGTGATAAATTTCCTAAAAATTAGAGCCCACCCTAATTTAAAGGTGGTTTCGCTATTTTACGAAGGAGAATGCAACTAGCATTCCTCTTAGAGAATTACTTTATTCCATTCTATAATATATATCACATCATATGATTTTACAAGTGTTTAATTTACATCTATCAACAAATCATACCTTCTGAAAAAAAAAATAATACACCTAATTGTAAGAGAGGAGATTGTGTCACCCTGTGGAGTAAAATAAGTTAACTACTTTTTTTTTTGTCTAAGAGTTAGCATTACGGTTATTATAATTTTATAGTTAATTAATTTATAAATATAAGGGCTCGTTTGTGAGTGATTTTGGATGGATCAATAATCACTTTTATGGAGAAGTGCTTCTCAGAATCACTTCCAAATGAGCCATAAGCTAACCTAATTGCTTGGACTTTGCTAGTATGAGAGTTTGATTATATGAGTGGGTCCCACTGTATAATTTTTGTTAGAAGTACTTATGTTACAGGTTGATCATTTGAATTAAAATAAACTAATAATTCACTGGATCAGTCATCCCTCTACCAACTAGCAAATTGAGCTTAAAAAAAAGTTAAGAGAACAAAGTAAAAAGGATCTCCTTTTTGTTTTCTAAGATTAAGAAAAGTTAGTATAGTGGTGTACTGTATGTGTTTCTCCCTAAACCATTTGGCTTCATCCTTAATACTGTTTAGCATATGTAGTTGATTCCACTAAGTACAGTTGCTTTTCTAATTTTCTATGGAAAACTTTGTGGTAATCGTGTGTAATGCCAACGAGAAAGGTTCAACACTTTTGGGAAAGCTAGCCACTTGCAAATTTTCAATAGTAAAACGTAGAACGAGAAACATGTTTGAGACTTACCAAATTTATTCAACAAGAACTGATCACTTTATGCGTCGACATTTTAGTTGTTAATAATAAAAAATATTTAAAGCGGACTCAAATTTGAATAAATAAAAATGATTTGGTGAATAAAATTTATACAAATTTATAAATAAACCCAATCCTAGACATGTATTTATAAAAAAACCCAAACACTATTTAAACATAGAAACACACCCAAAATCAACCTCAAAATCAACAATTGTATATTTTTTGGGTGTGTTTATAAATGAGTTTTGAGTGTGTGTAATGATGGGTTTTGGGTGTGTTTATAAAGTGTTTTGGGTGTTGGGTTTTTTTATAATTTCAGCCCCTATTTTGGATGTTTTAGTGAAACTCCCTAAAATTTATCGAACATATTTGGCATTCCTAGCACTATTAGTTTTAATTAGACTTAGTTTTCGTTTGACATTGCTTATTTGTGATCAAAATCACTTAATTACTTTCACAATTTTAGCTTTCTCATCCCATTTGGTAAAAGAAGATATAAGTGCTTTTTTGGAGAAAATTGATGTGACTCACCGTGATTTCCAAAAATCGCTACAGCACTCCTCCAATTGTAAGGACGAGTGGTGTAACACACGACCTAATTAGAGGACAACAATAACAGTTTTTGGAGATAATTAACGAAAGTGCAATTTGGGATATAATTTAGAGGCTATTCTACAATTCCCTATTACCCTCAATATATTTAGAAAATGAAATTTCTCACACACATCTCACGGCTAGACCCGTTGACCTATCTACTTCAATTTTTAAGAACGGTGGTTAGTACTACTTCCTATAGGCCAAAAGCATTTGGATTTTGGATATTTGCATGCGCAGTTGGATAAACACTAATTAATATTTTTTCTGACCCAACAGCTAAAGTGAACGAACATGTGGATTTTGGATAGCTGCATGAGCAGGTAATTGAATCACACTATAATTGCTATATTTAAATTACTTGGATGGTTGCTGGAGATTATTCATGTCTTAAAAATTTAGGGAATTTCAGATGGCAAGATTAGCCAAATTGTTTAGGCTTTTATATGGATTAGCTAAATAATTAGGAGGTTAATTAGATGGAGTAGTTTGTGGAAGAAACTCAGCAAAACAGAACAGGTGGCAGCTATAATATATACAAGGATAATCTGATATCATTATAAGCTCAGATTAATAGCCTCTTATCTTATGGTTATCATTATCATGTTTCCATTAATTTTGTCTATTTGCTTGTGAAGCATGACCTAAACAATCGATGATGGAGCCATAAAAAAATAGTGGGTGACGGCAACAATCGTAGCAGAGGCAAGCAATCCCATTCAGAGGCACCAGAAAATTTTGTAGCAAAACCCTAACAAGTTACAACTACGAGGAACAAAAGAAAACCAAATAGACCTCAACTGTTGAGCCATGAATCGTACACTAGTCCTCTTGAAAAATTTCTGACTCGACTTGATTATGGTATATATGAACTATGGTGTACTTGCTGGTGATTTGAGTAAATCCGTAATATTTAGTCAGCTTGCTAGTACAGTACATACAATAATTTTCAGTCGGTATAGGTTGATGGCTACTAGATAGATGTCTTATCTTATCATGTACTATTTATTTGCTTTTAAGCTGTTTGAGACCCAACAAAAGATCTGCAAAAACTTAGTTATTACGACGGGAATAATATTATTTTGTTATCTTCGATTAATAACACTATGTCACTCATTAATGGTCAGATGGGCCTCACTAATCACCAGATGTCATGATCCCTAGCAGAAGAAACAACAAATCAGTACCGGACAAAGTAGAAAGAGGAAGGAAATTAACATTGGGGACCCATTTGCAGAAAATTTGACCTCGCATTTTATACGAACGGACATAGGGGGAACGGGGTCCAGTTCAGTTTTCAGGGTGAAAGCCTGGAGAAAGGCTTAGAGCCATGTATTCCGACGAAATGCTATTCTATATTAAATTCGTGAGATATGAAATGTTATTGATGTCGGCGAAAGGCTTTGTGGAGCCCGACAAAAAAGTACCAACACCTTTCATGTGCCAAAAATGGAGAGCTTATTAATGAGCGGCCCAAATTCAAAGATCAGAGAACTTATGAATTTGTTGGTGGCAATTTGCAAGCGTGCCGATGTTTCTTGAATACGCTGCAGTTAGGTAGCACGTCGTTTTATTACTGTTTGAGGAATTCTTTCCCTAATGTTTGAGGAATTTGAAAATTATAGAATTTAAAATGATGAGTTGTGAAGTTGTAAAAATTGTGATGGTGGTGGGGCGGCGGCGGAAGTTAGTGTGGCAACGACAACTATGAAAATGAGGAGGGATGGTCATGGCAATGACGGAGGTCGGCGGGACGGTGGGGGTGGTGGTGAGATGGTGTGGTATGGTGGTTTTTCTTAAGTCTCTCTCTTGGAATTTCATTGGCTATTACGAAATTGGAATTCATGACCTCTAATTTCCAACGTTCTTTTTTCATGTAGAATTTCTCAATTTCTTTATTTATGAAACCGAACATTGGAAATTAGAAATTGAGAATTCAGTACCTGTCAATTTAAAAATTCAGGTTTATGTCCAAATTTCAAGTTCACATGGTTAGAGATATTGTGCAGTGACGTTTTAGTGTAGTGACGAGGTGTTACTGCCACCTATTCTTTTTTTTTTTTGAATAAGAGCATGAGTTCAGATCTCACGGATGATAGTTGTTAAATAAATATTTAAAAAAAAACTTAGAGATATAGTCGATTAAAATTTTGGAGTATTTTAACCATTGGTCCAACCATATAGATATTGAACATTGGAGATATAAAAGAAATTTATTCTTAATTAGAGACAAGTTAACAAAAAAATATTAATTGTGTTGTCAATTATGTTTCTTAATATATTACAGTTTTTTAGTGTATATAGCAGGGATAATTTTGTCATATTTATATTATTAACACGAGTCAACATGATTAAAGGTTACACTGTGTTGTCATGCAATACAAGTGAGGAAAATAACAGACGTGGGTTAGGCCAATTGGCAAGGACAATTGAGTTCACTCTCTCCGCTTCCTGTAGAGTAGATTAATTTATAGTATTTAAATTATCGCTTAGTATAAAACAAAAGTAATGAGGAAAACTGTGTATTACATTAAGTCTTACTATTAAAATTTGAGAAATTTGTGGCTCACAGAAGATTTGATGAGTATGCCCTTGAGAGGTGCACACATAGCCAATAACACATATGTGTCAAGTACCTTCGCTAGTCTCTCTTGTGTCTTTTATTTCTATATGTGACTACATTTAAACTATGGATAAGGACTTTTCTCTACCTTTAATGTTTGATAGTGTAGTTCAATAAAACAAATGCTTGATATTTGGACTGTCAAAGTCAGAGCTTTCACTGGGTTGGGTAGAGGCAGCGGGTCTCCTCCTCTCTCTGCTGGAAGGGTCTGAACAGAAGGACAAAATATTGGTCATCCAAAGGCACCAGTGTGGTACCAATCAAGCCCTCTCTAATGTCAAAGTTAAGGCAAAGTTGGGAAAGTTAGGAGAGTGTTTAAGCAGGGTGTCTGGATAGGAGCAGTTAGTACCTTCGTCCTAATTTTGGTATTCTACAGTCCTTTGGTGTATGGATACACCAAAGGATATAGACCATTGGATTGAGAAAAGAAAAAAAAAATAGCAAATCTACACCGTTCAATTTAGGGTAACATGAAAACCTGTTATTGTAGGTTAAATTTAAAATACACTTGGTAAATAAAAAAAATCACGCTAGAACCATAAAACGTACGCATAAACCATAATGTGAATATGCTCTTTGCAGTTATTCTTCTCCATTACAATTCTATCTTTGCTCCTCTTCTTCTCCATTAAAACTCGATCCATTGGTTTGTCATTGCACTAGCGCTATTGAGAAGGCAAGTACATAGTTCACGTGGTGGTGGCTCTTATTCATGATCTAGGGTTTCGTTAAAACTTTTTTCGTCATCGTCGCTGGGTTGGTGGAATTGAGGTGATCACTGGATTTGTCATGGTCATCATCTTCACCTAGTGGTGGCTCTTAGATGAGTAAGCCAAACTAAAGAAGAATGCGAAACTGTCTCCCACATTGGTAAAGATTAAACAACGATTGAAAGGGTTGTGTTGAGTTTCATAGAGGAGATTTTTTTTTTTCCTTTTATTTAGAAGTTTTTCTTTGTTTAATTGTAGATTAACAAAGAAGTATCGGGATTTGAAGAGGCCAATTTTTTACAGCATCAACTCTCAAGGTTTGGAAATCTCCATATCTTTGTGGTGGAAAAGTGTGAGGCATTTGACCTTCTCCAGCATTAATTTTCCTACTTAACTTCCCATATTTGAGTATTTCAATGGGGCCTGGACTTTGAAAGTCTGTAATAGGAAAAAAAAACACTATTGCCAAACAGGGAGAATGTGTACCGGTACACAGGTGTACCGGTTGCCCAAGATATAAGGCTTTAGAGGAAACAACTTCCTTCAATCAAGGGGAGAATGTATCTGGTCCATGGCCTAATCATGATGAGAGGAGTTGTTTGGCCATGCCTACGCATGATTAGAAGTGATGATTGCAGGAGGCATTAGCCAAGGCTTGACATGGTTAGGAATGCATTTAATGTATGGCAAACATGGGTAGTTGACCGAAACTGAAACGATCCCACAGTATAAACCCCATCATAGTTTCCCTGTTGACCGAATAGCTTAAACGATCCATGGGAAAATAGATAATCACGTGGAAAAGTTTTGATAAGACCATTTTATCCCCATTAAATTTTCAATATATATAAACATTCTTTTTTTCGTTTGATTTAATATGGGTATAATTGAAAATTTTACAAACTTTGTTTTCCATTCATCAAAACAAACATGGAAAATGAAATAAAGTTTCCCTTATTCTAGAATCATGGGAAATGAATTATTCCATTAAGGATAAAATCAACCGATAATGAGCATGATTCTCTCAAATAGCTAAATAAAATTCTATATAATGTATTCAAGTTAGATAATTTGATATTTTATATCATTTATTGGGTAACTAAATAGCTAACAAGGGGCTTTTATTAAACTTGGGGAAATTTTAGGAAATCTTTGACCAAAAAGAAAAATAAAATTAGGGAAATATTGTAGAAAAAAAATAACTTATCGGCTGGGGGACAGTTGTCTTTGATGCACACAATTTCGGCCCCATGTATTATGTATATATGTATACTATTCACCTTTAAAACAGGATCTCATGGATGGATGAAACAGTTATCAATGCAACATTAACTTTGAATTCGGTGGATAATGTCTGCATCATAAACCAGAATCCCAAGACATATTTAACCGTTTTAAATTAGAGAAGATGGTTCTATTTTCTATATGCATAGAAAGTCAAAACTCGCTTCGCGTCCTTGTTTGAAATTTAGAGGAATATATTGACACGTATTCCTTTGAATAGTGTCATCGTGAAAATATTTTTGTTTATCACTTTAATCAAAGGTGTACTCTTACCATTTTTTGCATGCACATGCTCCCTAATAAAAGAGATGCAAATCACTTGCGTTGTGGCAGCTTAGTTACAAATTTAGTGTCGAACTAGTATGAAATGTCCAAATTACCCTTCTTTTAATACTCGTTATAGATAGTAGTCGACACACTGAGGCTCCCATGTACATCTCTCTATTACTCATGTCATTCTAAGCAGGGGAGGAGCTAGAATTGTAAAGTTGAGGGGGCCGAAATAGAAAATATAAGTATATAAAACACTTAAATATTCAATACTTACATGTTTAGTGATAAATATTTCTAATTAAGTCATATCTAATTTGTTTTAGAGGATATTTTAACTTCAATTCTAAGTTGTTTATTACAAATTCTATATATTATATATAATATAATAGAAGAGTGGTAAAAACACTCTATTCTCTGATTCTACGGTTCTTGATGCTATGTACGGTACTAGTGAAGGACAATTTGAAAAGAACACTGATTATATGATCGACGGTGGGCATGAATATTGTAATTTCACCGATGCGCATGAATTTTATGCCGACTTAACTACTGCGAACCATGTAAATTTCATAAATAGGTAGGATCTTCCTCACTATTTAGTATATCACACTAATGAAGAGGGTTAACAACTAAGCATATTTATGAGACAATATGAAGTCTAGCATGTGTATGCAGCAGAATCCCCCGAAACAAAACACACACACAACAAAGCTCTATGTTTCAATGACATATGGTTGCCTTATGTGTGCTCGGTTATGTTTTGATAGCTCGCTAAGAGCTTCCTGAAATTTGTAAGCATTGAACTTAGAAAAGTTCAAAGATTTCAGATCGGAGTGATATTTAAAAGAGAGTAAACTATCTCACATGTGTAGTTTATAATATCCATTGCCTTAAAAAACTCCTTTGTTCTTGTCATATGCAACGTCGAGATGATAACATTATTGACATTTGTTTATTAGTTCTTGTTTTTTTTTTTCCTTTGATTCGGGGGCTTTTATTAGTCACTAAATGTCGTTGGTTTGGTTCTGGGAAAGTTGGAGATTGTCTTCTGTTCTGCATGGGACTTGAATAAGTTACAATATTTGTTTTTGTTTGTGTACGTATCCATTATCGTTTCTTGGCGGTCCATGTTGAACCAGATGGACCAATTGCTTGAGGCACCGTCTGTTTCTTTTGTTCTTTAATCATTGTTCTTTAATCAGCTACCGTCAGACAAGAAAAAATTTAGCTACCCAGTCCTATGATTAAATAGCGTGCTGTTGTCGGTTATATATGTTGGTCAGGAGGACTGTGCTACGTACCCCTTTTTTTTTTTTTTTTTTTTTCATCTGAATTCGAATCAATCTTCTCGTAGAATTTTATTTTTTAATTTTTAACTGCTTCTTGTAGATTAGAATGTTTTAGATTATTTCCAACTAATATGTCAAATTGCCAATTGGACATGAAATGACAAAAATTAAAGGTTAAAGTTGCTTTGATCGAGTAGTCAAATCATACATGGATTTGAAGACTGGAAAAGATATGTCAAAAATAACATATCAAAAAACTTGATGTCAAATATTATGTTAATATTTTTTCAGTCATGGACCCCACCAGTGACGGACCTATTGAGGCGTTGCACCTCCCCTCGCCGAAAAAATCTGTGGAGTGGTGGAAGGTTGCCCCTCTAATGAGGCTGTTGCAGCTGCACTCCATCTGTTGGACGAAAAGACTCACCCAATTTGCGCTCCTTTTTTTTGCCATGTTGCTCAGCCTATATTTTTTTTTAATAAAAAAATCTTAGCCAAAATGACGTCGTTTTAGACTAAGATCCAAAAAAATGAAAAATGAAAAGGAAACATGCGCTGCGCATCCTCCCAACAGAAAAAAAATATATAAAAAAACCCTGTGATTTTTGCATAAAATTCTAGGGCCTTCTCAATGCTCAGATTAAATATTCATGTGACCTCCAAGGATAAAAAAGAATTTGAAAAAAAGACACCAAGTTTTTGCATTGGGAAAAATGTTTTTGCTTGTATTAGTCATGAAAAATGCTACGTTTTCATGATTTGAATTTTAAGATTTTGCATTTGACATCTCCCTCGGAGATGCTTTTAGAGCATTTCCAACCGATGTGTCAAAAGTGCTACATAGACATTTAACGGTTAGAAATAACATCTCACATCACTCCAATCGAATTGTCAAAGTTGATGTGGAATGAAGGCTGGATGTTGAGCTGTTATTTTTGACATCCCAAAAGCAAGATGTCGAATGAATATTTTATTATTTTTAAAGATAGCTGGCTGTTACTTTCATTTATTATTTTCCTTATTTTTATATTTTTTCTTCTTTATCTTAAATGATTTTATTGTTACAATAATTATTTATTTGACATATCGGGTGGATTATAAAACTGTATAAATGTAAAATTGCCACTTCAGCCATTAAATTTAAATTTGATGTTTGGTATTTGACATATTCCTTGAAGATGCTCTTAGAATATCGCGTACAATCATGATAATAAAGTATGATAATGAAATATTTAAACTAATTAATGGAGATGGTGATATAAACTTGACACTTCTTTCAAGTTCAATTCACCAACTTGAAACTTTTTTTACCCCAAAAAAAAAAAAAAACTTGAAACTTCTCTCACTTTGGAAAGTGAAAATTTAAATATTCGAATTTTGAAAGTAAAATTGGTCGATGATTGAAAGAATATGTTACAGTGGGATTCTCTCTTGTGATGGCTTAACACGTACCAAGAAAGAGACTTATGATTTCTTTTAAGCATATGGCATGTGATAAGCCTCTTGAGAGTCAACGTTTGCTTTATTAATCTGGAATATTTCTGCTTTTAGTCTGTGGTTGGATTCCATCATTCTTGTTCCTATCTTCTAAGTAAACATCAAATAATGGTGCCTTTTTTTATTTAACAAAAGTCTAATTTGTGCTGGCTTTCATGTTTTTGGGAATTCTACGCATCACTCCACATAATTATCTCTTTCGTCTGGAGTACTGCCGGGGACAAAGTCCAAAACAAACTTATAGCATACCCTTCTGGGCTTGCAACACCAATCAAGCCTTCCTGAATGCAAATCGACTACCCGCTTTAACAGGGAAGGGGATCCAAAATCAATTGGCCCAAACCTATGACTCAGTCCATATACAATTGGTTGGATGGGCACAATCCTCCGAATTGAATCAATTTTTGTGTGAAAACCACAACTACAATCATACCGAACCAAACCAATTCATATATGTAAGAATTGGCCAATAGGGTATAGCTAAGTTGGTTGAGCTCTTCCACCTCGATTAAGGCCAGGTCTTGAGTCAGAGCAAGAGGTGCTACCACCCTAGGCCCCAGCTCAAGAGAGGCCCAATTTTAATTTTTAATTTTTATTAATGTGATTAGAGTTTTGTAAGGGGTTATTTAATGTAAGCACGGCAAATTGTAGCCTAAGTTCCCTCGAGCAGCAGTGGCGGGTGCTGTTTTTAATCCACATCAAGCCTATGTTCAAATCTTAGCATTGTGCTATATATACAAATGGTCTATTTTCAATGTCGCCCTAGGCTTAAGAAATCTCAGGGTTGGCCCTGCCTTCACTTATGTGGGCAGAGGTTTACAATCTAGAACTAATGAATATTTTTGTAAAACCCCCTCTCCCAATTGCTTGTACTAAAAAAATTGTAAGAATTGTTAAATAATAGTCTATTTGTCTTGGTTCAATTTTGAACGAATTTTCTGATTTTATGAATGAATACGAAACCAAGCTTTTTGGATTAGATTGGATTGATTTGAGCTGTTTAGTTAGTAAAATGCCAACTCCTCCTGTCCATGCCCTCATATTTTGGAACTATGATTTTGTGTTTTCAACAAAGTTTAAAGCACTTAGAATATCTTGAGTTTTTGTCTGAAATACTTGACAAAGAAAATTGGTCAATCCCATAATTTTATCCATGAAAAGTAATGAAAACACAAACTCAAAAGACATCATAGCAATATAGTTACTCTTTGCATTGCCACAAAATTGTTGGTTAGGTCCATAATCACTGATTTCCTAGAGAAGTATTTTAGTCTCTTCAAATAAATTCATCAAACTTGTAATAGAGGCAAAGTGAGATCCCCAACGAGTGGCTCTAGCTCGTTTCAAACTATGACCTTGATTAAGTCCTCTACTTGTCTCAAGTTCCCCAAAATCCAACAACTCTTTGGTTCAGCTTTTTGAATTAAATTTAACTCATTACGGCGTTTAGCAGAAACACTAACAAAATTCACAATGTTAGTCAATGTTGAAAAAAATCTCTATACAACTTTCACATCTTTCACATGCTTATATTGCTTTTTATTGTTTTTGTTAAAGGAGAAAGTTTGAGTGGGCTAGGCTATTGTTTTTGTTAAAGTGAAAATTTTGAGTGTGTTGGGTTTGAGTAGGCAGAAGAAATTTGATTGTATTGGTTATTGGGTAATTTTTGGTTTGGCAAAAAATGGAGTAGGTGGCTGCCTACCCTACTCTTAGGGTAGGACTGCCCTTGGTGAATTGGGTTTGAGTAGGCAAAATTTTTTTAATTGTATTGAATATTGGGTAATGTTTGGTTTGGCAAGAAATTGAGTAGGCGGCTGCCTACCCTGCCCTTAGGGTAGGACTGCCCTTGGAGACCACACAAAGGATAGTCTTCTATGCTCTTCTGAGACCTAGAGAATTATTTGAGCATGGTCGTATTTCCTGACCGGATCAGAGTGAAAATGTCAAAGGCCAGAATAATTAAACTATTGCATGCGTTGTTCCCAGTCAGCATTGGTTGAAGATGCCATAACTTCAAGGTGTGACCACTTCATCAAAATGAGATACTGATAAGTATTTTTTTCGAACTTCATTAAATGATAGATACTAAAAGGGTAAATGATAAAGGGAATAGAAAAAAAATTAATTACTCTGCAGTCTTGGAAACACAAGTATAATATTCTATCACACTGCTTTTATGAAAAAGTTACACCAGAATTCCCAAACATCATCACCAGTACCCAGTGAAAATTTAAATCCCACAGGCCTGCGTCCACCACCCGCAAATTGCAACTGGCATAAGGTAGCGGGTTGGTTTCAGAGATTTAAATCTTTTACTACCCAACCAATACAAGACTACAAACTGCAACTGGCAAGGAAGGAGCCATGCCCATATTCTAATGTATTTGTCCGCGTATTATCCCAAAACGACACAATTGTATGCCAATCACCTTTCACATTACTTTATATACCTCTCCATCCTCTTCACCACAGTCTTCATTCACTGAGTTTGCAAAAACAAAAGCAAACCCAACTCTGCAAAACCAAACATGAAATCCATTTCAAATTTCAAATTCCTCCAAGCCTTTTTTGGAACACTTTTACTAACCCTAACCCTCCTAGTCGTTGAAAGAACGTCTAGTCCAGTCCAATCCAGTCTAATCTGGAACGAGGTCCTAATTGAGTCCTTAATTAATCCCCCCCTTCGCGTCATCTACACTCACCCCACCTTTCTCTTGTCTTGCATTTGGTGCCTTTTCCTTTCCATCCTTTACTACTACATCTCTAGTCAAAACCCAGTTTTCCTCCTGGACTTCTCATGCTTCAAACCAAACCCTAACCAAAAATGCAGCTACAAAGCCTCTGAGCTCTTTGTATTCAGGACGAATCGCTTCAGCGAGGAAAGCCAAGAATTCATGAGTAAAATCTACCTCAAATCGGGCCTAGGGGACGAAACATATGCACCAAAATTCGTCTTCCAATCCAACCCAAAAGCCGACCTCGAATCAGCCATTGATGAAGCTCAAGAAGGCATGTTCTCGTCGATCAACTCACTCCTCTCAAAAACCAACATCGACCCAAGTCATATCGATTGCCTAATTGTTACATGTGGCAGCTTCTCTCCCATCCCCTCCCTCACATCCCTCATTGTCAACCATTTCAAGCTCAAATCCGACGTAAAAACCTACAATTTAAGTGGCATGGGTTGTAGTTCGGGAGTAATGTCAATCGATTTAGCTGCCAACGTACTAAAGCAAAGTAAAAAAATTGGTTATGCTCTCGTGGTCATAATCGAAGCTATTAGCTTGAATTGGTACTATGGTGATAGCCGTCCCATGCTTGTAACAAATTGTATTTTTCGCGTCGGTTCTGTGGCCGCAATGATCACAAACGATCCGAGTTGTCGCCGAGTTGCCAAGATGGAACTCGTTCACTCGCTTCGAACTCACCACGGAGCGAATGACCGAGCTTATAAAGCTGCATTTCAAGAGGAGGATGACAAGGGATGTACTGGGTTTTCCCTAACTAAAGATTTGATTCCAGTCGCAGGCATGTTTTTACGTGAACACATCAAGATTCTGGGTCCCCGAGTTCTACCACTGAGTCAACTCGGTCTGCACGTCTACTCGGTAATTCGTTCTACAATGACGAGCGGTGCGTCGAAACCAATCGTCCCAGATTTCACCAAGGCTTTTGATCATTTTTGTATTCACACGGGGGGGAAAGCGGTGATCGAGCAAGTTGGTCGGGTTTTGAGATTGGGGGAAGAGTTGACTGAGCCGGCTCGGATGAGTTTGCACCGATTCGGGAACACTTCGAGTAGTCTTGTCTTTTATGAGTTGGCGTATCTTGAAGCTAAAGGGAGAGTTAAGAAAGGGGATAGGGTGTGGATGTTAGGTTTTGGGACTGGGTTTAAAGTTGGTAGCCTTGTTTGGAAGGCGCTTTTAGATTTCGGAAATGAGAGGGATAATCCATGGAGTGATTGCATCGACAGGTACCCATTGAAGTCATGGTAAATCTGATAAGGCTATAGTCATACAAATTAGTCAGAAAATTGAGGTGGATTTTTGGTATGCAATTCAATTAGGGAATTCAAAAACATCATTAATTTTTCTTAAAAATAAGTAGTTGTTTTCTATTTCTAGTATTTGAGTGTTTTTTAGTTTAGGTTTTCAAAAATGGGTCTATACCAAATAAATTTTTTGAGTTTTGGACTCAAATTTTGGTTTTAAATTTTAAAGTTGAATTCAAATAGAATACCAAACACGTATGATTATTTGTACTTATGAAACTCACATTTTTTGATCAAAGAATTAAAGAGTATAAATTTATCTGCTACTGAAATTCTCCCTGAACCAATTGCTACATGGATCCAAATCCTCTGCTGCTTGGATTTTATACTGTTCTAACGGGTAATAAGAAACACATAATTTCTTAGTCCTGTTTTTCTATATATGAAATTAAAAAAAAGAAACAATAATTGTATGTTTGACTTCTCTTATGCAAAAATGTCACCTAATTTAATTTCATTTAAGAGTTTGAAAATTACACATTATGACAAACAAAACCCTTTCGTCACTTTCCATCTCAATTATCAAAAACTCAAACAAAATTCAGTGTACTAGCAGAATCCCATCAAGCCGCAATACCCACCCTATTGCCAGACCAGCATAAGAGTTATATTGGTAAATATACATTTATTGCACCGTATTTATCCCCCTTACTCTCGATGGTGATCCATCAATTAGTGGAAGAAGTGCATGAAAATGAGAGAGATAATTTTGTTTACTCTAAAGCAATTTGGTTTTATCAATAGGGTGTTAGTTGGATTGACCAGTAATTTGGTGTGCTTTTAAGTGGTGCTGGATTCTAGTCCCATTGTATCCGTGTATGTGAGAATCTCCCCTCTCATTTCGTAATTATTTGAGGGGAAAAAGAAAGCAATTTGGTTTTCTTTTCAAATTGAGTGCTAGACATGTTGACAGAAGGTTGACTTCACCTACCTTCTTAAAGGAAATCTCTCTCACCAATAAGGAATAACCAAGCTTGTCATACCTCACACATCCCACCAATAAGGAGTATGGAGCTATATCTCTCCCATGCCTTCTTAAAGCCCAAGACCCCAAATCAAAGAGATTCATGCAAAATCCCCAACAATCAAGCAACCTTGTCTACCACTACTTGGACTACAAAAGAGAGATGATCACCTCCAAGGGAAAGCGGTGGCGTTGGTGGAAGTGTCAGTGTCGACCATGTGGTGGTAAGGGTGGCTTTGGGTTAAGTGGTCGTTGATGAAGTTAGGGAAGGGGGAGTTCACGGGAGAGAGATGGAGAAGAAACTAATTATATATTATATTATATTATATTATTTTATATTTTATTCTATTTTTAAAAAACAAGGTCCTTACATATCATCACTAGTGATAAAAAGATTAAAATAGCCTTGTCACATCATCAAAATTGACAAAGTTATTAATAAGAATAAGTATAGTGGTAAAGTGGAACGCGAAACCACTGTTAAGGAGGTTAAGCGGGCTACTTTAATTTTAAAGGGGTAAAGTGAAATTTGACCGAAGTTTCAGAAGACACATAATAATTAAGCCTTTTTAAAATGAAGTTATTTTCCACGTATATTAATAAACCTAAAGAAATATTATTATTAGATGCTGTTGCATTGGGCTTATCAGCTTTTTTATTTTTATAAATTTCACATTGAAGGAGGTCATGACTCATGACCATGTCTGGTGCATGACAGAACCGGATCTTAAGATGCTGAGGTGTTACGGATCTTGAGTCTTGACTGTGACACCTTTGGTCAAGAGGCAGCTATGGATGTAACTAGGGCGAAACTCTGTCATTGACTCAGTGTATCCGCCATGAATTTCTTTAATTTTCTTTGTATAATTTATAAACAATTAATCCAATTAAGATAGGCGTGATAGGTTAATCTAATCTAAAATACTGGTTCAATTGCACATGATTTATAGTTCAAGTGGTTGTGGTCCTGGACAACTAATGGTGTCTACTCAGTTAAATCAGGATACAAGAATTCATTCCCGGTGTTCATATTGAATCCATGTGACAGTTTCGGCCTCCCACTCAATTCCAAAGGAGGTCTGGGTGTGTATATGGAAGATTGAATCTTTGCCAAAAATTAAAATGTTCCTCTGGAGGGTATTATCTAATGCTATCTCTACCTGTTGGAATCTCTATAGAAGAAAAATTCTTGACTCCCCGATGTGTCCAATTTGTGGTGTGGAGGAAGAAACAATTGAGCACCTTTTGTTCTTATGTCCCTGGACTAATGTGGTGTGGTTTGGTGCCCCTTTGAACTACAAAGTTGATATGAGGGGTTTCTCTTCCTTTGATAGATGGCTTAAGGGAGTAATTAATTTTCAAGGTGTAAGCAAGCGGGAAGTGCAGTTTCTGCTTATTAATATTAGCATTTGCTGGGAGATATGGAAGACTAGATGTAACTTTATCTTTAAGAGCAACCACATTGATCCCCGGCTCACTATTGATCGAGCAATGCAAAACTGTAGGGAGTTTTTAGATGCTAAGGCCAAATCTCCTATACCTTTTGGGGATGCTTCGGTTGATCCAAACATTCTTGCTTAAGGGTGGAGGCCTTCAATGTCTAATTATGTGAAAATTAATTTTGATGGAGCATGGAAAAAGGACTCGCATTTGGCAGGTCTGGGTGTAGTTGCTAGAGATGCTATCGGATCCTTTTGTGGTGGTTTAGCGACTCCGTTCCATTGCAACTTGGCTCTGGTTGCAGAGGCAGCTGCTGGCCTTTGTGCTTTCAAGTTTGCTCTTAATCATAATTTCACCGACATTATCCTCGAGACAGATTCGAAGATTTTGGTGGAAGGAGTTAGAGGAGGAGGAAAAAATGGTGTTTGGGCTATCCAACCACTTCTAGATGAGTTTAAGAAGTTCTCTGTTTGTTTTAGATCGGTTCTTCGGAGCTGGGTGCCAAGGAAATTGAACCGCGCAGCGCACAAGGCTGCGGCGATTGGAATCAGAGCGGAGCAACTGGAAAGTTGGGCTGTTAGGCCACCTCCGTTTCTTGTGGGAGTTTTACTATCTGATGGCCTCCCTTGTCCTCTAGGGAGGTTTTCATAAATTATTATTGCTATTTTCTCTTTTGTGACTTAGGCTATTTGTCTCAGCTCTCTGTTTGGAGCTTAGTTTAGCCTCTGTCTTGTTTGTCGTGTTTTGTTGGCGCTGTTTTGACGTTTTGTTAATGAATTTCTTATGCAGACCAAAAAAAAAAAAAAATTGTTGCTCAATTAAGTCCTTGTTTTTGGTCCAATCTTTTCATTTATTCACACGAAGAAAAACCATACAAGCTTATTTTATTCAGGAATGAGGATGAAACTTCTCTACTTCTTCCTACTCCCTCCAGATCAGCAGTCAGCTCTGCGAGGAAACTTCCTCCTGCCTCCGTCTTAGGCAATCATGAAGTTCTTTTCCTCTTCCTCGTTTATTGTTCTATAAATAAGTTTCTTATGTTCTCTGGTTGGCACATCAGTTCCTTCTAACCTTCAAAAAGAATATTCAAACATGTTCAAGCATCCTACCAACCCTATTTTTCCTCTCTTCTTCTTATTATTTAGTAGTTCCTTGGCCGCGGCAGAAAACACAACAATCCCGATAAATGTGGGTGTGGTTCTTGACTTGGAAACCGGGTTAGGGAAAATGGGGATGAGCTGCATCGACATGGCCCTCTCAGACTTCTATTCCTGTCACGGTTACTACAGCACTAGGCTGATCCTACACACTAGAGACTCCATGAGTGACGTTGTTGTTGCAGCAGCTGCAGGTTCTTCCTTTTTTTCATATTTTGTTTTTCTCTTCTCAAATATACTATGAATTGTTGGAAAAACAATCTATAAGTGATAGTATAAACAATATATATATTTAACAGAAATTTAAATATACTCAACGAATTTATTAATTTAATATAAAAACAATAGTATTATATTAACAAAGTAATATAATATACAGAAAAAGCATGAAATTGAATTCATTGACTTGTATTTGAGATAGAAGCTTGCAGATTTGAAACATACTGAATTGAATTCAAGATATGAGTATATTGAATTGAAATATTTGTAAGTATTAGTTAGTATATATTAGGGCTGGGCAATTAAACTGCCAACTCGAAAATACAACTATTCATGTATTTTTAGGATTCAAATTTTTTTTTTCCTCAAACCTTGCAAACTCATAATTTGAGTCCGCGACTTTATTAAATTGTTTAAGAATGATTAACCCCTAATTTTTTTTTCTTGTTAATTTTTCTTGACATTATTTTTGTTTCAATACTCGTGATTTAATTTTCTAAACATTTTAACCTAAAAAAATTAAAATTTCAAAACATAATAGAATTTCACTTAAAAACAAAAACAAGTACAACACCATACGTATGCCCGGAATAATTCGAACCATTCATTAATGTAGAATGAAAAATTATAACAAAGGGAGAAAGGAAAAAAATGATTTTTGGTGGATTATTTACCAAATGAATGGCTATTTATAGAGTTTGGAATAAATTTTGGGGTTAGATCTGACTTAGATTAATTATAAATATTAATTTGACCATTGGATTTAAATTTGAGCCGTTGGATGTGGAATTTTACTGTTGAGATTGCCTAGAATAAATCTGAATCGTTGATTATCCAATATGTTGGAATATTTCAAAAAAAAAAAAGCAACAAAACATACCAAAAATAGCCGTTGCATTTCAATAAACTAGAGGGAATCTTCATTCCCACTTGCCAGCAACACAGCCCACGTGATGGGCTTCTCACATCATGCAATAAAAAAATATTTATTAAAGTAGAATTGGGTCCCACAGATTTATCAATCCAGGCAGAATTCTTGGTGGAATTCCACCATGTCGAGACCACCATGTCGAGGCATCATTGTTGTCCACACCATAGGAACTTTCCTTTATCATTCTTTACTTTTCCCTATGTTGTAAAATTAATTCTTTAGTTGCTCTGTTAGTTTCTTTAAGTTTGGGTAGACGGCCTGAGACCCATTTGATTTGTCTTAACTGTCGTGTAGGTCTGAATACGTCTCTCCAAGTAAAATCAACCAAAATATAAAATAGGAGCACTTCTTATTTACATATTCAAAAATATTTTTATAGTGCTCAAAAACTTACAGTGGCATCAATATATGATGGGCATGCACTACAAAAAACAGCAGATTTAAAAAAGCATTCCATGGCTTGTTCAAAAACTTACAGTGGCATCATACACACCCATACAGCTTTATTCACCCATATCAACTCATATTTATTTGTCAGAAATAGTTGAAAACGTTTGAAGGAACTTAAGGTAAAAGAGAGGGTGAGGATGAGGGTGAGGTCGGGAGAGAGACGATAGAGGTAGAGGGTAAGAGAGGCGGCGATCGAATTTGAGAGAAAGGGTAACGAGAGAGAAAGAAAGGTAAAGGAGCTAGCTAGGTTTAGTTGTGGTTGTGATCTAGTGCAAGCATCCTCAAGGTAAAACTCTTCTTTTACCCAATAAACAGAGGCCACGTGGTATATTTATATATTATGGATTAATGCTCGGTTCGGGTCAGGTTTGATTGCACTAGAGTTAGTTGGTTGGCAAGTGATCCATTTATATTAAGAAGAATTAGACAAAGAAACCTTAAATTGTGGTTATCCTACATGTCAACAAGTTTAATTCAATTTCAAATTTTCACCTTTGAAGCAGCTTTAGACTTAATAAACAACGTTGAAGTGCAAGCCATCATAGGGCTAGAATCATCAATGCAAGCCAGCTTTGTAATTAGTCTTGGAGATAAAGCTCAGGTGCCCATCATCTCATTTACAGCAACAAGCCCTTCCCTTGGGGGTTCATATTTATTCCGAATTGCACAAAACGACTCATCTCAAGCTGAAGCCATTAGCACCATCATCCAAGCCTTTGGTTGGAGTGAAGCAGTTCTCATCACCATTGACAGCGAGTTCGGGTTGGGAGTATCACCTTACCTCACTACTGCCTTGCAAGCCGTTGGTGTTCGTGGTGTTCGTATACCATATTGGAGTGTTATTTCTCCAATGGCCACTGATGATCAAATATTGGTAGAGCTTTACAAGTTGATGAAAATGCAAACCAGGGTCTTCATAGTGCATATCTTGCCTTCTCTTGGCTTTCGGTTTTTCGCCAAGGCAAAGGAGGTTGGCATGATGGATGAAGGCTATGTATGGATAGTGACAAGTGGGATGGCCAACGTTTTTAGTTCCTCAAATTTTTCTGTCATGGATAATATGCAAGGGGTGTTGGGTTTAAAGACTTACGTTCCAAACACAAAAGAGCTTGAAAATTTTAGAGCTCGATGGCAAAGGAAATTCCAGCAAGACAATCCAACTATCCCAGATGATAAATTGAATGTTTTTGGACTGTGGGCTTATGATGCTGCTTGGGCACTAGCCATGGCAGTTGAGAAGGTTGCGGGTACGAACTTCAGCTTCCAAAAGATGAACATTTCTCCTAATTCAACTTATTTGGGAAGATTGGAGGTCTCTCAAAGTGGTCCTCAACTTGCCCGAGAAATATCGCGTACAAGATTCAAAGGGCTTTCAGGAGATTTTAGCCTTATTAAAGGCCAATTACAATCATCAACTTTTCAGGTAATTAATATGAACGACAATGGGGAAAGAGGAGTTGGATTTTGGACACCCCAAAATGGACTTGTAAGAAAATTAAATTGGAACAACACAAGCACATATTCTACTTCTAATGCCAATCTTGGACCTATTATATGGCCGGGGGAGACCATGTCCACTCCGAAAGGTTGAGATATTCCTGCTGGAAGTAATTTAAGAGTCCTAGTGCCGGTGAAAATGGAATTCAAAGAATTTGTGGATGTGACATATGGTCCTAGCAGTCACACAACCACGGTCGCTGGATACTGCATAGAAGTCTTTGAAGCTGTAATGAAGACACTACCATATGCTGTTTCTTACCAGTTTATTCCCTTTGCAACGCCTAATGGAGAGAGCGCTGGCACTTACGATGAGTTGGTAAATCAAGTGTTTCTCGGGGTATAACTTGTTTGCTGTGCTTTTTCTTCTCTCTGAATTCGCTTTTACACTTTCTGAAATGTTGAAATTTTACTTGACAGAAATATGATGTTGCAGTTGGAGATATAAGTATTAGAGCAAACAGAGCCTTGTATGTTGACTTTACATTGCCATACACAGAATCTGGGATGTCAATGATTGTGCCTATCAAAGACAACAATAATCCTAGAAACACATGGGTGTTCTTGAAGCCTTTGACCTGGGACCTTTGGGTTACAAGCGGTTGTTTTTTCATATTCATTGGTTTTGTGGTCTGGGTTCTTGAACATAGGATTAATGAAGACTTTCGCGGCCCTCCGCATCACCAAGTTGGTACAAGTTTGTGGTTCTCCTTCTCAACCATGTTTTTCGCACACCGTAAGTTACTGTCATGACTATTCTGCAGTGGTCTCTTTATAAAATAATATTTATTACTTATTCCATATGACTCGTTCTTGTCATGAAGTCCTTTTGTGTTGTGAATTTTTGTTACAGGGGAGAGAGTAGTAAGCAACTTGGCTAGGTTTGTAGTGATCATATGGTGCTTTGTTGTCCTCATACTGATTCAAAGTTATACTGCCAGTTTAACATCATTTTTAACAGTCCAACAGCTCCAACCAACCGTCACAGATGTAAACCTGCTCATGAAGAATGGAGACAATGTTGGCTACCAACTAGACTCTTTTGTTTATGAGACCTTGAAACAAGTAGGATTTCAGAAGGACAAATTGAAGGCCTTTAATTCGATACAATACTTGAACCAACTTTTTCAAGACGGGATTGAAAATCATGGCATTTCAGCAGCTTTTGGTGAAACTCCTTATTTGAAACTTTTTCTTGCAACTTACTGCTCAAATTATACCATGGTTGGGCCATCAGTTAAAGCTAACGGTTTTGGCTTTGTAAGTAATTCATTTTGTTGTTGTTTCTCTTTCTTAAATTCCTTTTGGATCTCTCACTCTCTTCTTAAAAGTATGCGAACAGTGAAGTGAGCATCTTGCAGTTGGTGTTCTCATGTTCCTTTACTTTTTGGTGAGTTGCATTGCAGGTCTTCCAAAAAGGTGCACTTCTCACACGCGAAGTTTCGAGGGCAATCACTCTTGTACGTGAGGGAGATGTCATGAGGCACATCGAGGACAAGTGGTTCAACAAAAACGCAAGCTGTTCAGCAAACCTCAACACCGCGGCAGCCTTCACCAACCGTCTGACTCTTGGCCTTAACAGCTTTTGGGGCCTCTTCCTCGTTGCTGGGGTTGCTTCTTCGTTAGCTCTCGTCATTTTTGTAGCTATGTTCCTCTATGAGAATATGCACACCTTGACATGCTTTGATTCAAAAGCCTCATTATGGAGAAGGATTCTTGCGGTATTAAGAGTATATGACCAAAAGGACCTCAATACGCATACTTTTAAGAAGAGCACACTGCAAGAGGCTGTTGTTCATGGCATAGGTGCGGTTGAATCCTCACCGAACATCAACTATCCTCTAAGGTCATCAAGCAATTCAATTTCAAACCCCACTGAATCACACATTGTTCTTGAAGAGCTGCGAACGCCTTCTACCGAGCGTGGCGATCTGAATCTCAATGGTCAAGCAACCCAAGACGCTGAATATTCTATTGAGTTGGCTTCCCCAAGTGAAAAAGGGACATATAACTAGTAAAATATATTGCCCAAGAAAGCTATTGATTTGGACTAGATGTAAAATATAACGGATGGGTAGGCCTCTTTGACATATTCCGTTGTCATAATGTGTACTGTTCCCATGTTTTTTTGTTTTATGGCTAGTGTACATGTACATGTTATCACTCAATATCTTTCTATCAGAAATTGGAGCAAAAGCCACTGGTAAGATCATCTCCAACTCAAGGGGTGAAAACTCAAATTTTGAGTTTAGCCTCCAAAAAGCTTCTCCAATCCATGTATTTTTGGGGGGTGAAAATTTGAGAAATCTCAAAACTGGACTGGAATTCCAGTCTGATTTCTACCTGGACTGATAAATTCATGGGCCCAAAATCTGCTTTAAATTTTTTTTTGGGCTAGAAATCCACATGATGGGCAATCGATGCTGGGCCCGCTGACAAGTGGGAAAAAGCAAATTCCCATTTTCTTTATTGATGGCCACGGCTACCTTTTCAAATAATATGTTATGTTATTTTTTTATAAATATATTCCTACAGTTATAAAATCAATGATTATGATTTATTTTAGGCAATCTTAACGGTAAAATTTCACATCCAACGGCTCAAATTTAAATTCAACAGTCAAATTAATATTTATAATTAATCTAAGTCAGATCCAACCCCAAAACTTATTCCAAACTCTATAAATAGCTATTCATTTGGTAAATAATCCACCAAAATTCATTTTTTTCCTTTCTCCCTTTGTTTTCCTTTCTCCCTTTGTTATAATTTTTCATTCTACATTCATTCTTGTTGAGAATGACCCCAAAACCTCAAAGAGGGTGGGTTTCTGTCTCTGAAGATGGGGCTATTGGCACGAATCAATCAAACGACTCATTTTGGTTGCGTGTGTACCAAATTTTTTTGGAAAATAATCTAGGCATGAGTGGAGCCGGGGTACGATCACCACAAGCTGTTGCTTCTCGGTTCAAGATCATCAACCAACAATGTTCTTTTTGGAAGGCATGTATAACAAAGGCCAATGCAAGGCATGTGAGTGGCTCCAATCTTGAAGATGTATTTTTTTCAATGATTAAATTTATAATTTTAATTGTTTTCAATTATTAACTTGAGTTTTATTTTATTTCATGGGTAGGATATGAATGCAAAAACACTTTTCTTGAATGATAATAAACCACCGAATATGCCTTTCAAGTTGTATCATGCTTGACAAATCTTCAAAGATTGCTCAAAATGGAACGACCTATGTGAATCTCCCACACAAACATTCAAAGATTCTTCTCATAGTGGCAATACAGTCAATTTGGAGGAAGATGAAGATGATGTGGTCATGCCCACTCTAAGGTCGTTGGGAAGAGATAAACAGAAGGATGAAAAAAAGAAAGGGTAAGGTGTTGATAGTTATCTCAACCAAAGTGGTAAGTTCTTGTCTGAATTGGTTCAACAAGGAAATGAGGCAAAAGAGGATAGGAGGCGAAAGTTAGAGCTCATACAAGAGCAACATGCATATCAAATCCAACAAGATAAGGAGGCCAATGAATAGAGGATAATGTACATGAACCTATCCAAATTTACTCCAAGAAAGAACAAGTATTGGGGAAATAAGCAAGACGAAATTATTGAGGTCCAGATGAATACAAGTTCCCCCTACAATCCAGAAGACAACTCTGGAGACTATTATCCAAGCCCTCCACATAGTGGTTATTAATTTACGTTTATTTGTAATTGTTGTTTACCTTTATTTATAATTATCATTTATCTTTATTTGTAATTGTTGTTTATCTTTATTTATAATTATCATTTATCTTTTTTTTATGATTGTCGTTTATTTTTCTATGATTAGTCTTTTTTTAAATTCAATGATAAACCATAAAATTCATTAAAATCACACAACCACTTTTATAATTTAAGTACACTTTCATAATTTAAACACACAACATAATTTAAACACACTTACATAATTTAAACACACAACATAATTTAAACACACTTACATAATTTAAACACACAACATAATTTAAACACACTTACATAATTTAAACACAAAGCATAATTTAAACACACTTACATAATTTAAACACACAACATAATTTAAGCACACAACATAGCTCATTGTCCCTCTCCTTCGCATCTCCAAATGTGGTTGATCAAATCATTTCTTAGATTGGGAAGCACGAACTCTATTATGACGGACCATGTAGTCTGAGATAATTTGTTTGTCTCGGTTTATATCGTACGTGATAGTTGGCTCAAGCTCATAAGCAAGTCTTGCTCTTGCTCTTCTAGATATTCGTGGACAATTGTCTTCATCATCAGATTCTGCATCTAGATCCTCATACTCATCCTCAACAATCATGTTGTGCAATATTATGCACGTCATCATGATTTAACGAAGTTGTTCTTTGCGCCACATATGTGCAGGTCCCCGAACAATTGCCCATTGAGCTTGAAGTATTCCGAAGGCTCTTTTGGCATCCTTCCTATAAGCCTTTTGTTTTTGGGCAAATAGTTTTTTTTTTTTTTTTGAGTATTCGGTTGGGAAATCTTCTTAACTAATGTAGCCCAACGAGGGTAGATATCATCAGCCAAGTAATAACCAAGATTATATTCATTTCCATTGACAACATATTGGATATGGGGAGACACTCCATTGACTACATCATTGAACAACAGGGAACGAGCTAGAACGTTGATATCGTTGTTCGATCCGGCAACTCCAAAAAAGGCATGCCATATCCAAGTGTCATACGAGGCCACTGCCTCTAGAACAATAGTTGGCTTATGCTTGTAGCAGTGGCTGGCATGCTCAAGCGAGAGGCAGTTCTTCCATTCCCAATGCTTGCAGTTAAGACTGCCTAACATGCTTGGGAATCCTCTGCAAATAGCCTTGTGTAAGAGCTTGTAAAGGTGGGTAGAATTTGGGGAACGGAGGTATCACTGACCATACACGGCTTCAATAACAGAACAAAACTTTCGCAAACATTCAAGGGCTGTAGATTCACCCAATCTACAATACTTGTCGGAGGAGTCTGCCGAGCATCCATATGCAAGCATTCGAAAATGGCTGTTAGCTTCTGCCCTGGGGATAGACTTTGTCATCCATAAGCGTCTATCTTCTGGGTAAAGTATGGCTCATATGCAACAACATCATTCAAGATGCGATAGAAAAGCTCTCTTCTCATGTGGAATCGCCTGCGAAAGTCCTCTGGGGGATAAAGTGGTCTTTCACAGAAGTAGTCCTCCATGAGACTTTTATGATGTTTTTCTCTCTTCCGATTCTTGTATTCACAGCCTGCAATAGAACCATCATGTTTGGATTGTTGAGCATATTGCTCCAGCAAAAATGTATGGTGTTGAACAACCATTACAACCCTCTGTTGATGAAGGTCATCATCATCAGAATCATCATTGAAGAAATTTTGTATAGCCTTCCCATGTGAATGCATTGTAAGAATGAGAATTGAAGGAGATTGTGTTGTCAATTCAGTAGAATAACACTTCTTAAATAGACAAGAGAATGAGATGACCTACATGTTTGAAAATAATTGAAGATAGGAAAAGATAGGGAAAGATAAGGGAATCCAATAAAGTGAGATGAACAAAGATGAGCAATGGTTCAGAACGTGGTTGAAATAAGACAAGATGAGAAATGGTTCAGAAAATAATTGAACGAAAATAGGAAAAGATAGGGAAATATAAGGGAATCCAATAAAGTGAGATGGACAAAGTTGAGCAATGATTTAGAACATGATTGAAACAAGACAATAGGGGATGGGAAAGGGTTTATAAAATAATTGAAGAACACAAGTGGAGGTGGGCAAAAGTTCAAAACATTATTGAATGAGGATAAAGGAATCCAATGAAGTAAAAGTAAAAGTAAAAATGGAAGAAAATTATGGCAATGGCTTCAATGAAGGGTTCGAATTATTCCGGGCATACGTATGGTGTTGTACTTGTTTTTATTTTTAAGTGAAATTCTATTATGTTTTGGAATTTTAATTTTTTTAGGTTAAAATGTTTAGAAAATTAAATCATGAGTATTGAAACAAAAATAACGTTAAGAAAAATTAACAAGAAAAAAAAAATTAGGGGTTAATCATTCTTAAAAAATTTAATAAAGTTGCGGACTGAAATTATGAGTCTGCAAGGTTGGAAGGAAAAAAATTTGAGTCTTGAAAATAAATGAATAGTTGTATTTTGGAGGGTGGAAATTTGAGTTTAGCCCCAATATGGTTGGATATGGTCTAACAAGGCCATTGTAGCAACATAAATACATTTTCTACTCTAGTAGCTACAAACACTACGTTTATGTATACAAAAAATTTGCAAGGGACCACCTAGTAGCTATTAACTAATTAAATGTTGTGGCCAACTAGATTTGTGCTAGTATACGATTCCAACAGCCACGAATAACAAGTGTCTATTAATCTGCAGCCAGAAAAGACGTGGCCAATTTTAAATAGGCTAAATTATTGAAATGCCCCTGTAACTCAATTTCAGTCTCAATTCCCGCCCCCCCTTGCACGAAACTCTTAAGTGTCTCACTTTCCCCTATGAAACTCTATTTAGTGTCTTAGTTTGTTTGGATTCCATCTAGACGCCTTAATAGAAGTCATCAAACTCAAACTTGCACACGTGACACCTATGTGCTGTTTTTCTGGGTTCTTCTATCTATGTAGGCGTTGAAGTGGAAAAAAGGCCAGATCCATAATAGATGTAAATAGGAAATGAGTTCGAATTAGGGTAAAAGATTATACCCCCAATTTTTTTTTTTGGGGTAAAATAGGTTACATATTAACAGAAGGGGGAAAACGTCGACCATATCTTCAATTAGGGTAAAACAGAGCTCTCATCATTTGCACAAGTTCATTGAATCTTCAACAATTGAAGATTGGGTGATTTACATATCAACAGTTGAAGATTCGTTGACCATATCTTCAATTGGATGATTTCAAAATCTGGGTAAACCAATCGAATCTTCAACAGGGAAGGTGTAAATTGAATCTGACAATGGCAGAAGCAGGAGGACCGTTAGATTCTTTATTTATTCTTGGCTTTGGTGCGAATTGTATATTGTGGTTTGTTTTGAAGACAATGGTTTATTGATCAGTTCATAATTGTTTATCATTTTGAACACTTCTAGCTTCTAATTTAGCTATGTTTTTGAGTTAAACTTGTGCTGTTAATCTCTTTTGTGTTTATCATTCATTTCATTGAACTTTAGGTAGCAATTGTGGTTTTGGATAGGAAAAGATGCAAAATGGTGCAAAAACGTGCAGATTGAGTTAGCAATTCGTTTCAGCCTTAAGTCCTTCCTTCGACCTTGGATTGGCCCAAATGACATGTGGTTGGAAAGATGACATTCTGAACTTCAAGATGGATGGCTCAAAGTCATTAGTTGCTTAAGGGAAGCCTAATTCGTGAGCCCATGAATTTGCTAGTCATGCTAACCTAAGGATGAGCTAAGTGTTGCTTGGTCATGATGAGCAATGCATGAGCTATGGTTTCTAGTGAGATTTGTTGGTGAAATGCAGCAGCCAAATAAGAAAATAAATTGATTTTGAATTGCATTGGTGTGTTAGGTAAGGTTGGTGAAGTGAGTGTTGTAGGTGATAACCATACTCAATTCAGATTTCTCACTTCCTTCTCCCTATAAATACCACTTCCATTCCGCACTAAAATGGCACACATCCTAGGATTCACAATCCCACAAATCACTCCATCCATCCTCCACACTCTCATCATTCCCCAAACACATTCAAAAATCACCCTCAAACACTCCAACAACCCCAAACACTCCAACAATCAACCCACCACTCTAAACAGCCCCAAATCACTAAAACGGTCCCAGCAAGCCTTATTTCCATTTCCCTACGCATTTCCTCTTTCTCAGCCATCACCACTTACCCAAACTTATCCCAAATCACCTCCTTAACCTTCATACATCCTTCTAGATTTGGAGAAGCTCTTGGAGAAGCATTGGACACCACAAGAACTACCGAAAAAGGTTTTTCTACTCTTATTGCATTTATTATGTTTTCTCATTTCTGTTTAAGTTTCCTTCCCATTATGAGTAGCTAAATCCACAACTAGGGCTTCGATGTAACCTAACATAAATATTCTGGGTTTATAAATTTCAAGTTTCAAATTTGATTCATGATTCATATTCTTATTCATTATGCCTACCTGCCTATATGCTAATTGGAATGCCTAGCTATCATTCCGATTTGTGTATCTTGGGTTGAATTAAGAGTATACATCATATGCTTTAATTCTAATTAAACTATGAATAGGAAGAGTATGTTTGGACATTCAATGACACAGATTAGATATATGCTTGGTTGTGTAAAATATTTTTCTATGCTTAATGGATTTCTAATGCTTAATTTAGGTTCGACAACAAAGATCTAATTAGGGAATTAGGAATACAAGATTAGGACCAGACATAATGGCTTAATCATACTTTAGCTAAAATCAATCTTTGAATATGAATTAGACTTGTCACTTGAATCCATATAAACTAGAATTGAATTGTTATTGTGAATCGAATGCCCTAGTCTCCAAATTTGTTTTTCAACATTCAAAACCACCCTTTGTTGCATTTGCTTACTTTGCTTTTGTTTGCAATTTCATTTTGCTTCATTTCTTTGACAATCACAATCACTCTCACTTTAAATTCTGTTGTAGGCTTAACTTCATACTTTCTTGAATTCGGTAATCTAAGTACATAACTAAGTTTAACTTCTCAGTCCTCGTGGGTACGACCTCATACTTCTCTTGCTATACTATTAATTGGCCCGTACAATTGCGAGTTAACATAATAATAAATTTTGGCGCTGTTGGGGACTAAATGAAAGTTTTTTCCTGGTAATGCGCCCAAGGTTACCCAATTCTTTTTAATGTTTCTAGTTAATTCGATTTTTTGTTTTAGGTAGTTTATGTCTAAAAGACCATTCCTTGAACAAGTGAGGTCTTCATTCCAACGTTCGAGATCATTGAACTAAGGACCATCTTTGCAACCCATCCGAGTGATCTCTGAAATTCAGAATCGACTAGAAAGAGAGTTGTCAACTGCAAGAGAGCAAGCTCTTGCCACATTTACAAGTCTTGCTCTCCACACTAACCTTCTTGGTTCTTTACCTTCAAATTCAGAACCAAGTTTAGATCAAGAAGAAGAAGAAGAGATGGCTGCTAATGAGCTCATGGGAGACTTTGATATCCCAACAATTCCAGCATCCCCTTCAAGCATCTTGCTGCCCACCGTAGCTTGGAACTATGAGCTTAAATCTTCTCATCTTAATATGTTGCCTTCCTTTTATGGTTTACCTAATGAACATCCATTACCTCATATGAAGGATATTTTTAATGTTGTGAGCTCTTTTTCCTTGACAGGTATGACAGAAGATATAAGGTGAAGTATTTGTTCAACTTTTTGAAGCCTGGTTCACTCACTACATGGGCTACCATTCAAAAGAAGTTCTTGGAGAAATACTTCTCCACACAAAAGACCGACATGCTTAAGGACAAGATCTTGTTATTTGCACAACGAGACGATGAATCGTTTTGTGAAGCATAGGAGAGGTTCAATGGGCTGCTCAATCAATGTCCTCATCATGGGATTCCTTTGAAACTTCAAATGCGTATGTTTTACAAAGGACTAACCCCTTCTAGTCATAATATTGTCACTAATTTTGCATGTGGTTCTTATAAAACCAAGACTTCTGAAGAAACGTATGAACTTTTTGAGGAGATAGCAATGGTGACCCAACACATTAATACAAGAGGTAAACGTGTCGTTAGTGGTTCGAAATATGCTTCTAGTGTGCAAATTTCAAAATTGGAACGAAAACTAGATGCTCTCCTTGCATTGAACTCAAGAAACCCTCCAAAAGTATGTAGCATCTGCGAAACTCATGACTACCATAGCTTGTCCACTAGGAGCTGCATATCCAGATTTTGTGCAAGAGCAAGCTAACTTGGCCAATTCCTACAACAAAGGTCCAAGAAATGATCTAAACTTTCAAAGTTATAATCCAGGTTTGAGGAATCATCCAAACTTTTCATAGAGGAATATACAGAATCAAACCAATCCCCCTTTATTCCAAAGGCCACAACATAACAATATTTATCTTGCTTTTTCTATTAGGCTTTCTATTATTGTATTTGGCTTTGAACTTTAAAGAATATTAAAATCGGTGTGGTCCAAGTAGTGATGAGTACAATGCTTTACAATGGAATTTGGCATGTGTGACTAGTTGTTGTCATTATGTGTAGTAGTGAATGCAATGGGTTATTTATTTATTTTTCCAATAAATACATTGCTTTATTAAGTTAGGTATACTGTTGAAGATGATGCTTTTAATTGACTTTATAGCTTTTTATTGCTGAAAATGATTGGTTGGTAGAGTAAATTTGGTGATGTTTTATGCTATATTTTGTGTTGTAGATGTGGAATTAGATAAGACAAGTGAGGAAGAAGAACAAACTGGGAGTGAGAGTGATGAGGATTTGGATGAAAACCCTAATGTAGGTAAAGAGGATGAGGAGTCATATAATAACCTTGCCTCACCTAGAATGTGTACACCAAAGCACTCTTTTTCTGAGTCTAAGCTTAAGGCTGGAAACTATTTGAAAAAGAGGAAGCTCACTAACTTTAAAGACTTCATCCCATCCATTGATATGAAAAATCTCAATTTGGGATAAGTTTAAGATTTCATAATCATGAAATCTTAGGGCAATTGTGAGGAGCCATTCTGTCCTAGGCAGAGAGCTTAAGTTTAAGGTGAATGATGGTAGTAGAATTCTAGTAATTTGTGATGGGAGGTGTCCATTTCATCTATATGCATCGGTTGTGTATGGAAGAAAGCATGTTCAAGTCAAAACCTATATTGCGTAACATACTTGTGGGCAGGGGAATGCAAATATTCATGCAAATGCAAAGTAATTTTCAAACTGGTATGAAAGCAATTTAACACATCAAGTGGGATGTGGGATCTTTTCAAGAGAAAGTGAACCAAGAAACTAGTTCTTATCTTTCTAAGGCACATGCTTATAGGGCAAAGAGCTAGGCAACTAGCAATATTAAGGGGAGTTATACAAAACAATATGAACTTTTATGGGATTGATGTGAGGAGATGAAAATGACAAATCATGGTAGTTCAGTGGGAAGGAAGTCTGAATTAGAAGGTGATAGGCCAAAATTTCAGAGGGTTTACATTTGCTTGCAAGCTTGTAAGCAAGGGGTTTTGGATGGTTGTAGGCCTTATAGGGTTGTATGGTTGCCACATCAAAGGCCCTCACCCTGGCCAATTGTTATGTGTTGTAGGAGTTAATGCAAATAATGGAATGTCCCTATTGGCATATGGTACGACTAGATTTGAGGGTTACAGTACTTGGAATTTATTTTTGGAGCTATTAAGTCACGATTTGAAGATAAGAATAGCCACGGCTATTTGTTTATGACTGACAAACGAAAGGGATTAACTGATGATGTGGATGATTTATTCCCATACGTTGAGCACATGTGCTGTTGGAAGCATTTATATGCAAATTTCTTGAAAGAACATAAAGGCTTGGCCCTAAAGTTGCAAATGGAATCAATAAAAAGGGCCACTATACTATAGTGGTTTGTTGAGGAAATGAAGAAGATGTTGAGTTAGATACAACTGCATATGCTTGGTTATCTAAGAGGAATGCAAGTTAATGGGCTAGATTCCATTGTAGAACTGACTTTAAATGTGACATTCTGATGAATAACTTAAGTGGGGCTTTTAATAAAACCATATTACCTGTAAGAGACAAGCCTGTGTTGATTGCATTGGCAAGGATTAGAATGTATTTAATGCTCTTAATGGCTTCAAGGAGAGTAGCCTTTGATAAGTGGCATGGTCAAGTTGGGCCTAGAATACAAGAGATATTAAAGGTAAATAAGGCAACTGGGTAGAGGGGCATTCCAAGGGAAGCAGGGCAAAACAAATTCCAAGTGATGCATCATAGTGGGAGATAGTTTGTGGTGGATTTGAATGCCCACACATGCTCTTGTAGAGCATGGGACCTCAGTGGTCTTCCTTGCCTCCATGCTTGTGTTGCAAAACTTTACAAATTTTAAAGTGGCTATTACCAGTGGGCAGACTTGAAACCTCTGATTTGGGTTGGAATCTGTCCACAACGTTTGAACTCGATAGGCCTTCCCACAATGGCAATGCTTTCATTGTCGACCTTCCATTGCAGCTTCAATGGCTTCAATTCAATTGTTGACAAAGGCCTTTAGGCTTCACGATTGTTTGCAACTTGCACTATGCCAAAAATGACCTTTAGCAACGGATGTTATCTGTGGCCTATTCACCCATTCTACCATGGTATCCATGACTGTTGCCTATTATAGTAATAGGCAACATATATTATCCATGGCCTTTATATATCTGTCGCATCGGATCTATTGTAATCCTCGATGCTACAGTGCGTTATGTGTACCACAGTGCGTTATGGTACTACGGCATTGGTAGTTTTAATAGCTTTTATGCTAAATAGAATTTATAGCATCATAATTAACTAATGATCTGATGTTTTTTCCGACTTAAAATATCACAAGAAACATAGTGTTTGTTGCCACTTATGTTCTACGTCATCGGTTTTTTACATTCTACTAATGTTACTTCTTGTTATAGGCATCAGTTGTCGTTGGAGTGCTATTGTTGTTTTAATATTTTAACTTCAGTTGGTTGGTGCAAAACTTAAAAAACTGAGGTTGTTATAAACAATAGATATCACTTCTCTAAGGAAACTGCAGGCATTTTGCATGTTCCACATCACACTTAACTTGGTTAGTGTCAGAATATCATAAAAAAAACATAAATTTAAATATATCCAACATTTCCATGAATCACAATCTTTCCAGCCCCATATATTATCCATTCTTGTTTATATATAAGCAAAATACTAGCAAAAAAGACACGTAAAATGAAGGGGATGTTAATAGTCCGAACAAAGCCACTCTAACATATGACTTGCCAATTCATCTCAAACCTCATCTAATTGCGTTTTGGTGTAGGTGTCCTTCTGTTTCATAGGTCTCACATACTGAAATAAACATGAAAAGAGTATATAAAATGGAAACATAAACAATAGGAATTAGTGAGCCAAATATAAGTTAAAATGTGTAAGGTACTAAATTTGCAGACTAGTGTTAGGCATGACTAGTAATTAGTGAGCCAAATATAGAGCTAGGTAGGTTTTTGAGAAAATGATTTTACTATGCTAAATAGAGCAATGGAGAAACTAAAATATCACTAGATGGTAACTACATATGTATTGTGAAAGCCTAATGCACTGGATTCCATCCGCAATCTAAAAGGATATAAGTGAGTGGCCAAGTCTATGCAACTACATAAGGCTTTTTTAAGTAACAGATTTTCAGTTCAAGTATGCATGTCTAGTGGATTCTTGAATATTTATAAAAGAAATATCACCATCAAACTATGCAATAAATCAACAACATTCATTCGATTAACTAACTCAATAAAGCTTAATGAAATCAAAGATACTGCCAATAATTCAAGGAAGAGTTTCGGTATAAGAGTAAAAGGTTGTACCATATCAGATCAACTAGTTTTGACTGTGAAATCTTAAATCCTGCACTAGCTATAGCATCAATCCTCAGTGATAATTCTTGGCTCCTAGAGAAATAATAGAATTATCTGTTCTAACAGCCCTTGGGCTGTCTAGCCTCACAAACTTGGAATGGAGCGTCCATGAACCACTACTTCAAAAAATGAAATAAACGTCAAGAATCCACTGTCATGTAGATGGTTTTTAAACCTTCATGAATCAACCGCCATCTTTTGATGGATAAAACCACGACGGTAAATTACTGACATTATTACAACATACTATGTCATCTCCAACTAAATACCGACGTCTAATTAATAAAAATACAGCAAAAAATGCCAACTTCAATAAGCTTAGACAATGTTATTCTAAACTTTGCACCATCTTACGGAGATAACATGGTGCAATTTACCCATGAAGCGTTGTAATATAGTCAAACAACGACAATCTATATTAACTATCGTCGTGTAGAAACACATTCACAACATTTAGTTAAAATAAACCACCATGGTGAATCAAGATGCTACGACACTTATGGTGTGTAACGACGTGCAAATGAAGTAGTAATGGTTGGAAATATGGGAAGAACGTAATTATTATGATCTCCTATGACACCAATGTTTATGTTGACGTTGTCGTAAACAAACTTACCACGGTGCCAATAATATAGATATAGATGTGGTTGGTTCCTCCACACAGTGCTAATAACACCAATACCATCGTTTGTAGTTTTACTAGACAATGCCATGTATCAGTTTATCGTTGTTCAGAAGAACTTTCACAACCCTTCGTTAAAATAAATCGTCATGATTCATCAAGATTCCACGACGCTAATTGTGCAAAATGACTGCAAGAATAACGGCTATAAATAGGAAGAATGTAGTTATTATTATCTACTTCATCACTCCCTGAAACTTAGCATCTTCTTATAGAGATAACATGGCCCAATTGATTTATAAGGTGCCGTAACATAGACCAACAACGACAGACTCTATTGAGTTACGTCGTGCAGAACCACTTCCAAGACAGTTAGTGAAAATAAACCGTAGTGATTAATCAAGATTCCACGATGCTATTAGTGTGTGACGATGTGTAAATGACGTAGTAACGGCTGTGACTATGTGAAGAATGTAGTTTTTATGATCTACTACGGCACTTATGTATACGTTGCCATCATTGTTAACACACTTACCATGACGCCAATAAGATAAATATTGAAAAATATATTATAAGTGAAGTGGTTCTTATGAAAAGGCATCAGTGGTATATAAAGAACCGTTGTTATTGTTGTCAAAGACATTGAAAGTCAACAAAAATTGCACTAAAGTCAACAACTGAAGCTCGTTAAGGGATCACTTTGGTTGAAGAAATTCATGTCGTTTCTGTAAAAGACATCTGGTTTTCCCCGATGCCTTTTACATCGCCCTCCCCCTCCTTCTTTCCTTTAGCATCACCGTATAAGGCATCAATATGTGGTAGTAAAAGGCATCGCTTTTTCTCTGATGCCTATTAGCCTTTTTGTAGTAGTGCCTTCACAGAGTGATCTTTGGTAATGCTTATGTTTGGGCCAAAAATTGACACATCCAGCCCAAGGCTCATCAGAACAAAACAAGGCTGATTTGGGCCTCACAGGCCCAACATAAACAGTTCAGGAAGCTCAAAATGAAGTGCCGAATCCCCATCGAAGAAAGACACTTCATCCAAATGGCTCAGGCTGCCCTCAAAATTTCTTTGAGGAAAAGATTTGATGGGATGTTGTTTGGAGATCTGGCAGAACAAGCGACCAAGTACGAGGAATTGCTCAGAGAGAACAGCAGAGGAAAAACTCTTCCAAAGGCACGTATTACAAATCCCCTTCTTCCTCAATACATATGATTGAAGTGGAGTCAGAAGAAGATGCAGAGGAATCGGAGGAGAGAGAGGTTGCAGATTGGAAATGGCAAAATTAAAGCATCCCATCATTGCAAAACCCTTACAAAGCCTCCAAGGGATCAAAAGCCGCCACCATTCACAGGAGGGTTCGTTCCAAACAAACCCATGCAGAACAAAGTATATTCTTTCGATCTGACCAAAGTAGATGCTTTGTTTGATGAGATGTTGCTCTGAAAGCAATAGAGGCGCCTCACAGGATGCCCAAACCAGAAGAACTCAAGGCGAGCGATGTGCAGATGGCATAATTCTTGGAATCATTCTACCAATAGTTGTGTTGTTTTGAGAGATGTTATACGAGGAAGGAATATGGCGGAAGGTGAAGCTAGCGAAAAGCCTCCATCCGTCACCACAGATCCTTTTCCCCCGCCACAAGTTAATATGGTCAACCTAAATTGGCGAGCGAAAGAGACGGAAGCGACTCAGGTGACTCGGTAGAAGCGAGAATAGTTTCAAAGGAGACTATGGAAAGACCAAAGCAACCATTTCAATTTGGAATAGTGCTCTGCAGCAGTGCAAGTGTGAGGTGGTGGAGGTAACCACTGGAAAAGCAGGATCTGCCCACTCCAAGTGTTTTTGGCCGGATTGGAACCACGCCCGAGGATAGGGCAGAGAGAAACTACCTAGGCTGTCAATCCAGCAGAAGAATGACTAGGCAGCCCAAGAAGAAAAATCAATAAGGTTGCCCAAAGTGATAAACCTTTGGCAGCCATCATTGAAGGCAGGTGGTATTACTGTCGGGAAAAGTGGCGGACCAACAATGGGCTGACAAGAACCCAAAGGAGAAGGGTTCGAGCGATCGCACATACCTCAATAACGAGAAAAACTCATAGGTGCTTCGAGGCCAATTCTGCCCAAAAGGGAAAGAGCGAAATATTTCCCGAGACGAACAACAATCTCTCAACCACGAGGTGGGATTCCATCGATTACGCCTAAAAGCAGTTTAAATTCCACGATTCTGCACAAATAGTTTAAATTCCATCAACCATTACGGCGGAACAGCTGTTTATCTTGAGATAAATTGTTAAAGTCCTCACCGATGAGGCAAGAAAAGAACTTACTTGGGAGATATTCCTCACCCAAATTCACAATCGTTTGTTTGCAAATCAGTAACTTAGGCGCAAGTTATCTATTCCAAACTAAGTCTGCTAGAATTTTTATTACTAGCGATGCTTGCGCTCGCCACACCAAGAAAGCTGACTTGTTGACCAGTTTATGGTTCTCAAGGCGGTGGGGAACTTTGCCCTTCCATCACAGGAGTAAGCATAAAGCAGACAAGCGACTTATATAAAACACATTGTTGCAGCTTGAGGTTAGAATAATAAATAAAAATATCTAGGCTATTTTCATAAGTCTTTCCCTGTATACAATGGCTTAAATTTCATATGGTATAATAAATCATTCACACATATTCTTATATGTATTAAGAACAATTGCATATGTTATTCTTTATAGACTCTCTAGGAGTCTTTAAACATTTTTCATAACTTTAAAAATTTGAATATGTTGCAACGTCTTTGAACTTGAATTCAAATTTAATTGGAGTATTGTTGTTATTTCAAGACAATTGAGTACCTACACTGAGCTTCAGGCTCTTTCACTTCTTCTAGATTTCTTTGTGTAATTTATATATTACATGACAGATTAATTATATCTCTTAGGACTTTGTTCCTTTGTATTCTTTAGGAAATTGCTTTTGGCAGTATGTTTCAAATACTTCATAATCTTTGTAGATTTTTTATTATCTCAAATTCCTTTATTAAATCATGGGAAGTCTTTGTAAACTCTTCAAGAGTTCGAACAAAATTCTTCACATATATACTGTAATGATGGTTAACCCATTTCCAAATTTTCAATAATTTATATATCCCTTTTATAAGAGATATTCATTAGGATGATTATATATACCATATCCTTCTAAAATACTTTAATCCACACAAGGATCATTAAAGCCATCATATTTTAAATCATTTGCTTCAGGTATTCTAAAGTCTTCTGGGATTTTTATGAATTATGCATAACATATATGCATATATGTCTACTATTATAATCCCATGTCTTTACAAGGAAACATTGTGTCATATCAAGTGTTTTATTTCCCTTTATAAACAAACACCAATTTGTAACATATACATTTTCATATATTTTGGTGTTTGAACTATAGGTTGAATCATTTCATTTTTTTTGAAAATTTTCAACTTTACTGGATTGCCTTGGCCAATCTTTATTTTCATAACCTCCTTTAGAGCGTTATTTTGATTAGGACTTGCATTTTTGCAATTAATCTCCACTTATGAGGAGTTAAATTTTTGAACCTATATATCTGTCATGCTTCAAGAATCTAACATATTTTATGGGGTTTTATAATCTATAAATTTGTCATGATTCAGGTATGCAACAGTTTAGTCATTAGTAGATATTCTTCTGGCATTTGACTTATGTTGATGCCCAAAAAATCACAAGAAGCCTAAAGACATTTAAAGCCCAATATAACATATAATGTTGGTCATGTGTTAATCCAAGCAGTATTTTGGGAATTAATTCATTAAATAAATATAGAAATAGTGTGCATGTCATGCCAAGCTAATAATACATTTTTCATATGTCGATCACCCACCAAACTCACATTAACCCAAGTCATGTGGTTTATAGGGCTTGCACGAGGGATAGTGGTGTGGAAGGTTACAGAGGTCCATAAGGCCCAAGGAAGCTCTTGGATAATGGAGACTTTGGGCTAGCTACTTTAGAGCACCAAAGTCCAAGCCCATTACTTGGAATTCTCCAATGTGGGTGAGGAAATGAGATATTCTTCAAGCACTTCCTTTTACCCATAGGAAATAGTCATTTTCCAATGCCTAGTATTACCTGCTGGAAATAAGAATGTCCCAATGCTCCCTATTACCTGCTGGAAACAAGCCAGTTCCAACACTTCCATTTATCCAAAGGAAATAGTCATTTTCCAATGCCTAGCTTTACCTACTGGAAATAAGAATGTCCCAATGCTCCTTTTTACTCATTGGAAATAGACTAGCTCCAACACTTCCTTTTACCTATTAGAAACCAAAGAGAGCCTTCACCTTCTATAAATTGGGAGGTATTTCCCATGCAAAACCAATGCCTCTTGGTTGCTATAAGCCTCTCAGCAACCATGAGAACTCACCCTTTCTAATGCTATTGCAAGTATTCCAGTAGCCATCACTGTCATTCCTGAGCCATCAACCTCCATCTCTCGGTTGCTCAAGCACCCCAGCAACCATCATACCACATTGCTTTCTCCTTTCGGCTGTTACAAGCATTCCAGCGGCCATCCCAGCCATTCCTCTGCTATCACAACTATTTCTTCTACTTTCTTAGCCTTGAAATCCTTCAATATTTTGATTCCATTGTGGAAAACACGATAAAGATAAAATAATAAATTAAAAACGTTTGATTCTTAACTTCAGGTTCAATTAAAATGTTATATATGTTATGCTGGAACTTTAGGTTCTTGACAATGTATGAACTGCAGGTTCATATTAATATTGGTTTCAATAAAAATTAGAAACTTTGGATATATACTAACATATATATCTAAAACTTCATGTTCGAGTACATAATCAAATTTAAAAAGAATATTTTTTTAAAAATAAAACGATATTTTTTAAAAAAAAAAAAAAAAAAAAAGCAAACATGAAATCTAAATAATGTTGGAACTTCAGGTTCTTAATATGACGTATATTTTAAGCCCAAAATCATAATACATAGGCTGTAACAACCCGGTCCTTAATTAATTTTTAATTATTATTTAGGGAAAAAATTGACTTTTTAACCGGGAAAGAATTTGAAAATTTCAGTTGTATCGTTGTATAGAGCACGTGGAGATGAGTCCGTAGATACATAGTGGGCTCAAATCGAAGTTGTAACGAAGAAGTTATGATCAAAAGAAGTTCGGTGGCATAAGCGTAAATGTTTCAAAGTTCAGTTTAAAACCACAACCATTAACTTCACTCCTTCACCACCGCCACCACACACGTCCCTTCTTGGCATCACCGATCCGTTAGAACCGCCTCACTTCCCTCTTCAATTCTGGTGGTCGGCTGGATCCGCCGGCGTAAGTCGCGAGTTAGCCACGAAACAAGCGTAGCGGCGGAATCGGCCACCAAATCTTTTGAATTTGGTATGCTTTTCTATACTTTCAACGTGTTCTAGCTGCTGGTTGTGTTATTTTTGAGAAATTTCTGCGTTTAATTGGTTGATTAATTAATTGAAGTTTTGGCTAGTTTCTGCCTTCGATTCCGTCCTCTTCCGGCCACTTTTTAGGGTAGGTCCAAGAACAAAAGTGGTTCCAAATAAGGTGCTTCACCTAGGGTAGGAAGATTGGCCTTCAAGCTTAAGTTTTCTGGCCACTGAAATTTATCTAGACATCCACGCGCTGCCAGCTCATGGGCAGGGTGGTGGTCCAACATTATGTTCTAAAATTATCCTTATGTTGTCACGAGCACGTAGGAATTCGCGGATATCAATTCGGACAACGTTTGAACCCCGAACGAATCTCGCATATTGTGCGATTTCTGGGTTCAATACGTTTGAACCGTTGGATCGCAGTCAATTTCTTATATGTTGATCTATGTAGGATTCAATGGATTGTGAATCGGAGTCCCGGATACTCCGAAAAGGCCAACCCTAGGGCTAGGTTTACGATGGCAGTCGATCGTGCGATCGTGAGAAGTCCGATGGTCCAATCGAGACCAGACTCTCGGGACATATGTCCTAGGCATGTTAGAACCTTTAGGAACTCTCGTATCAGAATTTTGAGGTTGTGGACCCCACGGGTTCCCGGGTTGACTTTTTGGGACTTATCGCTTTTTGAGTCTCGAGGCACTTCTAGACCGTTCTAATCAGTGGAAAAGCTTACATAGGCTTGAGAATGACCTTTAATTCAATACACACACTTCTAGGAGCCCAGGGCCAGGACTTTGGATTAAATATTGAGGATGAGCTCCATAGAATATGTTTAAGCTTTTAGAAAGTTCGTGTGTGTGCGAGTGTTCAATTGGTTTATTTATGGTCTTAATTTCTTATTTTATGTGAATTCAGGATGAGTAATTAATTATCTGTTGATTTATCACATGCTTATATATTCATATGGTTAATTATGTTGTAAGATTATTCATATAATATTTGAACGGTATGTTAATCAGAGATCGATATGGCTAACATACTAGCTAAGTGTTTAATATATGTATATTCAATAGTTGAAAAGGATGAATCATAGCACTTGGCTTTCATCGGATTGTGGCATATAAATTTATATATATTTTAAGTTTAGTTGAGAACAAGTTTATTGAAAGTTGATATAAATGACGGGTTATGGTTTTCAAACTCACCACGAGGGTGCCCCCTAGTTACTTTGAAACAGTTTGGTTATTTTGATAATGCCCCACGAGTTTCGGAGACGCCTGAACCGTGTGGTATGAGGATTGTGGCTCAGATTAAAGTGTTATCTCTGAGACCTACGACGAATGCGGCTCGGATGGACTTTGTGTCTCCGGGACCTGCGAGGATTATAACTCAGATTGAAGTGTTATCTCTTAGACCTGCGAGGATTGCGGCTCAGATTGAAGTGCTATCTCTGAAACCTACAAGGAATGCGGCTCGGTTAACTTTATGTTTTTGAGACCTACGAGGAAGGAATTGATGGTATTAAAGGAATTGACATATCAGGAATGAGGGTACGCCAAGGTGGAGAGGATTTAAGCTTTAAGAGATTTTTAAATTAAAATTGAAAGTTTTATAGGGTCACTATTATGTTCTTAATCGATACATTGTTTCACAAGAGAAAGACGGTTATATGGATATATGTATATATATTTATATATATATATAGTTATATATTTTTGAACTTTACGTAAGTTTCTAGGCTTGAGTACAAGGGTATTTGAGGCATGTTTATTTTATTTGAATCTATTTTGCTTTAATTTATCTTATTTTATTTTATTAAAGTTGTTTGTCTTTATCTTTTTATTATTGGATATAGTATTAAATAACTCAAGTATTTTTAGCATACTTTGCCCCACGAGTCTTAGAGATGTACAAACTATGGGAGCGAGGATTGCAGATCAGGTTGATCAGATGTCTCTGAGTCTAGCGAGGATTACAAAGCAGGACATGTCACCAATGGTGTCACGAGGAATTAATAGGTATGGCTTTCCAAGAGTGATTACTAGAATCTAAGTGCTTTTAATCCTTCATTTAAATATAGTTATTGACATGTGAGTAATATCAGGAAGCTTGGAACAGGAATAGAAGAACTACGTGTGGCTTGATTCCTGGTTGAGGGTACATAGGCAGCCTAGAAGTACTAGGCGCAGTCACGAGGTAAAAAGATTGAGAAATGGTTCAGCTAAATTATTTTTGAATATGTTATTGTGTTCAAGTTGTTCTAAAAGTTAGAATCAGTTCCAATTGATAGAATGATTTACTTGATTTTTTGAGCCCTAAGGGCAGAATGATTTGATGCTTGATTTCTTGAATATAAATCGATACATGCTGAACGCTTGGAGTATATGAGTGTTTATTGACAGGTGAAAAATTTGTGAAATGTTCAATTTACAAGGGAGACTGCCGAATTTTCGGCAGAAGACAAAACTTGAAATAAAGTGAATTTTTAATAGAAGGGCAATTAGGTCATTTGTGCCCGGCACCCGCCAAGTGTCGGACACGCACAGGGTTCGGCTCGAATTCCAAAGTGGAATTTGGACTGGGTCCTGTCATAGGCACTTGTTGAAATATCAATTTGGAGATTGACACAATTAGAACTTCATGTTCTAGAATTTCCCTTTTTTAATTTAATGCACATGCAGCCGAAACTTACAATTTGGATTAGACATAATTAGAACTTCAGGTTCTAAGATTTTTATACTTCGGGTCATATTAGGAACGTCAGGTCTTTAACTATAAATGATTGAAATGAAAACAAATAATTGAATATAACAAGAAAAATAAAATAATAATTAAAATACTAGAATAAAATAAACTATTGGAACTTCTGATTCTATTAAAAAAAAATCAAAGAACTCCAAGTCTTGATTTGCTTTTTGAGAATTGCATAATTCCAAGTACTAGTATAGATATTATATGGACTAAGAACTAAGAGACTTCGGGTCCTTGCATAAAATAAAAATGAAATCAAAGAAGAGAACCAAGTAAAAATAAAATACAACAAAAATTAAAATATTGCAATAAAATAAATTGTTGAAACTTCTAGTTCCAATGAAAAATAAATCAAAGAAATTCAGGTCTTCATTTTCCTTTTAAGAATTGGGGAACTTCAAGTCCACAAATATTTATATTATAAGGACTGAAATCTAAGGATCTTCTGGCCCTTACATGATAGAATAAGAACTAAGGAACTTCTTGTTGGCGTGAGTCAACGTTCCTATCAGGAATAGAATTTCTGTTTTATTGTAATTATCTAATTTGAGTAGAATTAGGAGATTTTGTACATATTTCCTATTTGTAACAACTCTGTATGTAGTATATATATTCCTCCTTGAGAGAAGAATAAACATATAAGTTTTAAACCATAATTATTTTGAGTTGGTATCAGAGCGGGTTCCGATCCGTCTTTACAACATCAAAACCCTAATCCTAAAAATACCTATTTCCGATCCGTCTTTACTGTCGTCGTCGTCACCAAATCTTTTGCTGCCACCGCTATCTATCACCATGTCAGATGTCACTGACTCTTCTTCTTCTACTCCTATTGTGACGGTTCATACCGAATCGTCCACCAACCTAGTTATGGGATTCAAATTGAATGGATCCAACTATGAGATATGGGCTTTGATGATCGAACTCCATGCTACTACACAAGGCAAATTCGGTTACCTAGCTGGCAACACTGATGCCCCTGATTCCAAAGACCCGAAATTTGGGAAGTGAAAAATTGCTGATGCTGTTGTGAAAAGTTGGATGTTGCGAACTATGGAACCCAGTTTGTTGAATATATTTCATACTCTAACTACTGCTAAAGAAATTTGGGAGGCTGTTAATCAAATGTTTTATGATGGCTTTGACATATCCCAGTTCTATGAACTGCGGTGCCAGGCTACCCATCTCAAGCAAGAAGGTCGTCTTATCTCTACCTATTTTGCCGAACTTAAGGCAATCTGGCTTGAATTGGACAAGAGACATCCTTTTCGGATGAAGTGTGTTGATGATATGAATACTTTTCAGGCTATTGTTATGGCAGATCGTGTGTATGATTTTTTTGCTGGCCTTGACGATACTTATGATAGGGTCCGAAGTGATATTCTACGAAATGATAAAGTTCCAAGTATCGAAAATGTATTTTTTATGGTTCGTCGAGAGGCTCAACGCCAGATTACTATGCTTGGATCCGCACCAAGATTGGGGAACCTCTGTTGTGTTTGCTTCCAAAAACACTTTGCTTTGGTTTCTCAATGTCTGAGTCAGCTCTTTTGCTGTTCGCCTCGTCATTGACTTGCAGAAAAAGACAAACTAAAGTGTGATCACTATGGTGAAAAGAGACATACTATTGACACCTACCGGCATTACATGGGGTACCAGATTGGGAGAAGGAGCGAGAGCGTTTAAAAGGAATAAGCTGGACAACAAAGCTCATGTGGCTGTTGGCCCCACTAATGGTGACATCACCACTAGGCACGACCACCTTACTGCTACTCCTCCTCCGACTTTGACCGCCATCTCATGCACTCCAACACCTCCGCCTCCAGGTAACTTTGGCTAGGCTTTCCATGCCCATGATACCCGAGATACAGGTTGGATTATTGATTCAGGAGCTACTGACCATATGACGTATAATTCTACTTTATTCTCTACTACTCTTCCACCTCATTGTGATCATGTTCTAACTGCTAATAATGCTGCTGCTCCTGTCACGGGGCTGGTTCTATACTCTTGACACTTGCTTTACCATTGGACAAAGTGTTACTGGTTCCATCTTTGTCTAGTAATTTATTATATGTACCGCAAGTTACTATCAGTTAAACTAGTCGGGTCTTCAGTATCCGTCTTTTGTCTTATTACAGGATATCCATACTCGGGAGATCTTTGGTCATTGTACTAAAAATGGGGGCTTTATTATGTGGATGATGTGACAACTAGTCGGGTTCTTCGTGCTGGTAGCGCCAAAACTTCTTAGCATCGTCGAATTTGGTTGCTACATTACTGATTTGGTCATGCCTCATTTGGATATTTACGGCATTTGTTTCCTGCATTATTTAGTGGTGTCAACGAGTTTGATTTCCAATGTCAGACCTGTATTTTAGCTAAGAGTCATCGGGTATCCTATCCTCCAAGTTGTAATAAACGGCTTATGCCATTTGATTTAGTTCATTCTGATGTTTGGGGACCTTCCCCAGTTTCTATGGCCTTGGGAGTTCGTTGATTTGTGTTATTTGTGGATGATTGCACTCGTATGATGTGGTTATATGGGATGAAAAATAAAAGTGATGTGGTCGAAATTTTTCAGCGTTTCTATTAGATGATTCAGACTCAATTTATGCTCCCTATCAAGTTTTTCGATATGATAATGGTGGAGAATTTGTTAATTCGGCGTTATCCCATTTTTTTCACACTAAGGGAGTACTCCATGAGACTACTTGCCCTCAAACACCACAACAAAATGGGGTTGCTGAACGTAAAAATGGGCAGATCCTTAGTGCTGCTCGTGCTCTGCTGCTTGGTGAGTCAGTTCCAAAGCGGTTCTGGATGGATGCTGTTACCTATGCAGTCTATCTCTTGAATCGTCTATCTTCACGAGTTTTGGATTTCCAAACTCCTATGTAGATACTGACCCATCATATCTCTGCCTCTTCTATGTTGACTTTGTCTCCAAAGGTGTTTGGTTGTGTCGTCTATGTTCACTTCCATCAAAATCAGAGGAGTAAGCTGAACCCATGTGCTCTCCGTTGTGTCTTTCTGGGTTTCTCTCCTCATCAGAAAGGTTACCGATGCTATCATCCTGCAACCCGATGTCTATATGTCTCTATGGATGTTACCTTTGTTGAGGATGAAATGTTCTTCTCTGATACACTTGAGCATGTCCTTCAGGGGGAGACTAGTAGTGAAGGACATAGCTGACTAGATTTACAAGGGGGAGTAGTATTGGATAGTTTGATACAAAGGGAAGAACTGACCAAACCTGCTGAACCTGCTATTTTAACTAATGTCACTACATCCTGAATCGATTGCCCCCCATGAAGCTTCTCTAATAGTACCCGATCAAGCTCCCCTGGATATTCTTGAGGTAAGTGCTTCTACTCATACTTTTGATAATTCTTATGTTTTACCGCTTAGACGGAACCGTGGGGTTCCACCTAATCGTTACTCACCAAAAGGTAAAGCGAGATATGCTAGTGCCCATTATGTGTCTGATCACAGGTTATCTCCTGAGTGCAAAGTGTTTGTGACCAGAATGGATAATATTAAAATTCCAACCCGTGTTGAGGAGGCATTTAATGATCCAAAGTGGGTTGAAGCCATGAATATTGAAATGGAGGCGTTGCAAAAAAATAATACATGGGACTTTGTTGATCTACCAAAGGGAATGAAGCCTATAGGATGCAGATGAGTGTTTACAATTAAATATAATGCAGATGGTATTGTGGAGAGGTACAAGGCAAGATTAGTAGCTAAAGGGTTCACTCAGACATATGAAGTTGATTATCATGATACTTTTGCACCTGTGGCTAAGATGAATACTGTCAGAGTTTTGTTCTCCTTAGCAATAAACTTGGATTGGACCCTGAGGCAATTTGACGTAAAAAATGCATTCTTACATGGTGAACTAGAAGAAGAAGTGTACATGACTCTTCCACCAGGGTATAAGGTTACCGATGAAACGGGGAACATGTGCAAATTGAAAAAGGTGTTGTATGGGTTAAAGCAGTCTCCTCGGGCATGGTTTGGCAAATTTACCACGGCTATGAAGAAGTTTGGTTACTGACAGGCTAATACTGATCATACTCTATTCATTAAACATAGGCCTGGTAAGGTGACTTTGTTGATTATTTATGTTGATGATATGATTGTGACTGGTGATGATACTGTAGAAATCGAGGAACTGCAGAAACATTTAGCATCTGAATTTGAGATGAAAGATTTAGGCTGTCTGAAATATTTTCTAGGAGTGGAAGTCACTCGATCTAAACATGGCTTATTTCTTTCACAAAGGAAGTATGTCATGGACACTGCTGAATCTTTGTAATGCTTTGTAAACCAGCTGATACACCTATTGTTGAGAATCATAAACTTGGTGTTTATGTGGATCAGGTCCCAACTAACAGAGAAAGATATCAAAGGTTAGTTGGGAGATTGATTTATTTATCCTTGACCATACTGATATTGCCTATGTTGTAAGCGTTGCTAGCCAATTTATGCATTCACCTAGTGAGGATCATATGGCTGCTGTGATGTGTATTCTGAGTTATTTAAAGTCTGCTCCTGGAAGAGGTTTATTATTTAAGAAAAATGGTCACTTGGATCTGGAAGGTTACACTAACGCAGATTATGCCGGGAATATTACAGATAGATGTTCTACATCAGGTTACTTCACCTTTGTTGGTGGTAACCTAGTTACGTGGCGTAGCAAGAAGCAAAACGTTGTGTCTCGGTCCTCCGTAGAGTCTGAGTATAGAGGGATTGCCCAAGGGGTTTGTGAAATACTGTGGTTGAGGTGGTTACTTGCTGAAATTGGGTTTAGACCGAATGATGCTACAAAGCTCCACTGTGATAATCAGTCTGCATTTGAAATTGCTATACCTTTTGTGTCTTCTTCAGAGCAGCTTGCAGATATGTTGACCCATGATGTGTCAAAGCGCCGATTTGAAGACTCACTTGACAAGTTGGGCATTACCGATATCTATGCACCAACTTGAGGGGGAGTGTTGGCGTAAGTCAACGTTCCTATTAGGAATAGAATTTATGTTTTATTGTAATTATCTAATTTGAGTATAATTAGGAGATTTTGTACATATTTCCTATTTGTAACCACTCTGTATGTAGTATATATATTCCTCCTTGAGAGAAGAATAAACATATCAGTTTTAAACCCTAATTATTTTGAGTCTTCTAGTCCTCCATTAATATTTATATTATAAGGATTGAAATCTAAGAATCTTCTGGCCCTTATATGATTGAATAAGAACAGAGGACTTCTAGTCCTCCATTAGTTGTATAAGAATAGAAATTCTTGAGTCTCTCACTTTGCTCCTTAATGAAAATCTTGGATTTCTAAAACATAACAAAATACAGTTGAAATCTTATAAATAGATAGACAAGAAAGATATATATATATATATATATATATAATAAGAATGCAAATTCGTCAAAATTCATATGCACTACATATGTAAATGAGAAATATAATAAAACAATTCTTATCTATTTGGAATGTTGTTGTCCAGCTTCCTTTTGTTGATGCACTGCTTTCCATCTTTCAAAGCATAGGTAACGAGTTTTGTACTTGTGATATATAAGACAAAACTATTCTATTTATAAGATAGAAAAACAGAACCTTGAGTGGTTAGAGGTTCGTGCTACTACCATGTTATATAAGTAAGGGGAATTACAGAGAAATAAGAGAAAGAGAAAGACAAGAGAATTTGTTCTCTCAAACTTGTTCCATTCATCTTCGATAAGCACCTATTTATAGACTTACAACTATAGGTATTTGACCCACAAATTATAGCTACTAATTACAACAATAAGAGCAAACATTACAAATATGACAAGGTCGAAATAATAGGTGTTATGGTTTTCATCCACATTCCCATATATTTATAACAAAACCAACATTAATATTATCCTATTAATATAGGAAAACCATAAATATATTGTATTGATATTTATTATATCGGTAATATATCCTAATTGGTTTGGCTTTCCTGTATATTAATGTAAGTTAAATATTTAATGTGGCCCCCTTCAAAGTGGGACCATGTGCAATTACTCACTTTGCTCATGTCAAACACCGGCCTTGGTGACCACGATGCAAGCACGGTGGCAAACTTTTAATTCGATTCCCTTTATATATAGTCTACTATATATATTTTTAACGTTGAATGTTTGTTTCTTGGGTTGAATATTGGCATATGCTTAAATATAGAGCTGAAATAGATTTTGAGGGACATAAGTTTCTAGTCCTTCTCTTTTAGTACTCTTTGGAAACTCTCCTCTTTTGCAGCACTCAAATCTTCCTTTTTCTTTATAGTTTATTAAAATCGAAGACTAAACATTGGCCCATGTCAATTTTGGGATAACTTCAAACTACATATAATCACATTTGTTTTTGCAGAAGAAGAGGTCCCTCCTAGTACTTTTCATTTTGGTATAACCCTTTGAAAGAGTTTTATTGTTTCAGACCCAAGCTCAACAAGGGGTCATTCATGCTACACAAGTTCTTAACTCACCACTGCTGTATTGTTTCTCATTTTACACTCCAAATTCAGTGGCTCATGTTCACTCGAGTGTTAAACCAAATTTGCTAGCTCTTAATCTCATGTAAAATCATGCCATTTCACCAATTGCTCAATCCTATATCTTATCAGTAAGTTATAGAGTGAAAAGCCAATCCTTGGAACTCTTGTAAGCATGGATGATAAAGTTTAATGGGGGAAGAATAGAGGTTTTATATTATAATGATCATTCATGGATATTTATTTATTTATTTCAGTTGTCTTGTTTATGTGATGATATTCCTTTGGGGATGGGATTTTTGCACGTTGCCTTGCAGGGGTCTCTTTTCCACCACATGATGGACCTGTTGTTTGTTTATTCATTTAAATTTACTTGATTTTAAAATACTCTACTTCATCTGAGTTCATTATATGTTTGTCTATATTGTTCATCTAAGTTTTGTCATTTTGAAAATTATTACTATTAATTTGTGTTTTCTTTTTTCAGTGCGGACAAGGAAGGAGAATGGTCACAAGAAAAGAATTGGACATAGGGCATTTCTGTGAGACCTGTAATTGTGCTCTAATCATAGCGAATTTCCTGATGTATGAAATGTTAGCGTGACTTGTGGACTATTGACTTTCTTACCTTATACACCAAGGATTCCCATTATAATTATATTTGATTTACTTTAATTCCTGATTTCATACTGTAAATAGAAATAGGAATTTATTATTTACTTGCCCATTAAAGTTCCGATGTATTATAAATATGACTTCCTACACGCAGAAGAATACACAGAAAATTCCCACAAACAAATATTCTCTCATAGTTTCTCATATTTTAGCATGGTATCAGAGCGGCGATCTTGGAATTGCTGACTCTACTTTCCAACCCTCGCTATTGCTATGGGGGTTGATGATTTTTTTCAACCCTCATGGAGGTAGCATCACTGACTCTCCTTCTGTCCTTCTCAACCAACCATATCCGAGTTGAGTGCCTAGGTGGCTCAGCTCCTACAAATGCAGACCTTAACCCCGAACCCGATCTTAAATCAGGATCCTACTTTGATGACCTCGGGAACCCGATCCTGAATCGAGATCCTACTTTGGCGACCTCGGACCCAACCCCGACTACAGCGACCCGGCCCGATGGCGGCCCGACTCGAATCATCTATGATTCAGACCAGATCCCAACTTTGGCTCTGCCCGACTCCGGCTTAGATCCTTATGCATTTCCGCTGCACAAATTTTGACTTCCCAACTAATGATCCGGACACATGACGAAATTGCGTATACTGTGGTGATCTGAGACACACTCGTGAGACTTATTTTAAATTGCATGGCTACCCCAAATGGTGGGCTACTCTCAAAGATCGAACACAACCCGACACGACCCCTACTAGTTATGGATTCCATACTTCAAACAAGAGTGATTCCATGAGCTGGATAATTGATTCCGGTGCAACTGATCATATAACGTTTGATCCTGATGATTTTCTGAATACTACATAACCCCGACAAACTTGTATTGCTAATGCCAATGGAGTTACTTATCATGTGACTGAGGCTGGCACTATTGTACTCTTATCCTCTCTCTCACTGTCTAATACTTTATTTGTTTCATTTTTATCCAATAAATTGATGACAGTTAGTCAGCTTGCTGAACAATTAAATTGTTGTGTACTCATTTACTTGAGTTTTTGTTTGCTTCAAGATATTCACAATAAGGAGATTCTTGGTCGTGGTACTAAGAGAGGAGAGGCTATATTATGTAGATGACTTCAGTCCCGGCATGGCTAATAGTGTGACGCATCCTTTTGATAGCAAACAAAAGCAAATCTGGTTGTGGCATTGTAGATTGGGACATTCGTCTTTTAGTTATATGAAGCATCTTATATCAGATTTATTCTCAAGTTTCAAAGACTCCGACTACACATCTGATACTTGTATTTTAGTCAAGAGTCACCGTGTGCTCTATCTGTTGAGTACGAACAAGTGTACTACTCCGATTATGTTAATTCACCTTGATGTCTGGGGACTTTCACCTATCACTACTCATTCTAGCGTTCGGTGGTTTGTCACATTCATAGGTGATTGTATACGGATGAAATGGCTTTATTTGCTAAAGAATAAAAATGAAATGTTTTCCCATTTACAGTCTTCCATAAACATATGCAAACTAAATTCAATGCTCAAATGCAGATTCTTCGCTCAAACAATGGTGGAGAATTTGTTAATAATGACTTTCAGGCTTACTTCCAAAAACATAGAATTATGCATGAGACGAATTGTTCTCAGACACCACAACAAAATGGTGTTGTTGAACAAAAGAGTCAACATCTTCTTGAAACTGCCCGAGCACTTCTGATTGGCGCTCATCTTCCTCGCCATCACTAGGATGATGCCATTGTCACCGCAGTTAACCTGATTAACCATATGCCTTCTAGTGTATTGACCTTTAAAACTCCCTTACAAGTGCTTGCACAACACAAACCCCTGCCCTCTGTTTTTGTACTAGCATCCCGAATCTTTGGATGTGTGGCTTTTGTTTATCTCCACAAAAATCAACGTAGCAAACTTGACCCCTGTGCGCTTCGTTGTGTTTTTGTGGGTTATGCCACTCATCAGAAGGGCTACCGCTGTTATCACCCTCCTACCCAATGTACCTATGTCACTTTGGATGTGACCTTTCTAGAATCTAAGATGTTCTTCCATGACCCATCATTCAATTCTATGCTTCAGGGATAGACACAAAGTGAATAGCAAAATTAGAGCAACTTGAAAAATGAAGAAATTCTCCTGTGTACAGAAATGATCGATCATCTTGAGATTGAAGCACGAGATTACTCTCTGCCAAAAAGCGATTAATCGCCCATTCATAGCGATTAATTGCCTGACCCACTTGATCCCCGCGAAGATGTTTCTGATCCGAGTCCCACATCCCCAAACAATATAGAACAACAAGATGACCAATCTCCTAAGAATATCCTTGAGGTAACTACTCCTATTACACTTGTGAATTTAGATGATAAATCTATTGGATACTAATTACCTTTCAGGCAGAATCGTGGAAAGCCACCAAATTATTATTCACCTGATAAGCTGTCTGAACCACTCAAGGCCTTTGTGCATTAGTTGTTTGCTATTCATATCCCAATCAAGGTTGCTGAAGGATTTAAATATCCTAAGTGGGTTCAAGCTATAAAGGAAGAGATGAAAGCTCTTGAGAAGAACCAGACTCGGACACTAGAAACTTTACCACAAGGAAAAAAGACTGTAGGATGTAGATGGGTATTTACCATAAAACACAATGCTGATGGATCTATCGAGTGATACAAGATAAGACCTGTGGTGAAAGGGTACACACAGACTTATGGTGTAGATTATGAAGAAACCTTTGCACCAGTTGCAAAATTGAACACAGTCAGAGTCTTACTATCCCTCGTAGCTAATTTGGATTGGTCATTACACCAGTTTGATGTGAAGGATGCCTTCCTACATGGAGAACTCACGGAGAAGGTGTATATGGACATTCCTCCTGGATATAATATTACTCAAACTGGAACAGTATGCAAATTATGAAAGACGTTGTATGGACTGAAACAGTCACCACATGCATGGTTTGGACGGTTTACCATGGAAATGAAGAACAATGGTTTCAAACTAAGTAACTCAGATCATACTTTGTTCTTAAAACATCCTAAAGGGAAGGTAACAGCTTTAATAATTTATATTGACAACATGATTATTACTGGGAATGATAAACACAAAATATCTCAGCTACAAGACTATTTGGTTACTGAATTTGAGATGAAGAATCTAGGCGGACTCAAATATTTCTTGGGGATTGAGGTGGCTCAATCACAAGAAGGCATATTTCTCTCTCAAAAGAAATATTTCTTGAACTTGTTGACAAATAGCGGTTTGGTGGCTTTCCACGATTTTGCCTAAAAGGTAATTGATATCCAATAGTTTTATCCTCTAAATGCACAAGTCTAGTAGGAGTAGTTACCTCAAGGATATTCTTAGGAGATTGGTCTGTTGGTACTGTTGAGTTAGAGGGGGTCTTCATCTTGTTGTTCTGTATTGTCTGTAGGTGTGAGACTCGGATCAGAAATATCTTCGTATGGATCAGGTGGGTCAGGTAATTGATCGCTATGAATGGGCGATTGGTCGCTTTTTGGTAGAGAGTAATCTTGTGCTCCAGACTCGGGATGATCAATCATTTCTGTACATAGGAGAATTTCTTCGTTTTCCAAGTTGCTCCAATTCTGCTCTTCATTTCGTATCTCCCCCTGAAGCGTAGAATTGGATGATGGGTCATGGAAGAACAGCTCAGATTCCGAAAGGTCACATCCAAAGTGACATAGGTACGTCGGGTAGGAGGGTGATAACAACGGTAGCCTTTCTGATGAGTGGCATAACCCACAAAAACACAACGAAGTGCACATGGATCAAGTTTGCTACGTTGATTTTTGTGGAGATGAACAAAAGCCACACATCCAAAGATTCGGGGTGTGAGTACCAAAACAAAGGGTAGAGGTCTGTGTTGCACAAGCACCTGTAAGGGAGTTTTAAAGTCAATACACCAAAAGGCATGCGGTTGATTAGGTGAACTGCAGTGACAATAGCATCATCCCAATGATGGCGAGGAACATGAGCGCCAATCGAAGTGCTCGGGCGGTTTCAAGAAAATGTCGATTCTTTCGTTCAAAGCAACACCATTTTGTTGCGGTGTCTGAGGACAAGTCGTCTCATGGATAATTCCATGTTGTTGGAAGTAAGTCGAAAGTCATGATTGACAAATTCTCGGCATTGTCGGAGCGAAGAATCTGGATTTGAGCATTAAACTGAGTTTTCATCTGTTTGTGGAATGACTAAAAACGGGAAAACACTTCGTTTTTATTCTTCAGCAAATAAAGCCATGTCATCCATGTACAATCATCTATGAATGTGACAAACCATCGAACACCAGAAGGAGCAGTGATAGGTGAAGGACCCCAGACATCAGAGTGAATTAACGTAAATGGAGTAGTACACTTGTTTGTACTCAACGGGTAGGGCACACGGTGATTCTTAGCCAAAATACAAGTATCATATGTGAAGTCGGAGTCCTTGAAACCCGAGAATAAATATGGTATAAGATGCTTCATATAACTAAAAGACGGATGTCTCAATCGACGGTGCCACAACCAAATTTGCTTTTGTTTGCTATCAAATGGATGCGTCACACTGTTAGCCATGCCAGGATTGAAGTCATCGACATAATATAGCCCCCCTCTCTTAGTACCACGACCAAGAATCTCCTTAGTGTGAATATCCTGAAGCAAACAAAAACTCGGGTAAATTAGTACACAACAATTCAATTGTTTAGTAAGCTGACTAACGGACAATAATTTAGTGGATAAAGATGGAACAAGTAAAGTATTAGATAGTGTGAGAGAGGATGAGAGTGCAACAGTGTCAGCCCCTGTCACAGGATAAGTAACGCCATTGGCATTTGCAATACAGGTTCATCGAGGTTGTGTAGTATTCAGAAAATCATCAGGATCAAACGTCATATGATCAGTTGCACCGGAATCAATTATCCAACTCCTGGAATCAATCTTATCGGAAGTATGGAATCCATAACCAGTACCATTACTGGTCGTATTGCATTGTCCTCGATCTTTAAGAGTAGCCCACCAATCGGGGTAGCCATGCAATTTAAAACAAGTCTCACGAGTGTGTCTCGGATCACCACAATATGTGCAATCTAGTCCATGTGTCGGTGTCGTTAGTCGAGAAGTCATAATCTGTGCAGCGGAAGATGCATAGGATACAAATAGAGTAGGAATTGGATCGGGATCGAGCCTGAGTCGGGCTGGAGTCGGAGTCGAAATCGAGATCGAGGTCGAATCATAGACAAATTCGGGGTTGTGGTCATCATCGGAGTTGGGGTCGAGGTCGTCTTCGGAGTCGGGGTCGGGGTCGTCGTCGTCATAGTCGAGGTCGGGGTTGGGGTCGTCAAAATAGGATCCTGATTCCGGATCGGGTTCGGGGTCATCAAAATAGGATCCTGATTCAGGATCAAATTCGGGGCCAAAGTCTGCATCTGTAGGAGCTGAGCCATTTGGGCACTCAACTCAGGTATGGTTGGTTGAGAAGGAGAGAATGAGTCGGTGGTGCTACCTCCATGAGGGTTGAAAAAATCATCAACCTCCATAGCCGCAGCGGGGGTTTGAAACTAGAGTCAGCAATTCCAAGATCGCCGCTCTAATACCATGCTAAAATTTGAAAACTACGACAGAATATTTGTTTGTGGGAATTTTCTATGTATTCTTCTCCTTGTGGGAGGTCATATTTATAATACAACAAAACCTGAATGGGCAAGTAAATAATAAATTCCTAAATCTATTTACAGTAGGAAATCATGAATTAAAGTAAATCAATTACAAATAAAACAGGAATCCTTGGTATGTAAGGAAAGTATGTCAATATCCACAAGTCACGCCAACAATTACTCTAATTACTGACGCTCAGTTGTTGTATGCATGGTGTAATTAACTTTGTTTTTTTCCCTACCTATGTAGTGGTTATTGCCTGACTTGCTGCTATTGTTGCTCTGACCCCGATGACTTGTTTGATGAAGATCATAGAGAATGAAATACAAATTTGTTTTGGCATTTTTCTCTGTTTTGTAACTTGCAACACGTAATATTTTCTCTTACATACATTCTTTTTCCTTACCTAGTTTCAAGCTGAATCAGGTTGCTCATGATCATCATTGATGATTCGCTTCAGTTTGGCACGTAATTACAAAAAGATCTTACTTATGGCCCTTTTTCAATATCGATTCCATCATAATCTTGACACTCGACATGTCTGCATTTCAGTGGACACGATTTCATCCTCATGAGTGCTATTTTATTTTGGTTGAAATAACGCGTATTACTTTTTTTATAGTCGAAATTATTCGCATTATTTTATCACACCTCGCGTTCGAGATAGTAAAAATTTCATGTTTAGTAGAGGGTAATTTAAGTAAAATACAATATGAAAAACCAAAATTCGAGCAAAATAATCTTCACTTATACAAATAGCTCTTAATTTTTTGAACACCACGAATGCCGTCTGTTTTTTTATTTTTTGTTTTCAATGAAAAAGTTATATCTCTATACTTTTTGTTCAACATAGAAGTCAGTTAGAGTGTTGAGTGGCCACTAAATATGAGGTAGGGTTGCAACTAAGAATGAGAAGTTGACGAGTGGACTCACAGATAGCTCTATGAATGAAGTAAGTAGACATGTATTCACCCCAAGTCATCCTAGCCCTAGAAATAGGCCAAGAATTGTGTTAGCATCTGTGAGCGTGCCACTACTAGCACTTGAGAAATTTTAATAGATTGATAATGTCACGCCCAAGTTCAGTCTAAATTCACTAAAAAAATAATTAAGTCAAACTCATTAACTTGCTTAATTAGAATTACCAGGATCTGCAAGGTTATCAAAACTGAACACAAACCCTTCCAATGTACATGATGTTTCCAATAGTACATTATTAAAGCCTAAAGTCTTTTATGTTCACCCGTTTTATATTTGTTCCTGTGATGGTAGGGTAAAGTTCCACATTGTCTTGAAAACCATTTACTGGTCAACAAGTCAACTTTTTTTTTGGTGTATGATCGTGTCACTACTAGCAATGAAAATCTTAGCAGACTTCTTAGAAATAGATAACTTGCGCTCCAAGTTACTGATTTTTAAACACGCGATTGTGAATTTGGGTGAGGAATATCTCCCAAGTAAGTTCTTTTCTTGCCTTAGATTGGTGAAGACTTCACAATTTTTCACAGTACAAATGATAAAAAAAAGTGAAATGTTTTAGACAGAACTGCCTTTTACAAAGCTCAAAAAGGAAGACCAACTCTAAAAAGACAAAAAGAGCTTATGGACTTCAATTTATGCCTGGATAAATGCTTCTGATCCCTGGATTGGGCATGCTGTCTTTGGATGGACTATCAACACCTTCAACTATCAAGTTTCAGCTATGAATCGATACCAACATTCGAGTCTGGCGAGCTTTAATCTATTTCAAGCCTTGTAAGGCTTTTTGAACAGGCAGAATTGGGACCTCTTCAATTTAGAAGGGTAGAAGTGGCTGGATTTGATGATTACTGAGCTGGAACTGCATTATAGTACCTGTTCTGTTTGATCAGGGCTCTCCATAAATTTGTTGAGATTTTCATATTTGTAAAACCTGAACTCTGCTTGATTTGACTTATGCTGAACCAAATTTGTAACGAGAGAAATCTCGCTTTAAATGACTATTTTCTCTAAAGCTGAACTGAGTTTTAGAGATTCTAGATTGTGGCTGACTTGTTTCTTATGGCTCAATGAGCTTTTGGTGACTTCAATGTTTTGAAGGTTTCTAGGATCAAGTGATCATTTTGAGTTTTTGGTTTTTTGATTGATTTTTTGGTTGTCCTTTGATCTGTTCACCTCCTCTCATATTTATAGGAAATGCTAGAGTGGGATTTCTAATCTTTTAATAATGGGTGGTAGATTTTCTAAAAGCAAGATCTTTCATTTTAAATGTCAAAGAAAAAGGGGATGTTATCTATTCTGGCAAATAAACCATCAACAGTCAGTTCTAAAGCAATCACTTCCCTTCTTTTCTTGAAAGAAAACATAATCCTTCTTTAATTTTTTTAACTGCTCTTTGTAAGAGTTCAATCTGCTGTGATGGTTAGTTTGATCTTCCATATGAACAACTCCCTACTTCCTACTTATCTTTTTAGAAAATATAGTCTGCTTATCCCTTGGAAATGGCACCTGCTCTGGAGCAAACTTTTTTCTATATTATAAAAAGGGGATTTTGATCTTTTAGCTGCAGAGTTTCAGAGAAGTTTTCATGTAATGACCTGCCTTCATTAATTTGCTATCACCTTTTTGTGATAGTTGAAATTGTTGACTCTTTGAAGTTGGGTAGCCACGTGGGTTCTGAGAAATAGACTTTCCAAAAGCTTTGCAAGCTTCGTACTCTAGGCTTTGAGATTAATGGTGAGTATTTAGAAGCTAGGCTCAATCCAATTCTTCTTTCAATTTCTTATTGATCTGCTTCAGTGGTCGATTGCCATTTAATTTTGACGTTTTTACAACTCTGCCATTTTCGTAAAAGACATGGGCCTTCGATGTGGATTGGGCTGTTTTTTTTTTAATTAAGGCCCATTCTTTTATTATTTCTGTTCCTGGGCTTCTTTGTTAGAAATGGGCTGGTGTGTGGAATTTTTTAGGCCCAAATATTTTGAAAACAATCAGATCTTCTATACAGAAGCTTGAGGTGGGAGAGAGAAAAGGGTGTGTGCCAGGAGAGAGATAGAGAGAGCTAATCTATTTTAAAACCCAACTTCGAAAAATTTACAGATTGTGCCAATGCATACTGTGGATCACAACTTCTTCATTAAAATTCGATTTGAGCCCACTACGTGTCTACGAATTCGCGAGAACGAGCTCTACGCAATGGTGCCACTCCAATCCCCAAAATCCTTATGGATCAAAAATTGACTAAAGAGACCCTACCCCTGAAGGCAAAATTGTAATTTCACAATTACATAAATTGAATAAAACGATTAAATTGGGTCAAGGGTGTTACATGTGGACTTCTAAATTTGGCCCAAAAAAAATTTAGCCCATGGCTGGAGATGACCTTATATTATTAGACTTGCGAGCTCTATATGCATGTTACATCAGTAAAGGTGTATTCAATTGATATTTTAAAATATTTTAAAGAATTTTAAAAGTCCAGGTGTATTCAATCACGATTTTATAGAAGTCTATTTGATTCTAGGTGTGTTCAATCTGGACTTTTTAAAGTCCATCCAAATTTGAATGTATTTAATCATGACTTTAAAAGACTCCATAAAAGTTTGGGTGTATTCACACAATTGGTGGATCTCGATTGATTCAAGACTAATTTTAGGATATGAAATTATTTTGCTTCGCCTTAGAGGTTTTGATAGATATATATTATGTTTATTCTCGAGATATGATTTCACCACCTCTACTACTACCATCTTTTCATGGATATCATCACCACCACTCCTGCCACTACCACTATCATCGTCACCACTGCATCAACCACCATCACCACCTCCATAGTCATCGCCACCATCACATCGCCACAGCCACCACCACCACCACCACCGCCACTCCCATCGTTGCCACCCCACCACCACCACCACCATTCTGTCAATCCTAGCGCCATCACATCACGACCACCACCGACCACGGCCACAGCCACCCCAGACACCACCACCACAACCTCCATCACCACCACCACCCCATCACCTTCACCAGACCACCACCACCACCACCCCTAGCACCACCGCCACCTCCACCACCCCTAGCACCCCCACCATCACCCCCACTGTCACCACCACCATTGCCGCCACAGCCACCGACACCACCACTACCACTCCTTATCGTCACCACCACCACTTGACATGGTCATTTCCACCACTCTCCCCACCACCATTCATAACTCTACCATTCCCATCATAATTGTCTCTACTACCATCACTAACGTCAAACATGATGGTCTACCACTATTTCAAATTTGTAGAATTTTATAATTAAAAAATCTATCAAACTCTATGATAAGATTCTAACAAATTTCATTACAATTCTTATAAATTCAATCAAAGTATATGTGGAATTTAAGAAAGTCAAATAAAAATTCATAGAGTTCTAACTACTTTATAATCTATTAAAATCTTAATTCAATACACCCCAAGACAATCTCTTAAAAATAACAGCAGAGACAAAATTGATGTGCATGGTTAATGTAAGAACAATCCGTGACATAAAAAAATATATAGTTCATAAACCACATTGTCGTTTTGTGACGAAAACCACTTTTCAAAGGCTTATTTATTGATTACCCCTTGTGCTTTGCTTGGTGTTGCATGTTTCCCCCCGAACTTTCAACTGACACAATTTTCCCCAATACTTGCATTTCATGTCTCACGTTATCCCATTTCGTCAATTTCTTCAATAAAACTGTTAAGTTGCTAATCTAACATGGTCATTTTAGTAATTTGAGTTATTAATAATTTAAAATCAAAATTAAATATAACAACAAACATATTAAAATGTTTAAATATTATCCATATATATAAAGTAAAAGGTAGAGAATTGTAAAACATTCAAAATACCAAAAAATTCTCTTGGTTAATCCAAACATTAAGAATTGATATTATTAATTAAATTATGATAATATGGTAAATTCACACTTTTCATATTTGAACAAATTAAAATTAAAAGAAAAATTAGATAATGAATTCTATTTTTATGAAACACAGTTATATATTATCTTTTTTAATTCTAAAATAAATTTTAGCGGAAGAGCGTGCAGTGTTGATATTAATATATTAAACGCTGCGTTTGTATGCCAAAACTCGTAAGAACAAAAAAATCTTGCTCAACGGATAAAACTGGCCGGGGGAAAGCCACGCTGCAAAGAATGGTCGATTCCAAGGTCCTCTAGACAGAGCTCATGAGGTGCTCCCCAAGATAAAGAAAAAGATATGCCAGTCCTTGTTCACCCCTGTAAGTCTTTCTCCTTCCCCGACTCATCTCTGCAGCTTAACAATTTGAACATACCAAGCAGAGCGCTTGCAAGCATCCCCAAATACTCAATTGCAAAGCGTCCAAGTTATAGCTCATTTTCCACTATTGGGTTGTCCAAAAGACTGAAAATTTCTAGGAATTTACCCATTTGGGGAAGCAAGCGCATTACTTTTTGCTCTAGGAGTGATGTATATGACGTTTTTTCCAGTACCCATTTGGCCAATAAGTCCGAAGGAGATGTAGTTGAAGAGAATGAAGAGCTTGAGTTGCTAGATAAGCCTTCCCCTATGCCTATTAATAATGGGTCTGTTTCAGAAGTAGATAAAGATTCTGAAAAACTTGATAATGATTCTGAGAAGCTTGATAAAGACGAGGCCTTAGCGCCTTTCTTGAAGTTTTTCACGCCAAGAGATTCTGCAGATGGAGATGGGGTAGAAGAAAAGGGAGGTGAGATAAGAGTTTTTGAGGAAAAAAGTGAATTGGATGATGAAAATGAGGAAGTTGAGAAGGTTAATGTTGAGTACTATGAACCAAAACCGGGTGATTTTGTGGTTGGCGTTGTTGTTTCGGGCAATGAGAATAAACTTGACGTGAATGTAGGAGCAGACTTATTGGGTACAATGTTGACTAAGGAGGTGCTGCCTTTGTATGACAAAGAGATGGACTACTTGTTATGTGATACGGATTATGATGCTGAAAAATTTATGGTTAGAGGGAAGATGGGAATTGTGAAAACTGAAGCTGTGGATGGGGGAGCAATTCCAGGGAGGCCTGTTGTTGAAACTGGAACTGTTTTGTTTGCTGAGGTTCTTGGAAGAACGCTTAGTGGTAGGCCTTTGCTTTCGACTAGGCGACTCTTCCGGCGAATTGCTTGGCATCGAGTGAGGCAGGTTCTTATCTTGCTTTTTCCTTTTTTCTGTTTAGTGAATATAGCAACTTATATGGTCAATTTAAGTGGTTGCTGCATGACTTCTTATGAGCTTTTTCGGAATATGTTGCCTCTGTCGCTGCATGTTTGGGACCATATTTATATCTTATAGGTTTATAGGAACCATACACTCTTTTGTTATCAAGATTCATGAACTTGATTTTCTCTTCACAACTACTTTGTTGGTGGCTGCATTTAGCTCATAATATCTTGCAGTGTTAAAGTTTGGTGAGGATGTAATCCAAACTTTCTTTGAAGCTTTTCTACTTGTTATACAGATAAAACAACTGAATGAACCTATTGAAGTTACAATTACAGAATGGAATACCGGAGGCCTTCTTACAAGAATTGAGGTTTGTGTCTGGCTTTTGAACATTGCTAAATGCAGTCATTTCAAGCCTAACATTTCTACAATTTGGATCTTCAGGGTCTGCGAGCTTTCCTCCCAAAAGCTGAGTTATTGAGTAAAGTGAACAACTTCACTGAACTCAAAGAGAATGTAAGTTGATGGTTGTGCGGAATTTTATATATTTATTGTTTCATGTAATGTTATTCATTTAGCTACTTTTCAGGTATGATTTGTATTTCTTTATGTTGATGCATTCAACCCATCAATCAATTCTAATATCATGTATGCACTGGAACTATTTATTGCTAGAACACTTTAAGTATGTGAAATGCATGAGTTCTATAACTTCTATGAGATGCCATCAGTATTATCAAGAGAAGATGGTATAAGAAAAATAGTTGGACGTTCTATAACATCAGTGGAGCTTGTGTTTACTGTAAGCACTTGTAATCACTGGACATAATCCATTAGACTCTGTTTTCTTACAACCGGTGTTTCGTAATGATATGGGCATGCTTGACTTGACTATGCTACTTGACTTGACTCTGTTTTCTTACAGCCAATTTCAAGAGTCGTTAGCTACTTGACTTGACTTGACTTGACTTGACTATGCTAATAATGGGGTCCATGACTTATTCACTATGTACTTGCAAAGATTTGTTTTGTTAGTCTGCTTCTTACACATTCTGTTTCCTAATGGTGTAGGTGGGATGCCGGATGCATGTGCAGATTACTCGCATGGATGAAGCTAAGAATGACTTAGTATTGAGTGAGAAAGAAGCTTGGGTGAGTTTCATATTTGAAATTTAATTTATTCATGCTCTTTTGTTGCATGCAATGTTCTCTCATTGTTTGTTCTTAGATTTTATGTTTTTATTTTTCTTAAAAACTAACCTCAGTTGGCAATATAATGTTGCAGGAAATGTTACATCTTAAAGAAGGAACACTTTTAGAAGGAACAATTAAGAAACTTTTTCCATATGGAGCCCAAGTGAGGATAGGCGAAACTAACAGGAGGTAAAGGACTTTCAAACTTACCTCAAAATTAGACTGGCTATATGGTTTCCCTGATTTTACCACTTTTTAAAGAAATGCTGTTTGTGTGTGGTGTACATTTCAAAGATTAGAAACACCAGGACATGAAAATAAAATTGTATGGGGTTTTCTTTGAAAGTATCTACGTGCATGGAAAAGATGAGAAGATAACTTTAATCTTCAGAAAGGAAATGAAATTTCCAAATTTTAAACTGTAAAGGCATGCAATTTTGTACCATTTTCACCTAGCAAGTTGTGGCAATGAGAGAATGAGTTATGAGTTGTCCTCAAAACTTTGAAGAACTTCTACTCATTCTTGAAGATTAAAACACATAAGAAATGTATCATAAAGACATTATTGTGGCAATGAGAATGTAAGTTGAAATAACTTGAAATGTATCATGGACTTTTTCTGCTTCCTCTAATGTAGATAGAGCCATGCAAGTTGAAATAACTTGAAATGGAGATAATCTTATCATTCAGTATGCTGGACGCACCTGCTAGGTTTCCTTTTTGTTATATTTTGTTTGAAGACTTCTTTTTCGTCTGAGTATAAAAGTTCTATGTAGTTGTCATTTCCTACTTACACCAGTTCTTGTGTTCACTTGGATCAATATTCTATTCAATTGTGTACTAATTATAAAATGCCACCCAGGTTGGTTCCTTGACTCTCTTTTTTTTGGTAAAGACGGGCTAGAAATTAGAGTTTAGATGGATAAACTTCTGAATGTCAACAGAACCTTGTAGGGAAACTTTTTGTGCGGTCACATTGTCAATAAAAAGTATAATATTCCTGAGGCTTATTCTTGTTGAATTTTATTGATTATATAATATCTTGATTGCATCAATTTGTATCCAAGACTATAGATGCATCAAACAAGCGAAATATGTGTCTCCTGTTTTCACTGGTGGATCGACAATTTGAACCTTCTTATTGTTTCTCAGTGGCTTGCTGCACATATCAAACATGACTCGTGGTCGAATTACCTCTGTCAGTGACATACTTAAGGTTAATGAGAAGATCAAAGTTCTGGTTGTGAAGTCAATGTTTCCTGACAAAATATCTCTCAGGTATACAAGGGGACGGGATGCTTAAATTTCAGTTCATTCATATTCCATACATTTGTGGTTGAGAAAATCTCCGTGATCTTTTTTCCTAGTAAATTCATAATGCTTTGGGCTATTCTGTAGCAATGTTTTCAACACCAGACTTAACTGGCCGATCCAATCTATTAAACAGGGAACTGGTCACACTTCCAATTTAGGCATAATGTATAACCCATTTTTGGTCAAATCATGAATTGAACCAGATTGACCAAAAGTTTGACCATTAAACTGGTGACTCGTTCTGATTTTTTTGACCCAGTCAAGATCTCTATTCCATATTCCATAAGATAATAAAATTGGTCTTTTCGGGAAAAAGAATGCATAAAGGGACATGAGAACGGATCTAAACAACAACTGACAAACCATTTTGTGTTATCATTGTGTCATTTATTATTTAAAAGAGATCTTTGCTCGGTTATATATTTCTTTCTTTGCCAAGAGAATCACATTGCTTCAGTTATTTGTTGGCCACAAAAATAAATTATTTGATACCTTGGCAGCCAGGCCATAATTGATGCTAACTCTTTCTTTTTCTTGGCAGTCTAGGCCCTAAACTCTGATTCTCTATGTAGGTTGATCATAAATGGATGATCATTCTGTTGAATTTGCCCATCATGTTGTGACTACATTTTAAAAGTCATGTACATTATCGGTTTACATAATGAACTGCAGAGCTTAATCATGCAGCAAAAAATGTTTAAACGGATATCAGTAACTGAGAAATACATTAAGGTGAATCAGTTTTCTTGTTTTATTTTTTCCCCCAACGGAAAGTACTTTATGATGAATAGATTGCCTGGAATGGTGGCAGTTTTCAGTTTGCCACTTAGGGCTCCCTCTGGTTCCAAAGTTATGAACTAGCTAATGTCTTTGCTGATTTCCTTTTACTTTTTTTTTTTTTCTGTTGAATTCATATTGTTGAACAATCCTAACTGATACAAATTCAACTTTGCTTGGCTTACAGCACTGCTGAACTTGAAAGTGAACCTGGCCTCTTTTTATTAAACAGAGAGGTATTTAAATTGTTCTTTCTGCTCAGAAATGAAATTACTCGTTTGGTCTGAGAATTGCTTGCATAACGATTTGTAATCTTAATAGAAAATTTCTTCCTTCTGGCAGCAAGTACTTTCAGAGGCTGAAATGATGGCAAAGAAGTACAGGCAAAAGCTGCCTGCTGTTCCCGGCAATCGTAAGTCAGAATCCCCTCAAAGCGATGCTCTACCTTTTGATAAATTAAGCATGTATGCAAATTGGAATGGTTCAAATTTGAAAAGGAGGAGTAAGAACAAAGCTGATGCTTATGGTCGCCTAGTGATACTGGCAATTTAAAAAAGCACTATTAAACTTTTCCATCCTTCTCGAAGCCATGCATCCCTCGAGAGGTAAAAAGAGCAAAATATTTTGTTTTAGGAGTAGTCTTAGATTGGTTTATTTACTTCATTTACCTCATGACCCGTTAGAAAATGTGCAGAACCAAAAAGTATGAGATGCTCACAGCAGAAAACATGATTATCAGTTTGAGTATTCTCATGAATTTTGTAAATCGTAATTTGTTATTTCCTCTTCTCTTTTACACTTCTTTCTTGTTATCTGAGTCTCCGAAGCATTCATTTGATTATTGTAATCTGATTCGTCACCCATGAAACTGATTTTAACACGCTTCCCAACCAACAAACTCTACTGAACTGGGCTGTGTAATGATGTTTTGCAGTTGATATATACATGCACTACGTCATCATTTGGCCCGTAGGGCCCGACCTGCTCTAAGGTTGGGTAGAGTTTGAGCTTAGGTTTTGAAACTTTGGCCCCTCCTCAGTCCGGTCCAACAAGGCCCACCCATGACCAAGCTCGAGTAATCCCGCTCATTGCCTTGTTTTTGGTTTCCCCTTATATTGCCTTATTTTCATTATAAACATTTACATAAATGTCAAGACATTTACTTAAATTTACAAAGCAAATAAAGAAGTAATCCTCATTTGGATTCAATAAATAAAAAACTAGAAAATCCAATTCCCAACTAATTAAAATATTAAAATCCAATTTTAGTATAAGATACAATTTATACCAATATTGATACCTCAATAAGTCAATGTATACTTTATACTAAAATCTCATAAAATAATATTTGATTATTTAAGTTGTAAGGAATATAAGCCGCCAAAAATATCATTGAAAACATTAGTATTTCAAGAGTCCATTTTTCATACTTGGTCTGATTTTGATAGAAAACTATTTTTCAAGTATGATATGCAGTAATAAGGCAAGGCAATATAAGACAAAAAAATAAAGGCAATGTGTGGCTTGCCCCTGGTTCGAAAAGGCCACATAGGCCCTGCCCTATGGGCAGACTCAGACTGATCCCTTTCAAATCTTGGCCTGGCTTGGCCTGAAAAAAGAACCCTTTATTACAAGGCCCGGCCCGATGACCCTCTATTACAACATTTTTACATGAAATTCTATTTTTAAATTCCACATACATTTGGTGCCTAAGATTGAATTAGATTGGATTGGTTAACTCACAAGATTCAAGTATGCTAATATCCTATCATTTTGTGGGGATTTAAAGGATACATTTCCCTCTTGACTAATCTTCTACCTTCAACTTGGGCAAAATCTGGCATTTGGCTTCTGTTTCTTCCTTCAACATGTCTTCAATCTAATGAGTTATCCAATTCAATCTTTAGCACCAAATATGGCCAGAGATAGATATAGAACTCAAAGAAATCTTTTCATTTGGAAATTTAAACACTCTTTTTGTTATTTGGTCACTCCTTTCCACCCGTTTGACTATTGTCTTTAATCCCAACTCAAAACTCAGAGTTGGGATACCCCCATTGAATACTCAGGTTTGCTCATCTCTGATAATTAAAATGCACTCTTTTCTTCTTCTTTATTATTATTTTGTTCTGGTTTTTTCTTTCTTTCCTTATTCATAGTGGTCTTTAAATGGCAATGATAAATTTTAACTTTCTTGGTTCCTTTCAGTTTCAGCTCAAATTTGGCTTCTAGTAGTGATATAGGTTTTGTTGGTAGGACGACCAAAGTTGCAGTTGGTTAACACAATTCCAAACCTAATTCAAAATCTTTAAATTTTTATTCATCAATGTCATGAATTTCTCTTATTAAAATTGGTAGCCAAATTTGTGAGTAATTTGATGTTCCTCTCAATGTTGGAAATCTAAGGCTTGAACTTGATTAAAATGTGCTAGGCCTATACTTATGACAACAAACAAACCCTAGTTTATAAATAACAATACCTCTTGCCATCACATATTTAAACAGATGTCAGTAGCTGCAGAATTCCACCTGTACTAGAGAACAAAACTAAGGATAACTATGAAGTTAAAAAATAAAATAAAAAATAAAAAATAAAAAATCAGAAAAATACAGACAAGATGAAAGGTTCAAGAAGAGTTAAAACAAGACAAATTTGGATGCACAGAATCTCTGTTCTTAAGAGTGATGACTAAATTAATGTATTATTTGTTGTTGTTTAGTCATTAAAAAGGCTTGGAAAAGAATCTGAAAAAAAAAATGCATATTTATGAAATGAAAATTTTCATATTGACCCAAAAGGTCTTCATTTTCTTGACCCACAGCAGGATTCCAGTAATATGTCTATTACCAACCCTAGCCTACTAATTAAGAAAATTAATTTATTTGCTATATTAGGGCACATACATTTGATCATAATTAGTCTGCAGCTCTTTTTGTCTTCTTCATGTTTTCTACTATTTCTTAAAGATTTATTTATTTTATTTGCAGTGAAATTGCTTTAAAATAAAATATCCCTAGACCAGGTTCAGGTTGTCATATGCCCTAAATAATTAGGGTTTGGGGCTCCATGAATTAAATTAAAAGACCTACAAGTCACCAAAAACAGCTTGGGTTGGGTTGCCAAATGTGATTATGAGGCGAGCCTTGTTTGGCCGCATACGACGTAATTTGTCTGTGAAGTGGGATTTCAAGATTTTATAATGATACATGATCCTTTAGGATCTTTACTTGCATTTGAAGATTAATACAAGTGTAATTAAACACTTCTTGAGAGAAGTGGGGAAATAAGCAAAGATTAGTATATAGTTCAAAATTTTGATCTTCTCCAGTATAACAAATGAACAATTGCTGGCATTTCGTGATGATTTTAATCAAAAAATGATGCAGAATTTTAGTACCAAAAGTACATGAGGCTCTGAGCTTGAATCAGCAGCAGAGTTAGAATTTTCGAACTTCACAAAATAAAATACAACATATAATGAGTGGTTTCACTACTAATAATATTGAGACCTTTTATATAAAACATAACACCTATCGAACTATAACACCTCAGACCTATCGAACCATAGAGGTGCATTATACTTAGAATTCAATCCTTGATGATATAATGTTATTAGTGAAAATATTAGAACAATATTTTTAAATACTTGCAGACCCAGGTGCATGCTGGTAGGCTAGCTCAAGTCCACTCCTACATTGGGCACTGACGACCCAGGAAAAATTAAACACAGAACAGAACCACCTTTTTAGAGGACGATAAAGCTCACAACTAATTTTTTAATGTACACCTTGTACAAATTAACTTTTAATATATTAGTACCCTTAATTTGAATATTATATACTGAGCAAAACAGCAGTACAATTATTAATATAGTATTTCAATTATTTTTGACATATGTTCATTTTCCTAAATCCTCAGAATTCATCCCAGGTGAGGGATAAGGTCATAAACTTAAATATATTTTTTTGGACAGCATCAGTGCATGGATTAATTATACTTGAAACTTAAGAAACATGAACCTGCATTTTCCTTTCATTAATATCTAATTACAAGCTTTTTTTTAAAAGATATTTAATTATACTTGATTTTATATAATCCCATCGTTGGTTGACTCTTCTTGGTATTTGAAAATTTTCATATGGTTGATGGCCCCTATCCTTAACTTGATGGATTTTGATCACTTGTGGCTTAAGTTTAGCTGACATGTGTAGTGAATGGACTATCTCACTTACGATGGATCTCAATCAATTTCACCCTCTCCTGTAGAACCAATTCCCCAAATATACTAGACGTAGATACTTTCCTTCCCGTACTATGCATGATTACTAATCAAGTTCATCTACATTAATTTCACTTGGAAATTAAGAGTAATTTTTTTTTAAGAGATCGAGATAAATATAGTAAATAGACATCTTAATTACTAGGGTTTGGCAACCGAACTAAGATGGAGCGGAAGAGAGATTTCGACCACTGGACAGACGTTATCGATGATTGCTTCAATTGACTATGATCGGTTCATTGAGAAATTAGTTCTGTGGTTCCAATTTCGACGAGAATTGGTGGCCTTCGTCAACAACTAGATCCAATGGCCTCTGTTCATAATTGAGAGAGAGAGAGAGAGAGAGAGAGTGAGAAGAATCGAGAAGTGGCAAGACAAAGAGAGATGCGGCAAGATTAGGGTTATACCTTCGTTTGTAGGGGCTCCAAGCTTCGATGGGGGCCATGACCTCACGTGTAGAAGAGAATGGCAAGACTAGTCAAATACAACATGCCGTACATATGTGTTTTTTTAGGTGAAATAATATAATTTGCTACTTCAAAACACCAGTTTAAGTTTTAAATTTAATGTTGGAATTATGTAATTTTAGTATTTTACTTCTAATTAGGCTTCCAGTGATTAAGGGTTTAAGGTAGTATTAAAAGCTGTTTTAGCTTTGTGATTAGAGTTATCCATATTACTATTCAATAATACTTTGTCTTTCCTTAATTATGCTATGTTATGTGTGCATGGAAAGACGAGTGAAGTATCGTAAAGTATCGACTCTATAGAAACACATGTTTGCAATCTATTTGGACAGACTAATATCAAGTACACTTGTTAAACTATTAAAATCATCATCACATGCCAAGAAAATAAAGGGCATAATTCAATTTATATTACTGGATTTTCTTTTGTTTCTTTGCAGTACCAAGAAGTATAATATTGGAAGCGGAATTTTAAAAAAGCTTGTTTGTCAGTATCAGTTTATACAGACACATTAATCAAAGCCTAAACTCTATGAAATTCAAAATAGCTGGTTTAGCAAGCACTATATATACTTCAGTGTATATACTTTTAGAAGGCAGAGAAAAAAAAAAGCATAATTAACTGGTGAAAGATAAAATGTGAAGGGGATGATTTGTGTATATAAGGAGAGCATGTCACATGAGTTTATATAAGGAGACCACTTGGGTTCACTTTCCAGGAATCCTATTCCATCTCTCTGCCTCTCTAGGGTTTATATATACTCTCCTTCTATTATTTCATCTCTTAAATAAGCTTATTTGAAGGTCCCATTGTGGGACTCATCCAATATTCTTTTTCAATGATCCAAATCATTTAATTTTGAAGTGTTACTCATAGATCATTTTTTGAAATATTAAAATGACTAATGGTCCACATAAGGGTGTGTATCAAATAAAAACGGGATGGGTCGCTCTCTCATCTTGTTTTTGACTAATAAAGAACGGGTTGATGTGGTGATAGAGGAAGTAACCGCTTTCGATCAATTTTTTGGATTTGGTAAGAATTGCTTTGCTAATAAGGCAAAGGAGACTAGCCTCGAGGGGTTTCCAAGGACTCCATGATCATTCGCTTTTGGGACGTTCATGGGCTTGGCTTCTGACGAACATTCGGTAACCTGAAGTTTTCTTCGTCAAGACAAGAGGCCGGTATGGGAGCAAGTTGGGTCCCGAGGCAGTTCTTTTTTGTTTTGTGTTCTTTTTTGTGGCTGTTCGTATTGGTGTTCCTTCATTTCTAACTCATTGCATATTGTACCAATCTCACGTTGTATAAAGTACAATGTTCTACTATGTTTACATAGGCGGTCTTCTTTGACAGAACCTGAGAGAGACGTTGGTGCTCTTTTGTTAGGTTTCGTTTTGCTTAAGCTTCTTTGTGTTTTGTTCATATGGATTGTTTGTCTTTGTGTACTTTTTTGGTTATGCTCGTTGTATGTTGAACAAAATCTCGCGTGTACAAAGGACTATGCTTACATATGAGGTCTTCTTTGACATAATTTGAGAGGCGTTGGTGTGCTCTTTTGATGGGTTCGTTTTGCTTCAGTTTGGTTCTTTGAGTTTTCCTACAGATTGTTCATCTTTGGTGTTCTTTTGGTTCTACCCTTGCATGTTGAACAAATCTTGCGTTGTACAAAGGACTATGTTTACATAGGAGCCCTTCTTTAACAAAATCAGAGAAGCGTTGGTGTGCTCTTTTGTTGGGTTTTATTAGTTTGTGTGTGTTGGCGGGGTAGATTTGTTTTAGAGGTGACTGTTCTGTGTTTTTGTTTTTTGTCTGGACTCTCTTATTAGTCTGTTGCATATGTAGTACTCTTTTCTCGTTTGGATTTTTCTGGGAATGTTTTAATGAGGCTATTGTTAACATATCGGCTCTTATGTAATGTTTATAGGTTATTAATTTATGTTCCTTTAAATAAATAAATAAAGGATGTGTATCAAATAAGCTTATCATGAGTGCTTCCTCCGTCAAAGTTCCTTGATACGTATCTAAGTCTGAAAAAGAAAAATAGAAGAGTAATAATGGATGAATCCTATCACAAACAATTGAAGCTTCAATGGACATTTGAGCAAATTATCGATTTTGACTTGAAAGTGCCAAAGTACAAGGACAATAACTAGGTTTTGCCCATGTATGGCCAATTTCCGTTCCAAAGGACACTAGTTAGAGCACCTTACGATCCTTCAGCCACCCACTTTAGGTTGGAAAAATGGTTTCCTAACTAAGAGCATCTCCAACCGATATGTCAAATTGCCACATAAAAGCAAAAATTGAAGGTTAAAGTTGATCCAACCAAATAGTCAAATCCTTATATAGATTTGAAAGTTGGAAGAGATATATCAAAAATAACATATCAAAAAGCTTGATGTCAAATGTTATTTTAATATTTTTTTAGTCTTGGATCCCACTATCATTTACTCTCTTTTAAAAATTTATGCATCATATGGGCCCTATTTGCTTTTAAAAAATAATTAATATGATATTTGACATTTTGAGTGGAGTTAAATTTTTTTTCAAAATATCAAATTTCCACATAAACCATCAAATTCAAATTTAAAATTTTGCATTTGACATCTTCCTCAAATATGCTCTAATTACTGTAACTCTTCTTAAATCAATTTTTGTTTTTTGTCACTTCCTCATAGGTGTAATGAAAACTTCTTGTGTGTGAGTGTGACATTAATGAAATGAATAATATCTCGTGCGGCTGAATTGCTACAAAACAGTCAAAACCTAAAGCCCTAAAGAAAACCCTAATCGTGCATTGTGCCCTAATATATTCCAAAACTCTCTCTCTCTCTCTCTCTCTCTCTCTCTCTCTCTCATGTGATCATGTAAATTTTTCTTTTGCTCCACTCCCAAAACAAACCCACTACCACCTCTACCTCGGAAACCAAATCACTGCCTCTCTACTTACATAATTTCACCCTCACCACAGTAAAAAAATAGTAAACCATAAGCTCCAATAAAAGTTCCTCTATTTCCACGCTACCCTTAAGCCCAACCCCTTATAATAACACCAAGGCCACGTTTAAGGCCGCATAGTTTATACCAGAAAAAGACATTGAAATTGGTTTGCTTACTCTAAACCCTTTTGCCTTTCACAATCTTCCATGCTCTCTCTCTCTCTCTCTCTCTCAAATTATCATCAAAGCCTTTCTCTTCCCTAGGCAGCTGGCAGTCTCCCTGTGCCACCCCATGCCCTAGACTCTGAATTTTTTGATTCTGTCTCGGCCTAAATGCAATTACCATCTTTGCATTACATTCATTTTAATTTTATTACTAAGGTTGGATGCCATCTATATCTATCACAATATACGAGCCTTGCTATTTTCTTTATGTTATTAATCACATATTTAATGGAAAGTGAGATTCTTAGATAAGAGTCTCACTTCTATTTAAAACATCATCGATAAAGTGATCCGTATCGTAAATGTGATTGAAGTAGTTTTATTTAGAACATTATCTAATTTTTATACCATTAATAAACTTATCAGTAAATGTGATTACTTATTAGGTCAGATGAATTTTTCTGATATTGTCCACCTAAGATTAATCTGGAGCGTTGGATCGAAACCTTATTTGGTATATATAAAGATTAATTCCAAATTCAACATCTAGGTTTGCAAGGTAAAGATTCCAAGTGTCACCTATCCATGACAATTGCATGAGCGGGAACAAATAGAGGAAAATGATATGAGCAACCCCACTTTGAGTTTGTCAGCAATGCCCCTAATAACTCAGAGAGAAAAATGAGGGACCACCTTCATTGACTAAGAAGGGTAATTTGGGAATCAGATTGATAGGTGGCGCTCAAGCACTTCACTACTAGGAAGTGTAGAGTAGAATAATTGGTAGTGATGGTTATATGAAAATATAAGGGTGGGATTTCAAAGCCTTGGAAACATAACACAAGCAAAGAGAAAGAGAAAGAGAAGAGAAATCTCTCTCTAGCTCCCTTAGACCTCAAAGCTTATAGTAACCACCGCCACCACCACCACAACTCCAACCTTGAAACCATTCAAACACATGGCTATCTGCACCATTAATTTCTGGTGCTGTTGACCAGAGCAGAGGAGACAGTTTAAACTTCAAACCTAAACTTTGTCATCTTCATCACCACCACCACAACAAGAACAAGAAGAGCAAGACCACCAGAGCTAGCTAGGTCTTGAAGATGAGAAAGAGCATTTTCAGGTAAAATAACATCACACTCAACCATTTTTGGTTTGACCAAATTCAACACTGTATATACAACTCTACTTAAAGATATGTGTGACACAAGCTTTTTTGTTCACATGCATGTTTAGTGCAACACCTTGTTGTAAAATTCAAGCATTCTCATCAACCACAGAAACCTCCTTCACATGCATGTTGTCTCCTTAGAGTAGACTTTCACCTTCATCTTCAACAACAAGAACAACCCCCCATTTTTCTTCTCCTTCTTCACCATTTAGCCTTCATTTTTCCCACAAGTACTCAAAAAATGGAACAAAACAGTACCCATTTTCTATTCTCCTTCACATTGTTGATTTACATGACCATGGCAAAAATCTTATTAGTTACCTCTTTGTCTTCTGATGGCCAAGCTCTTCTCTCCCTTCTGCCTGCAAAACAATCTTCTTCTTCTTCTTCTTCTGTGCTGTCTTCATGGGACCATCTAGTCAAACACCATGTTCATGGCAAGGCATAAGCTGCTCTCCCCAAAACAGAGTCATCTCACTCTCTCTCCCAACATTTTCCTCAACCTTTCCTCTTTGCCTCCACAGCTCTCTTCTCTCTCATATCTTCAGCTTCTCAACCTCTCCTCCACCAACATTTCAGGCACAATCCCTCCTTCCTTTGGCCAACTCACCCATCTTCGCCTCCTTGACCTCTCCGCCAATTCTCTCACTGGTTCCATTCCCCTAGAGCTGGGCAATCTCTCTGCTCTTCAGTTCCTCTTCTTGAATTCCAACAGATTGTCTGATAAAATGCCTCAGCAACTTGCTAACCTCACTTCACTTCAAGTCCTTTGCCTCCAAGACAATCTCATCAACGGTTCAATCCCATCACAACTGGGCTCTCTGGTCTCCCTCCAACAGTTTCGTGTCGGTGGGAATCCGTATATATCCGGAGAAATTCCATCACAGTTAGGCCTACTCACCAATCTCACAACCTTTGGTGCCGCGGCTACCAGGCTTTCGGGGACGATCCCATCCACATTTGGGAACTTAGTTAATCTCCAAACACTGGCTCTTTATGATACTGAAATAGTTGGCTCCATTCCCCCTGAACTTGGGCTCTGTTTGGAGCTGAGGAACTTGTATTTGCACATGAACAAGCTCACTGGTTCAATTCCTCCACAACTGGGAAAGTTGCAAAAGCTCACTAGCCTGCTTCTTTGGGGCAATGCATTATCAGGACCAATCCCAGCTCAGATTTCAAATTGTTCTTCACTTGTTATTCTGGATGCTTCTGCTAATGATCTCTCTAGCGCAATTCCAAGAGATATAGGGAAGCTGGTGGTTCTTGAACAGCTTCATCTTTCGGATAATTCGCTTACTGGGACAATACCATCTCAGCTGAGCAACTGTACAAGCCTTACTGCTCTTCAACTTGACAAGAACCAATTATCAGGTACAATTCCATGGCAAGTTGGTAATTTGAAATCCTTGCAGAGTTTCTTCTTGTGGGGTAATTTAGTATCTGGAACTATACCATCTTCATTCGGGAACTGCACTGAACTTTATGCACTTGATCTTTCAAGAAACAAGCTTACTGGGTCAATCCCAGAAGAGATTTTCAGTTTGAAGAAGCTGAGCAAGCTCTTGCTTCTGGGCAATTCCTTATCGGGCGGGTTGCTGCCAAGTGTTGCACATTGTCAATCTCTAGTCAGGTTAAGACTTGGAGAAAACCAGCTTTCAGGACAAATTCCTAAGGAGATAGGCCAACTGCAAAACCTTGTCTTTCTTGACTTGTACATGAATCATTTCTCTGGAGGCCTTCCAGTTGAGATTGCCAACATCACAGTTCTTGAACTATTGGATGTGCACAACAACTATATAAGTGGTGAAATTCCATCTGAGCTTGGGGAGCTTGTGAATATGGAGCAACTTGATCTCAGCCGAAACAGCTTCACTGGCGAAATTCCTTGGAGCTTTGGAAACTTAAGTTACTTGAACAAGCTCATCATCAACAATAATCTACTCACAGGCTCAATACCGAAATCTATTCGGAACTTGCAGAAGCTAACTTTGCTGGATTTGAGCTTCAACAGCCTCTCTGGTCCAATCCCACCTGAAATTGGTCATGTGACAAGCTTGACAATCAGTTTGGACTTGAGCTCAAATAGTTTTACAGGAGAAATCCCAGAGACAATGGAGGGTTTGACACAATTGCAATCATTGGATCTTTCTCATAATATGCTCTTTGGAAACATTAAGGTTCTTGGTTCTCTAACTAGTCTCACTTCTCTAAATATCTCCTGCAACAATTTCTCAGGTCCTATACCAGTAACGCCGTTCTTCAGAACTCTCTCTTCAAGTTCATATCTTAAGAACCCACATCTTTGTGAGTCTGCTGATGGGACTACTTGTTCTTCAAGTCTAATGCAGAAGAATGGTTTAAAATCCGCGAAAACTGTTGCTTTAATCTCTGTGATTCTGGCATCAGTAACCATAGCAGTTATTGCCTCATGGATTGTTGTTATGCGAAATCATAGGTATATGGTAAAGAAATCTTTAGGAGCATTGGCATCGTCATCGGGAGCTGAAGATTTCTCTTATCCGTGGACCTTCATCCCATTTCAGAAGCTAAATTTCACCATTGACAACATCTTGGATTGTCTCAAGGATGAAAATGTGATCGGGAAAGGTTGTTCTGGGATTGTCTATAAAGCTGAAATGCAGAACGGAGATTTGATTGCAGTGAAAAAGCTGTGGAAAACAAAACAAGAGGAAGAACCGATAGACTCTTTCGCTGCAGAAATTCAAATTCTTGGACACATTCGCCATCGGAACATTGTGAAGCTCCTAGGTTACTGTTCAAATAGAAGTGTGAAGCTGCTTCTATACAACTTCATTCCCAATGGTAATCTGCAACAGCTATTGCAAGGGAATAGGAACTTGGACTGGGAAACTAGGTACAAGATTGCAATTGGCTCAGCTCAAGGTTTAGCATACCTTCACCACGATTGCGTCCCGGCAATTCTTCACAGGGATGTGAAGTGCAATAACATACTCTTGGATTCAAAGTATGAAGCTTATCTCGCAGATTTTGGTCTGGCAAAGTTGATGAACTCTCCAACTTACCACCATGCAATGTCCAGAGTAGCTGGCTCTTATGGTTATATTGCACCAGGTAAGGGTGTTTCATTTTTTCTTTGAGAAGTTAATATAAATTGCAACACACTGCCCTTTCAAATTAACATTTGATATTTTCCTAGTTGGCTGTATAAGAAGAGTATTGATGATGCATGATTCTGCATCAAAGGTTGCATTAGAATATTTATAAAAATTTGTTCAATCTGGATGGCTCTTGTTATCCAAATACAAATAGATTGGTATTTATTTTGTCACAAGTCTTGGGAGTGATTATATTCTAACAAATAATCTCCATTATGAATGCAGAGTATGGATACACAATGAACATAACAGAGAAAAGTGATGTCTATAGCTATGGTGTGGTTTTGCTGGAGATCTTAAGCGGGCGTAGTGCTGTTCAGCCACAGATTGGTGATGGGCTACACATTGTTGAATGGGTGAAGAAGAAGATGGGAAGCTTCGAACCAGCTGTATCAATACTAGATGCAAAGCTCCAAGGTCTGCCAGATCAAATGGTGCAAGAGATGCTGCAAACACTCGGAATAGCAATGTTCTGCGTAAACTCTTCGCCAGCAGAACGGCCGACCATGAAGGAAGTGGTGGCATTGCTAATGGAGGTTAAGAGCCAACCTGAAGAATGGGGAAAAACTTCCCAACCCCTAATAAAGCAGTCTTCAGCTCAAAGTTAATTTTTATCCTCTTTTCTTTCTAAACCTTCCAAGGACATTAGTGAATTGATTTTCAATCCCAACATAAGAGAATATTACTATTGAGGGACATGAGGAAAGTTTGAGTAGTTATTTGAAAGGTGATGGGTTTAGGTTGCTTGTACAGTTTTGAGACGCCAATATGGTGAAAATGCTTCATGTCACACTTGCCTGCATTTCTTTTCTTTTTTTTTTTTTCACTATATTTTCATCATTTTCCTTATTCTTTTAAACCGTTATTAATTACCGTATTGTGAGAGAGACGTTATATATAACATGCATGTTCACTAGTTTTTTCATCTTAGTTTGAATTGCTGAAAATGTGGCTGAACCTTAGCATATCAGCAATTGCTTCTTTCAATCTTGTTTTTTTTTCCTTAACAATTTTGAAATACTTAATTTTAATTGATCACATATAGAATGAATATTCTAGATTCTATGTTGTCTAAATCTCTGCTTGTAACAATACAAAAGAAAAGCTGTCATTCCTCAACAAAAATCACAAACAGTATCAACAATTTTGGAGGCTAGGAGGAAGAGAATGGAAAAGCAGCTGCCCCACTTGTAGGCCCTGAATTGCAGCTTAAAAAGCAGACAGACAGAAACAGGGCATGCCTCCCTCTCTCTCCCCCACATGCTTAGCAGACACAAGATTTGTCTCCCATGTCTCTCAATTTCCTCACTTCGTTTGGTCCATGCCACTTGACCTTTTCAGAATTGATGGTTCAAAAAAGAATATAATCAAAATCAACTTTTATCATATATTATTTAAACATTGGAATATCAATAATTAATTCAATCAGCTTCTCTTTTTGTTGCTTTGATGGTCAACTCAAAATCCTCTCAGTCCGGATATGATGGCATAAATATGACCCAGAAAAGAAGGTGAAAGCACAGCAGATTTTGGAATAAGACTCAAAAGTCCTAGTTGAGAGGCTAAGTGGGATTGGAGGTAACAGGTTTGCAAGTCCCTTGAAAGCCAAAATTTTGTTATGCCTGATGACACAAAATTAAAGATGAAAAATGAAAAGTTAGAGCAGCAAAAGGAGGCCTTGGACGAGTTGTTAGTTGCTCTTAGAGTTGAAGCCTAACGACTCGTCCAAAACTACTTCTGCTGCTCTAACTTTTAATTTTGTCTCATCAGCTGTCTTTGATTTGTATATAACCAAAATTTCACTTCCAAGAAACTTGTAAACTTGTTTTCTCCTGACAGCCTCTTTTAACAATGGCGAAATTTTGGTTAGGGATCGATTTCTAAGACAAGCCAGAGACACGGTGAGGGAGCTCTCACAAGGGAGAGAGGTCTTTTTCCCTTACTTCACAAGATTGTTGAAGGCAGGATATATGTGAAACAAATGATGCGACACATCAAATAAGAAAACTGACTTAATGAGCCATCATTTTTAGGAATTTTCATATTTTGATTTGGTGGAATTTGATTTTCTAGTATTTTATTTGAATCCAAATGGGGATACTTCCTTATTTACATTGTAAACTTAAGTAAATTGAGTAATATAAAATAAATAAAAGTGAACAAAGAAAATATATGCATCTACTAGATCCATCCATCCATCCCCCCATGCGATTAATATGAATAGGGGTAGAATGTGGTTAACATGCAGAAGATGGTAGGTGAAGATGGTGATTTTTCATTTTGTTTGACTGAATTAAATGGATGCAATGCTAGTTCCACAAGAATTGGATGCTTCAAATATCACTCTTAACTCTCCACATGGGTAAAGATTATTGTTGGATTTCTTTTTTTGGTAGGGGTTAATTGAGTAAAAACGCTGCATTTTCATTATAAAAAATAATAATTTCTGTGTTTTTTTTATACAAATTTATAAATAAACCCAATCCTAGACATGTATTTATAAAAAAATCCAAACACTATTTAAAATAGAAACACACCCAAAATCAACCCCAAAGTCAACTTTTTGGGTGTGTTTATAAATGGGTTTTGAGTGTGTGTAATGATGGGTTTTGGGTGTGTTTATATGTTTAAATAGTGTTTTTTTTTAATTTCAACATTTTGGGTGTTTTAGTGAAATAACCATCTCTCTGATGTGGTCAAATAAATAATTTCATTAATAGTATAAAAAATATGAAAAATTGGACTAAGTGTGATCAATAAACTTGTTATCTACCGGTGTGATAAGACTTAGTATGTGCGAGAGTGACATTCTTTTTCTTGTAGAGTGTAGGTGCAAAATTAAAGAATGAAAATTAAGACTAATGGCCACCAACGGCCATTGAGATTATCACTAGTAATTCAATCACTAAATACTTATTTTGGCACTAGCCTTGCATCCATTCAATTCAGTCAAACCAAATGAAAAATCACCATCTTCACCTACCATCTTCTGCATGTTAACCACATTCTACCCTACTCACATTAATCGCATTAGGAGGACTGATGCATATGTTTTCAATCACTAAATACCCCCTCCCTCTCCTCTCTACCTCGCATCTTTCTTTCCTGATTGTAGTTTTCAGAATTTCTACTGCAGTCTCTAGCAAAGTTTTTATTTGCAACGTCAAAGATAATGTAATGCTAGAGCACTGATAGAATTGGGGGCACCCTATATAAATATATATATATATATATATATATATATATATCCCCAATTCTATCAATGCTCCAGCATTACATTATGAAGGGACTTGCAAACTTGCACCATTTCATTTGAAATACTCCAATCTAGTCTATGTCACATCCTTATAAATGAAAATACAGTACTCCAATCTCCTCTATGTTACACTAGCTTAGGAAAAATTATACTTTCAAAAATGTAATCCAAGCTTTCCTTTATACTTTAAAAAATGTAAATGAAGTTTTCCTGGTAAAATAGAGGTAATCCACTAGTCTGTTTGTGACAATGTTTCAGTTTTATCGTTATCGAAACCATAGGCAATAGAAATTTCCTAAATTAAGGTGTCTCATATGGAGGAGATTAGAGTATTTCAATATATAACTTCACAACAGTAGAAGTTGCACCATTTCATTTGTAGAACAGTCATCCTCCCCAGCTCTGTTCCCACCATTATAAGTTTCTTTTCTACCAAACCAATGAGCAATACAAAGAAATAACTTTACTTAAGCAATTGGACGACATAATCTGTTCAATGATATCTTAATTCTCTTAATATCTTCTTCTTTTTATATATTATTCAATTCAGTCAACTGATTCTAGACATTATGGCACAGCAAAATCATCAAGGTGGAGTCAGGTAAATTCATATTTTGGAGCCTCCACAATTGGAAGGCCACCATAGAGTAGTTCCAAGGACTAATCTAGATAGCCCATGCCCACCACATGACAAACCATGTCCTCTTCTGCAAACCTATTAATGCTTCAACATACTTGTGCCAATTGGTTTTTCTTTATCCATCTTCTTTTGGTCTCTTCTATGCTACACCTGTGGGGTCCTAGCGTGTGAAAGAAAAGGAGAATATACAATCAAATGAACTCGAATACTGGCCAGCACATTCACTTATCAAAATCTAGTACCATCATTTCTGTTTCTAAATTGATGCAGGACAGAAAATAATATGGATAGAGGATAAAGATAAGTAGAAAAAAGAAGAGAGAGAGAGAGAGAGATTGAATATGAGAAGTAACAAAACAGGAGAGGGAATTAGGATAAACTCAGAGTCAACTTGAAGCCACCTATCAAAATAAGACCTAAGGAAACCCCCAAAATCAATTATACAAATTTATAAATAAACCCATCCTAAACATGTATTTATAAAAAAATCAAAATTTAAACAAGAAACACACCCAAAATCAACCCTAAAGTCAACTAAATATGCTTGGGTTTTTTTAAATTTCAACCCCTATTTTGGGTATTTTAGTGAAACTCCCAATAAATTAAGCACCTGAAAATAATTCAATACAACAGTAACAAGTGAAACGAAATAAATCATTTTTAAATCCTAATATAGTCAACATAATATCGGAGCTTTGCACCTATGCCTAAAATAAATGCAAATCTCATTCACCTGTCAACGATACTCTCAAATCATAAAATGAAAAAATACAAAAAAAGGGTTTTAGCAAAACTATTGCTAGCCGTTTTAGTTAGTTTAGCAGCTGTTTCTTTACTTAAACTTGGTTCCTGTGCCTCATTCTAAAAAGTTCTTAAATACCACCTCAAACAGGTTTGGATTGGAGGATTCTCTTGTACATTCTTATTCTCTTATTTATTCAATAGTGATTGCATTGAAATAATTTTATTTTTTTTAAACACTAAGCATAGTGCTAAACTATTTAGGAACTATTTCATTCAAAATGACAAAAAGAAAATGTCATTAACAAGCTAAACTCAAGAAATGCTTCTTAAGAAAAATATTTAAAAATAAAGGATGAAACAATGAATATTATTTCTCAGGCGTTTCCAGCACCAGGTAATTTCCAGAAGCCTTTTTCACTGATTCCCTATATGGGTTTGTCAACTTTAGATAACCTGTTCTAAGCATCAGCCTTTATATTACATATCTGTATTAGTATCAAATTTCCTTCTTCCAGAATTTGCAAATACACCCAAATTGTGGGGGAACAAGATTTTATTTTCTTCTACATTTGCAGAGCAATCAATCAGAGCTTCGTATGAGAAACAGTAGTGCAGAAGAGGAATTTCAATGTCTGTATTCACCAGTGAAAAAAGAGGACTTCCAAAATAATGTGACCCATCTTAAGATAACCCTTCATAAGAACTCTTAATCAAATCATTTAAGCTATCTTGGATCATCAATTACCAAACAAAAGTGTTTAGATTTAACCAAAACTTCCATTTTTTCAGACTACTGCCACCAACCACAGTTTAGTACCAGGAAAGAAGATAGTGCACTTGTGCACTAAAAAGATCAGTTCAGGTCCTACCTGAATTTGATGAGGGATGCTGGAAAAATATGGAAAACACACACAGGGAAGAATGACTAAGGGAAAAAGAAATTGTAAGAATCGAAATCAACAAAATTAATTAAATATAAGAAGAAGATGAATGAACAGTAACAAACCAGACATGCATTTGTAACATATCTGCACTTTTACTTTTCTGAAGAATCATATTGGAATGTAGGTCTCCCTAGAAGTTTTATTTGATTTAGCTACTTTCCCAAGAGTTGGAGCAAACTTTCAAAATTATCTAGGTTATCCAAAAGAAGTCCAGTTCCTGATCAATAGTGGTAAACTTTTCAATATTTTGCGGTTTTTTTTATGGTTAAAAAGATAACTGAGATTGACAGATACAAGAATCAATTATGCAAGCCTGTCGCCCTTCATGGACCTTGTGGCCCTTCATGGACCTTGCAGTTTTTTTCTAATGACATCTGAGGGATATTTGGCAACTCACAATGTGTTCCACCACTAGCCCTCAAGCTCCCAAACATAAATTAAGAGATAATTTAAGAGTCTTAGCTAACTATCCTCAAAGCTCCTGTACCTCTTAAAGATTGGGGCATTCTCTAACTATATATTATTGGTTCTTGCTTTGAATTATGCAAACAAACAAGAAAGTTTATAGAAATGAGTACCAACTGATGTAGTGGGTGATGTTTGCACATTTCCTTCTGCAGAGTGACAACATTAGGGTATGGTTGTGATCATGCAGCAGCATAGGTTTTGGGTCCTCAACACCAGAGACTGGAAAATATGGATTCTGACGAAAAATAATCAATTGTTTTGGGAAAGGCAATGGCTCCATCAGGCTTTAAAAAAAACCTTTCATTTGTGCCTTACTTGTATCTTAAGTAAGATCCTTATCGTTGCTAGATGTTTCTGGAATGAACTAACTTGTTTAGTTGGTTTTCCTGGGTATTTGATTGGTAGCAACTAATCTTACTGGTAGGAATAGGATCTAATTGCCAGGTCCTATCTAATGGATTTCGCCTTTACAAATAACAATGCCAATATAACTTAAATACCCGCAAAATATGTAGGCACCATATCACTAATAACTCTTTATACCATTCAGTTGACTGGTTTCATCTACTCTTAGAATAAATGATACTAAAAACGAAAAAACATAAGGATTATAGACATGGTATAAAAAAAATCCTACAATTTCTGAACAATGCATAAGACAAATAGAAAGAATGCAATTTAGAACATGAACTGCAGAGCACCAATTTCCACAATTAGCAAGATTTGAATAATTTATTTCCTTTCTTGTAAAATACAAACAGCCAATTATTCAAACAATCATCCGTAATTTAGTACCACCAACTCTTTGCCTAACTTGTCGTCAAAAATCAGAAATTACATAATCAAAACATAAACGAATTGATTGAAACACGAAAAAGGGGGCAAAACCTCATATCCACCAACCTCATTATCACTCATCCAACTGTTTCAGCTCAGCCTTCAACTGCTCAATCTTGAGCCCCATCGCCCTCTGCAATGCTGCCTTTTTGTCCTCCGGCGACTTAGCCAATAGCCCATCAAACAGGTCCAGCACTTCCTTCACAGCAGTTCGAGCACACTCAGCCTCTTCATCAAAATAAACAGTCTCTTTGGACTCCATGGCCATCTCTATCTCCTCCCTTGCCTCTGCAAACTTGAGGTTGATCATGTCCACCTCTTTGTTCTGATCAAACCCATCCGCCCCACCGCTGAATTGTCTCAGATTATGACGATTTATGAACTGGGACGGTGAGTTTGAGAACGTCAAGTGAAGAAAATGGGGGGAATTTGTGGTGGGTTTGTGAAGAAGAAGCCTCAGGAGTCTTGGGTTTCGGCAATGGAGCTGAGTCTGAAACGCACTGAGCCAGACTCGTTGTGAGCGAGTTGAGGGAAAAGAGCTTTGGAGAACCATTGAAAGAGCGTCTGAAAAGCAATTTGCAAAGCGAAGCTTGTGAATGTTGATAATGCATTTTCTCTCTCTCCCAATTTGCAGAAGAGGAAATGTATGGAATTACTGAAGCAAAGAGAGGAGAGACTTAAAACCCCCCATCATCAGTCTCTACCCAATTAAACCCTAAAATTTGACAAAATTAAAAATTAAAAATTAATCCCAAAAAATATATTTCTGAACATTTTTCTTTCCAAATATATATATGTTCTCGTAAAGGATATACTACTTTAATTTAATATAAACTACAGAAATATTCTACTTTAATTTAAAAATTATAAGTGTTTAAATCAATAAACTTCTAGTTCACGATATTATATGCTTCATTTGTCCTTCTCTAGTAAGAGTAATACTCAAACTCAAACTCATTCCTAAACTCGAATAAATCTCACAGACCTATGCTTATCTCGGCTCAACTCAACTCGCTATTGCTTTTATTTATTTATTATTATTATAAAAATTATAGGATTGCATTCGTAATTCAGTCAAAATACCACTAGTCACAAAGGGTCAATACAAACTAGCTACAAAGCGCCATACAATAACGGAGTAATCTAACATCAAATTTAAGACAATATGGTGCACCTCCACTAATGATCATGTAGGATCGAAAAAACTCTGTCATAGACATCCCAACTAAGATTGCAAACTTAAAATAATTAATAAGATATAAAGCTTGAAAAAACCAAGTCATAACAATACATATAAAAGTCTCACAAATGAGAGATGAAAAGCTCTCACAAAAGGATATGTGAAAACTACATAGAGAACCCAAAGAGTCTCTGCAACTTCCAAACATAAAGAAACCGCAAAAAGGATGGTGATGGAGATCTGACATTGAAATGCAGGTGGAGATCTGCCGTTGAGACGCAACCGCTGTGATGGTTGGAGGAAAATCATAATAAAACAAAGACAAATAGGGAAAATTTTGTCTCTAAAAATGGTGGAAGAGAAGAGGGGAGAGGGGAGGAGGAACAATGGTTTCCTCCCTTCTCAAAGTGAAAATGGCTCTAGGAGTTTTTTTGAGAAAGAGGGACTAGGGTTTCTCTTGGCTCAAATTCATGTCAGTTTTGGTTGTGCTCACATTTTACCAAATGTTTTGCATATTGTCGTCACCTTGACAAGACAATTTGCCGACTATCAGGGGAGAGAAATGACAGTTATTCAAAAACAACGTGAATTAGTGTGGAATGCATCCATTTTTGTCTTATCAAGATAATTCATATGTAAGTTATAAATATGCTAGCATCGATCGACATCCCAAGAGCAAAACCCATCCACCACATGGTACTAAGTGACTATTATGATTATCTTTTGCATGCATGAAGTATGAGTGGCAACTGGCCGGTTCAGAGCCGGATATGACAATACCATTCTTCGTGCCCACTCCATAATCTCACCTCAATCCTTGCCCCTATACCCGGTTTGGGGAATCCTCATCCGTCCGTCCCTCCCAAACCCGCTCCAATTCCACGAATTTTATTTTATTTTTAAAAAAAAAATCATTATACTTTATAACAAAATAAATCTGAAATAAAAAAAATAAAAAAATCACCTCTTGCATGCTCCCAAACAAATATGAGAAAGCCAAGTCATAAGAATATAGCCAAAACAACTAAAAGTGAGAGGGAAAGCAAACTAGAAGCACTTCAGTACAAAAATTTGTGATAAACCCAAAAACCAAGATCAGATTCCAAGATCAAATATTAAAAGAAATTGTTATACGTTGTAACAAAAATATGTATTATTTTTACCTGTTATATTATATTATATTTATTAATTCAAAATAAATATGACTTGTCAGGCTGAGTTCGGCGATGGGAATAACAATATCATCCCGGTCCGTCATTGACCAGAAATTTTTAAAATTCAGGGATCCCCATACCGCCCCTGGTTTTCCCCTAAAATCTCCTCCCATAGGGCTGTGGACCCAATGGGAACCCGACCCAGCAGGGATTTTTGTCATCCCTAAGTATGATAGCTCTATAGATTTTAAAGATTCAACACTCCAGAAGTGGGAGGGATATCTTGTGCGCTCCAACAGAAATCCTGAATGGCTTGTGAGAATGGTTGAATGTGAACAACGTAGAATGAAGAGAAGCCTGAAGAAACTCTGAAAGACAAGGTAAATCAAGAAATCAAATTAAGCTAGTTTAAAAGGTATCTTCTTTTCTGTTATATAGTTCATATAAATTTTCTTTCTGCAAAAGATTACTTTAAAAAAAAAAATTATATGTAAGTATTCTCTCTTAATGTTTTTAGCACTTTGGTGGATGAAGTTGTTACCCAAACTCACCAAAATGCCAACTAACGATCAAGGAAAAAGGCACACAATCACTATGGAACCAGTGGAGGTCAAAGATTACCAAAACCACGCAATATATAAATCCTAACAAATCCTCCAATTTCAACTACTCCTAGTAGGCAATTCTGAAACTATATAAAACTGTGAGACCATAAGTCCATCTCCATCTTCAAATTCATCATGGCTCGCCATCTTCTTTTGACACACCCTGTACCAAGCGCATTTCAAGTCGGCCTGGCCGCGATGACCCTTGCATTTTGTGCCATGGCATTGCTCATGTGTGCATCCCATTCGCGTAAATGGCGTCGTTATTGGAACGCTTGCACTGATTTTTTGGAAGATGATCCTGTTATTGAACACATTCAACCTGGAAACTATGATGCAGGCATGGGGATACTCATAGTGGTGAGCTAGAAGACTCGGTCTGGCAGAAGAACATACTCATGGGTGGTAAGTGTCAGCTACCAGATTTTTCTGGTGTCATAATCTACGACTCTGATGGGAACATTATCAAGCCTGACAAAACTCCTCGTTTAACCTGGAAGTAAACAATAACAAAACGGCGACCACAACTTAGATCTCTGGTTCATAGAAATCTGTCTGCCAATTCAGGATATTGACAGTGTACTGGAATTTCTTTAGGCTTCAATTTGAATGACATATCAATGCCTTTTTTCACAAGTTTTCTTTTCCTTTCCTTTTCTTCAAATCAATGCCTCTTCACAAGATTAAAATCATCTGATGCTATTTATTTAACTACATAGCAAATTTTATGCACCAAAGTACATAATTTGATGGAATTTTTAAATTTAAAAAAAAAAAAAAAAAACCCCCAAAGCAAGAACCATTCATGGACAATTATAGCATGGAAAATTGACAACAGCATTGAGTATTAACGTAATGGGATTAGGGAAAAGAAAATGGAAAAAAATCGAGTGAAGACCAATAAGAAGAATATCATTTTTTTTCTTTTCTTTTGCAAATTAAAGCATTAAAGATTTAATATTACAAAACATTTTAATATGCACATTTTATAGAGGGCAACTCTGAAAAGGGCGATTAATTGCAAACTTGATCCAAAAGTTCGACTACAATCAGCTGGACACCACTGATTCTCTCTTGTCAGACCAAGAAGCCCGTCCCCTAAACCCAACAACGCTTAACTTTGAAGCTGTTGATTTAACTACACTCGATCTTCTGCTTTCTGGTTGCCTCTTCCCACTGGAAGAAGCTTTTCTTGAGTTGCTTGGACTGGAAGAAGCTTTTCTTGAGTTGCTTGGACTGGAAGAAGCTTTTCTTGAGCTGCTTGCACTGGAAGAAGCTTTTCTTGAGGTGCTTGCATTGGAAGGCTTTACCGACTTTGATGCCTGAAAAGATGCTTTTCCGAATTTTGCAGGAGCAGATGCTGACCTGCTCTTATTTTTTGATTTGAGACTCTTACCAAGTTTCCTTTCAGTGGAGCAATTTGGGAACGGGCAATGTCCCTCTGGACACTATCTACACTGAGCGATTCTAAGCTTTCATTCTTCTTTATTGCCTCCTCAATTCGATTCGCCAACATAAGATTCTTCTTCGCAACCAAACTTGTCACTTTCCCTGTATTACAAGAATTATCTTAATTTTGCAATTAGTACAAGAAAACATACGAGTATACTTTGACACAAATAAGACCTGCTGTACAATACCAACAACAAAAAGAAAATGGTTATCACAAACTATGAGAATCACTCCATAGAATCGTCCCGTCATCGAGTATAAAGATATTCAGCAAATGGACAAATGAATACTACAGAGGTGTAACTTTACAAAAGGCTCACTTTACATAAGTGTCTTTTTTTTCTTTCATTTTCCTTTTTGCTGTTTTATGCAGAGTGAAAATTAATCTTACCATGGAATACTTTCAATAGTCTCTTTGTTTTTTATTTATTCAACATCATAATATTAAAGATATCTTATATTCCCTGCAATATCTTGTCCACTCAAAATCTGTTGCATGGAATTGATTAAAAAAATAATATTTAAACAAACAGTGCAAAAGAGTCGGTGAAGTCGAGCACAGATGAAGCATTCCCTGTTAACTCTTACGAACTTCACTAATGAAAAAAGTAAGGAAACAATATCTTTTTCAGAAGTGCAAGTAGAAAATACATGTATACCTTTTGCACCCATACGAGCAGTTCTTCCTGTACGATGAAGGTAGTCAATCTAAAAAGCCCAAAGAGAGGTAAAAGTTTAAGCTCCAAAGTAGAAAAAGGAAAGAAAAATAAGTCTTTAATACAATGTCAAATTAGTAGATACTGAAAAACAAAGCTGATATCTCATGCTTACAGAGTTCAAGGGAAAATCAAACATGATAACGTGGTCTACATCCAAGTCCAGTCCCCTTGCAGCCAGGTCTGTGCAGACTAATGTGGGGCAATCTCCATCGTCACTCTTAAACTTTTTGAGGTTTTCAACCCTGTGTTGCAGTGTTAAAAGAACTGCAGTCAGGCTAAGCACTAAAATTGAACACTAGTGATGTACGTTGGTTGAAATGTAGTAGAACAATAAGACCATTAACTGTTGAAATGATCAATTCATACAAACTGACTGAAGGTCCCTGTTCAGTAATTTTCTATATTAATTTCTCTTGCTAGACATTGTCTAACAAGAGAACATTACTGTATATGTATATCCATATGGTAAAGGTTATTTTTCCAGACTGAATCTGGACCAAATATTCAGGCAAGAATCAAACTAATCAATGTTTCAGATTCACAGTCCTGCATCATCTAATATTGCCAAACTCTCTAGCAAGCTATATATTATATATATGCTTCTAACATAGAACAGGGAAAGAACGGAGGAAATGAAAAGAAAACTAAAGCTGAAATTTATGACAACTACAATTGTAACATCGTATTCTCAATATAAATAGGAAAAACTACAGTGCAATTATAGAATTATTCCAATTGATATTGATAAATACTCATCCCTTACTGAATGAAAATAAAAAGTATATAAAATCTAATTACCAACCCTTGGCCTAAACAGAAAATAGTAAAATAGACTACTTCGATTTCAATCAGCTGCTGTATATGTATGTGTTACGGTGTCCTTCCTATACATCCAAGCTTCATAGTTCTCATCCCTTACATGCAAACAGTGTGCCAAATACCGGACGATATTGGTAAATATTTTCCTTCTCCATTTGACATCGCAGTCAAATTAATAAGTTTAACCACCGGTGCTGTGAAGCCAACAATTTCAGCCAATGGCATGCAGAAGAAACTCAAACTCAAGAAAGTATAACAGGATTTATAGCAAAGAAAAACCAGTGTGGCTTGAATTCAGATGAACCATTCACTTGACACCAAAAAAACAAAAAGAAAAGAAGAAGCCATTCAACCGTTGCAACAGACAAATGTGCATTTAATTCTTAAGTCTAGTCAAGAAAAAAACCTCTGTTATAGCTATATATGAAATATGGTCCAAATCGCAGAAAATAAGTCGTCATCACAAAAAGAATTTGATTAATAATGAGACACAGATATCTCATGTCATCACAAGAAAGAAATCCAGCTGGCCATAATACAAACAAAACAATTCTGTCAGCATCACTTTGTGCATCTTTCCATTGCAAGAGGCCAGAAAAAGTAAATGAGACCTTGAAAATACAGAAGGTATGAACACATTCTGCAAACCTCAAGCTAAACTAACAACTATGCAGTGTAGATACCAAACCTCTTTTACTAGGATCTGAGACCTTAAACTAAAACTTGTAATGCATGAATTGGCATCCTCTTCTACAAAAATTGTAGCAGAAACAGATATGATACTATGGACTCTATCTGAAGTGGAAACATGCAGACATTACAAGTGAAAGAGTATGAGAGGTAATATCTTTTATTGTCTCACCTTTGTTCTGCTGGCACCTCACCATGGTAATTCACAGTCGAGATCTGATTTTCATTGAGAAAGTGATCCACAGCACGGCTGGAACTTAATGTGTTACAGAACACCATCACTCTATTTCCCTTTGCCAAACTTGGCTCAAGAACCTGTGTTCGCCATAAAATTTATTGTTAGACTGCTACAATACAGAGACACGCTATCATGAAGAAAAGCTACATTAAGTCATGGGTACTTAAGCCAGGATTAATACAGATCAATACCCATATAAAATTCCAGGCTTCTTTTAGAAACAATTAAGTTAGATTAACTGCATAGATACCGTAAAATGTCTTTAATTTCAATGCCGTGATATGCCAATATGTACTTCTAAACTTCCTTTCTAACCAACAAATTATTCTCTATGCCATTCAGAGCATTCAGGCACTATGCTATGTTCCTTATGTAGAAGAAACAGATGCATTTTAAAAGACGAAAAACTTCTATTTTCTAAAGCAGAAGAAACATATGTAGTTTAAAAACCTTAAGTTCCATAAATTTGTTCATCAGAAAAATACATATAAAAACATTTTAAATAACCCTATAAACTTTACAGATTAAAATATAAATCTTGGATTGTCATGCAGTTATATGATTTAAAACGTTACGTGATAATTCAGCTTCAACCCTCAATACTACCAATCTATAAATGGTGTCAAAAATATATATAATTATGACTTTTAATAAGGGTAATTGATGCAGGGCAGCGGCTATAAGCTGCTGTCCAGCGACCCAAACATACCCAAAATACAGAGAATAGAAGGATAAAGCAGTAGAATCGAAGTTGGAACGAAGATAATTGAGTTCTAGGGCAAAATCCCAACAGAAACTCTATAGACTAACGTCTGAAATTATATTCATCAACAAAACTAAATACAAGAGTCTCTAAATAGCCTATTTATACTAGAATACACCAGCCTAGAATTCCTATTCCTAGTTTAATAAGAAATCCTAATTGACAAAGGAAATTAAAACCTAAACAGGAAAATAAACCAAATCCTAGTAAGAATAGGAAAACAAGTAATAAAATAACCTATTAATTTAATATAACTAAAACTTAGCCTTATTGGCTGATGCCCACTTAGATTAGGAAAATCTAATAGATGCTCCTGCATCAACTCCACCGGGTTGGGAAGAATTCTTCCTCGAATTCCAATCGTTTGGTGAAAACCGCCTAGACATAACCTCCTCTTAGATAAGTTGTCCATAGAACTTTGGCCTTGATATTGAACCTTCCCACACCAAAGAAATAGATATTTAGAATATTTGATCCTTCTGGAACAGTACCAGATATCTTCTGCAGCCAAACTCTCAGCCCAAAAACTCTTCACGCTAAAAACCAGTAGTCTAACAAGGTCAATGACGTTCTTGGTAGTTTGAAAATTAAAAGAATCAACCCCAAGAAAATCAGCATACTCATAAGTATCACCTTTGAAGGAATTCAGCTCATCTCCAACAATTCCCCCAAGAATTTCTTGAATTACCTTTCCTTCAAATGTGGGTTGATTGTGTTGCTTCAAAAGTTCAAACCCAGCTTCTTCTTGATTCACTGCCTTCAAGATTACACTAGATTCAGCTTGTTTACTCTCACCAAATACCTTGTCAGAAGCTTTCTCAATTCCCAAACAAACTTCACAATCTTCTTCCAAACAACAGTCAAACACGGGAGGGTCTTCTAAATTTAGGGTATTGTCATCTTCTAATTTATTTGAAGCCCCCTCAACATCCTTCTTAGTAACAAGTGGATACACAAACGCCACCTTCTTGCTCTCAATGTCAAACTCATGGCAGAATCCTTCTTCAAGCGACTGCAAAGTCCACTTTCTCCCATCCTTATAGAATGAATAGGTGTTAGCTTTAGTAGAATGCATCATGTCTTTGTCAAACAACCATGGTCTTCCCAATAAGATATGACATGCGTCTGTGGGAACAACATCACACCAAGCTTCATCCTCAATGGTATTACCAATAGTAAATTTAACCAAACACCTTGAAGTGATTGGTACTTCGCTTCCCTTTCGAAACCATGCAACCTTGTAGGGATTAGGATGCTTCTCAATTGGTAACTTCAATTTTTCTACCGCCTCCTTTGAAATAATGTTTTCACTACTTCCTCCATCAAAAATCACGTTGCACACCTTTTCCCCACAAAGGACTCGTGTTCGGAATATATTATGTCGACGCCAATCCTCTTCCTCAACTTTGGGAGTTGTCATCACTCGTCTTACCAACAAACATTCTCCTTCAACTGGTAAGAGATCAATAACTTCCTCTTCGTTGCCATAAACATCATACGATGGCTCTGGAAAGTTGATCTTATCACCTACCAAATTTATTCTTCTTTGTGGACAAGCGTAAGATTTATGCCCCGCCTCTCCGCAATTGAAACATCGAGCTTGTGAAGTACTTCCAGCCTTGGAATTCTTGACATTAGCGCCATTTGGAGGATGAAATTGTGTTGTTTCCTTCCCTTTTCACTCTTATTAGCACCCAAGTTCCTACCACCTATTCGGGTACTTGGATTGGCTTCTTCATCACTTTGCGAACCCGTGTCTGGGTGGCTGGAAACTGCTCTCTTTCCACCACGACGCGGTAGTCTTCGCTCTGCCATTAAAGCATATTGTCGAGCATCTTCAAGGTTGAACAAACGAACCACCCCCATCTCATCTCGAATTGTCTGATTCAAACCAGAAAGATAACGAGATGTCATCTGTTCATTAGTCTCATTCAAACCAACTCGAATTGAGAGATTATTAAACTCTGATGTATATTCTTCAACAGACATGTCTCGTTGCTTTAAGTTATGAAACTGCTCATATAACTCCATGGTATAATCAGCAGGTAAAAACTGCTTTCGTAACTTGGATTTCATACGATCCCATGTGTTGATCTTCTGCTTCCCCTGCCGAGCACGCTGCTCTTCAACTCTCTTCCACCATTGAAGCGCGGTACTCTTCAATTTAAGCTTTACAAACAACACCTTGCGATCTTCTGCCATAGGCTTCCATTCAAAATAATTCTCTAGACTTGCCTCCCAATCCAAATAATCTTCAACATGCATCTTTCCATAGAAATCAACAACTTCAATTTTAATTCCTCCACCATTCAAATCCAACGCACGAACCAACCGCTCTTCCAATCCACCTCGATGACCACCACCATGGTTTCCAGCTTCATGAAAAAGGTTGTCGACGTCCGTTTCGTCTTCATATTCATCCTCACCACCACCTTCCGGTATGTGTAAGGGTCCGCGGTTGCGTTCCGGAATCTCCATATAGGCATCCGCGCGTTCCTGTCGTTGGAGGGCTTGCACCGCTCTCGACAAGTCTTCCATCATACGCCGCATCTCAGCCATCTCTGTGTGTTGGGCTTGGTTCCCTCGTCCACGACCTCTAGCACGTCCAACCATGGTGTGGAGCAAGGATTAACCTGGCTCTGATACCAATTTGATGCAGGGCAGCGGCTATAAGCTGCTGTCCAGCGACCCAAACATACCCAAAATACAGAGAATAGAAGGATAAAGCAGTAGAATCGAAGTTGGAACGAAGATAATTGAGTTCTAGGGCAAAATCCCAACAGAAACTCTATAGACTAACGTCTGAAATTATATTCATCAACAAAACTAAATACAAGAGTCTCTAAATAGCCTATTTATACTAGAATACACCAGCCTAGAATTCCTATTCCTAGTTTAATAAGAAATCCTAATTGACAAAGGAAATTAAAACCTAAACAGGAAAATAAACCAAATCCTAGTAAGAATAGGAAAACAAGTAATAAAATAACCTATTAATTTAATATAACTAAAACTTAGCCTTATTGGCTGATGCCCACTTAGATTAGGAAAATCTAATAGATGCTCCTGCATCAGTAATGATTTCCCCACTCCAATTTTATCCACTTACACTCCTTTTTTAGTTATAAAATGGAGTGTAAGTGGATAAAATTGGAGTGGGGAAATCACCACTCTTTAATAACTTATAAATTTACTTCATTGTTAACCAGCAAATTCTTTTCTATGCCATTCCAAAAAAAATTCAGCTGCGATGCTGTGTTCTTACTGGGGAAGAAACAGCTGTATTTTAAGAAATTGTAGTTCCACCAATATGTTCACCAAGGAATATACATATAAACCTTTAAAATAACAATCAAATCAAAATAAAGAGAATGAAAAGACCAGCCCTTAAACTCAGAGGAAAGGTAAGCCTGCAAAGAAGACCACAAAGTAACTCTGTCTCATAAATAGTGCACATCCTCCCCTTTACACCTTCTAAGATTCTTCTATTCCTCTCCACCCAAAGGATTTCCAGAACAGCACATCTCCTATTACCAAACCTCTCTTCTTCCCTCCGAAAACCTTAAACCTCTAACAAATTATCACAAGATCCCGGAATTGCCACTTAAATTGGTCTCTCTCATCAACAATCTTATCCAGCAGGACTATGCAACTGGGCATAGTTCACAATAAAACTTCAACTATTCAAACTCTCTATACATCTAAATCAAAAGCTTAAGACTTTTTGTAGGGGCTTGTATCTCCAATGGCAGAGAGCATTCACCATTGGTAGTGAAATATACAGCTATCATGTTTGCGTTAACCTTCGGGTTTATCTGTTGACTTTTTAATACTAGGCGTCCCCAACATATTTATTAACTAATCGCTAAGGATGCACACAACCAATTGCAAAGCACACTTATCATGTCAGTAAAATCAAAACAGCATGAAATGGATCATTTCTTAGACTGCATTTCTTTACTCCTATAACTTTGTCAAAGTAAAGATTTGCTTCTTGACTGAAACTTTCATATCTATATTGAGCAAATTAAACAAAGACTTCCATGCATCCCAATGGTTTTAAGTTAACCTACATACAAATAGTGTGAACTGTAAATGGAAGATACTCTTCTTGAGATTAATTACATACTCTATTTTCAAATTATTCTTGTCAAGAGACATAACCACCAGTTGATAAGTGAAGAATGAAAAAGAGAAAGGGCATCACAGAATTAGACCTGTAACAATGCTTCCAGCTTGTTCTCGGAACCTGAAAGCTTAATGAAATCGTGTCGAGCAGATGCAATCTTTTTATGCAGTGAGGATGTGCGCAAATGCAATATTCCTTGAAACTCCTCATCAATCAGGGTTTGCACTGCCTGCAAAATCTCACGAGGTCAAGTCTTCATCGAAGACAATTTCAGCATAAGAAATTGGCTAGCTTACAATTGTCAAAGTTAAATAACATTTTTCTAAAGCAACTTCTGGGTTGATTTAGGTATGTAGAGTGGATGACATCTTCTTTAAAGGTTCCAATGTATCAATCAGGAAATTGATCGCCCCTCCCGTAAGGATGTTCAGCTAAGATTAATTGTGCAACCAGCATTGTTAGGAAATTATTTAATGAATTGGATATCTCATTAGAATCCATGTCTTTCACAGTTTGCTTCTTCAATTCTAATGGTGTAACTTATATAATCAAGTTGGAGAACTCTAGGGAAATTTAGACATATAATCTGCTCTCTGCATTTGGTATGCATAAAGGATATTGCTATTATTTTTTCAACAAGTCATTCAATACCAAGAATCGTACTGAAGGCATTTTCTTAACACATCTCTGAGTCTACTGGAAAATTATTGGAAATAAACAAAAATTACTGAAAATCATAGAGGCAGGCTTTTGGGTATTTCTAATAATAGCTCATGGATATCTGTCCGTACCCAAACAAGCCCAAAGAAATGCTTCCATATTCATGTACAGACTTTTGCCCTTCCTATGACAATTCCCTTGTTATCAAATTAAGAAAATCTATCCCTGTATGAGCAATTCCAAAAGAGAACACGTACATATTCATGTAAAAGAAATTAACCCTCCTATGTCAATTTTCTTGATATTGTGTTTGGAAAACCTAAGTATATCATACGCAAATTAAAAGACAAATTCTAGATTAAATTACAATATGAGTGAACACGAGGCATGATGTGCTACATCAACTTTAATACTATTGCAAATGTAAAAATCAAAGTTATATAAAACAAAATCAATTCTGGAAGCATGAACAATCATTACTCTTATTATGGCCACGGCGGCCTGGGGGGCATGGGGTTTGGGGAGGGTGGAAGAGAGAGAGACTCATTACATATTCACGAACAAAGCTTACTAGGCTCATTCATAGCCCCTGATTGGTGACCGTGGGAAAGGAACGCTTCACTTTCAATTGGTCTCTATAGCCCCTGATTATAATTTTAGCTTCTTAAGTATTAAATAAAATGGAAATGCAAGTCAGCACACCTTTGTCATTGTTGCAGAGACCAAAACAGTTTGGAACCCTTGACCATCAGGTTTTGATGCACGATGTTTTAAGGGGACAAGAAACTTGCGAATGTCTGGACCAAAACCACGATCAAACATGGTGTCTGCCTCATCCAACACCTACTAAGAGATTACCAACATCACAAACTGGAATAACAACTCACTAGAGTGTGGTTTTTATCAAAGAACTAAATAGATAAACATTTTCACATACCACATATTTGATGTCACCGTAAACCAAGTTGCCATCCTCAATATGTTGAAGAACCCTACCAGGGGTCCCGACTACCATTTCAATTGGGTTATTCAATGAATCCTCCTGGGGTCTCAACCGACCTCCACCGCTTACCATAGTAGACCTGAATCTTGCATGATGACTGACAAACTTGGAAACACGAAAGACCTAAAAAACCCACCTAATGTCAATAGAAAATGCAGAGTCCATTGGGGGTGGTTCCAATTCTAAATAAACTATATAAGAACCTGCTCAGATAGCTCCCTTGTGGGGCATAGCACAACAGCTCGAGGACGCCTGGGCTTCATTTGAATCCCATTTTCTGCCTCGTCCCTTCTCAACAGCTACAAAAAACAACAGAGTAAAGCATTCCTCTGATTAATTCTAGTTGTAACATACGCATCAATATTCTGCTTTCTTTCAAAATAAGAGTGGACAACATCAATATAATGCATCATACTCTCACATGATTTCCTTTTTTTCATGAAAAATAATTTTTTTTTATATTTTGTTTTGATAGAATAACATAATCTATTAGAATGTATGGGTGCTTCTAAAAATTGGTGAAACTGTGAGCAAGTAGAGAAAAATCTAAGTAACCAAAATAATCCCAATAAACTGGATACGAAAAAATGGATTTTGGAAAAAAGGTGGATGCCAAGAAAGCACATGTGGCTCAGTACATCACATTTTAAAACCTACACAAATGTGGCATACAAGGTGGTAGAAAGAAAACACAATCAAATCAATATTTCAACATAACTTATCCAAATTCTCGAGCTTTACATCTGAAGAAAACACCAAATTCAAAAGTTTAACTGACCCACATAGTAAAAAGTAATCCAAGACAGTTTATTTAAAAGAAAAATCAAAGAAAAAGTACCTGGGCAAGAGGCAACATGTAAGCCAGAGTCTTGCCAGACCCGGTATGAGAACCCAAGACCACAGTTTTCCCTTCCAGCACAGCTGGGATTCCAATACACTGAATTTCAGTAGGAACCTCAATACCCATCTCTCTCACAGCCGCCAAGACCTCCTCAGTCAGACCCAATCCCCCAAAATTCTCAACCTCCCTCTTTTTCTTATTCTCTGGCTTACCCAACCCATCCTCACTCTCTCTCTGGGCAGGCCCATTTGGATTTGCGCTTGTTTTGGTTTGTGGTTTAGCAGAGCTTTTGAGGTGCCTGAGTCTCAGCTTCTCAAGAAGCAATGAGTGCTTCAAGGGTTGGGTTTCTTGTTCTTCAGCTTCAATGGCACTTTCAGGGATAGAAATGGTTGTGGTTGTGGCGGTGCAAAGAGGCCTAAACCTTGTTAAAACCCTGGTGGTTTTTGGCAGTTTTATGAGAGAGAAGCGTTTGGCTGCTGGGAGGCGTGATAGAGAGAGGAGGTTTGAGGAGAGAGAGAAAGTGAGAAGGGTCCTTGCTACTCCTCCCATGGCTTTTTCCTTGCAATGTAATTTTTCAGTTTTCTCAGAAATGATGGATGGCGTATTTTCTTATCTCTGCGGTTTATGTCTGAGTTTGTGATAAAACCCTTTCATAGTCCCCCGATGATAACCCGGGCAAACGAGTCGAGCCACTCGAGCCCCTCAGCTAAGTTTTGGAAAAAATTCAGTTTTGGTCCCTGTAATTTATCGGAATTTTCACTTTTGTCTATGTGGTTTTAATTCTAACAATTGGACCATTTGTAATTTGATATCCGCACTTCAAGAAACCATTTCAATTTTTGTTCAATTTCGTGACAGAGTAAGGACGTGCCGCTAACGTGGATGGGCATTTTGGACAGAATTTGCCCAAATTTGTAACGTGTCCTTAAATTGTGAGCTTGAATTGTAAGGGTTTAAAACTATATCAACTAAATTGACATAAATGTACTTACGGAGACTAAGTATGACTTTTTTCCTTCAATTATTACTATTAAAAAGACTAATTTGCCCTAACATAAAATGACTATTGAACAAATTAAAATTTATCTCTCCCTTCCATTGTTGAACAAAGTAAACACTAACCATTAAAGGCATAAAAAAATCACAAGAGTTGATATAAAAAAGCTTATTTTTTAAGAATGGCAACACTAAATCGTCTCTTTAGTGCCCCAAATGAGGTATGGTTTGATAACTTTTCATTTTCCATCAATTTTAACAAATTTAATATTGATCAGTTCGTGAGTTCGTTCGATACATCACACCCCCACCCCTCGGGTCAATGAACAATGTTTTTTTTTTTTTGGAAGCATCAATGAACAATGTGTACCTGTTTAGTAGCCAGCAATTGAAAACCTTAAAATATGGGTTATAGGGAGACCAACTTTAGATAACTACAGATCATCTCTAATAGAGTGGGCCCACCAATACAATGATCTCACACTCTATTAGAGAGATGCAGTTACATCTAAAGTATCTCCTTAGTATTTTCCTAAAAATATTCACTAGCTTCTGCCAAATACTGGAGTTTCTTGTTTTGCCTCGGCAATGGTACTTGGTGATATCACTCACGGTTGTACCCTCCAAATTTGTTGCATCCTCTCAAGTGCCTGGTAGACATGAGCAAGACACTCTCTTAAGAGTGTTAGAGAGATGAAGCTATGTCACCGTGGTCGGTCGATCATGATCTCCGTTCACCATGGGGGATTTCACAAGTTGGGGAAGCTTTCACAATTTGAGGCTTTCTTTTAGATTGGAGATGGCAATAAAACTCTCGTATTTGATCATCAAAATAGTACAGTGGGTGGGCAATTACCAAAGGGAGTTTTTGACAAGTTTGGGTGGGTGCTTTCAGTTAATTCATGAAATTTAAAGTTCGTGAGTGGTGTTTTCAACAAGGAATGTGCCTTCAATAGATTGGAGGTCAATAGATTGGAGGTGCCTTGATCATGATTTTATTTTGGTGAACTTTTTGTTTATATTCTTTTTCAATAACACTTAAAAGTATGTACATAATATGCTAGTAATGTGGTGTGCAATTGAAAATATGTGAAATGCGGGCATTAATACATAAAATTACATAAAACTCACAATGTATGGTTCCAACTGTTCCAGAAAACATCCTGCACCCTAAAGAGAAAAGGAAGAAAAACGGTCTCCACGGTGCAGCAAGTTACTGAAACATGAAGGTTAGGAAGAAACAACAGGAATCAAATTATGGGTGGAAAAGAATGGAGTCTAAAATGGCGAATTATATTCAGTAAACATGCTACAGTAATTTCAAACATCATCTAAAGTTACATGCTGGAACGTAAGTCCACCCATCTCCATTTTATCATCTCCTATTGCTAACAGTACAATGTTTTCTTCACGGTGGCTAGCAAATCATATCATTTATAATGCTCAGGCTTCAAAACACCAACATAAGGCAAGTTCCTGTAAAGTTCAGCAAAGTCCATTCCATAGCCCACAACAAAGTAATCTGGACACTGCAAAAGCAAATAAACAGACGATTTTGATTGCTTTTAAGTGAGTTTCCACAGTGAAGCAAAACAAAACTTAAGACTTACAAAGACAATGAACAACACACAAGGGCCATGCCTGATGGCCTGCAAATAACATGTTACTTTCAAATAAATTCTCTCTGAGAGCATTTCAAGAGTTCTGCAGAGGAACATATAATCACACATCATCACAGTCGCTTATTCATGATTTCATGGCTGAAAAAGTATCTTAATAAAGAATGACTCTACATATACCCGATAAACTAATAATACTGATCCAACAGATGATATAGCTTTGATGCACTAACAACAATCAGATTTTCGTCAAGATAACCAAAGGTTTAAGGCGCCATGCGCACACTCAAAGACATAAAACAGTTATTGGAATCTCTTTCAAGAATATGTCCATTCCCCTCTTACTTTGGAAATAGACAAATTGTTTTTACACATAGGAAAATCTCAAAACATGTTTTGAGATGTTATCACACTATCAATCTGGGCTGGACCATTATTTGGGCAGATTCTTGTTTGTAATATATAATGATATATTAACAATCTGGCAACAGAACACATCAAATATCCTGCAAGCAGACATTACCTTGATACATATACATAAAGAGATTTTCTATTTAAACCACACACTTCTCTTTGTTCACCCTAACTTCTAATTTAAATTTTCTCAATTTCTAAGAAAACCCCACTATCTTCCCAAACTACCCTTAAATATACCCCAAGTTGAAAAAATAAAAAATAAAAGAGTTTTTCTATTTAAACCCCACTATCTTCCTACTACAAACTATAGAAAAAAGCATATGTCTAAACTGAATAGTGGGGGAAAAGATGAAGAAGGCCCCTATTTTTTGAGAAGAAGATGAAGGTCCCTATGCTTGCCGCAAGACAAACCGACTCGCTAACTATTACAGTATATCGTTTACTGTCAATGGAAAGAGATCCTAGACCAAATAAAGATTTCTAAATTAGAAATTAAATGAGGAGATATTTATTTGCATTGTAGACAAGAAGGTGCAACTTACTTCGGCAAGAAAAAATTTCACTTACACAAAGGTACAATAATCATCTACTATTTACTTTTGCGCATATAAGAAGTCAAGTAAATATAAAATTTTAAATAAAAAATCAGAACAACCAAGCAATCAACAAAGTGAAGAGAATAAGATCATTACAGCCAAGCAATCAACAAGCCTTTCCATCAGCTCCCACGCAGATTTTAAAGAGGTAGGCTCCTCAACGTTGTACGTCTTTAAAGAGGAGTAATCTGGCAATAGGATGTAGATGAGTTTGTATCTTTTTTAAACTTAATATGAAGAGCGGTGAGGTGTGTGGGGTGTAGATGTACTAGGGTTAAGTATTAAGTTGGATGACCTTCTTTGTCTTTTTAAATAATAGTAAAACTTACAGCTTAATGATTTAAGTATTAGGTGAACCTAAACACCATTATGTGAGATGAAAAAAAAAAATTGTCTGCCAAACAATTCAAAGTGGAATTTTGTTTAATATAAGAATCTACACAATAATCTGAAACATTTCCACCAAGCAGTCAAACTAATCATTTATCAAAAGACGGAATCGATCAACGGTAGAGTTGAGGTTCCTCTAAAATATTTTTCACATTCATATCAATTATTTGCAATAATTCACAAAACAGCAAAGGTAAAACAAGAGAAGGCACAAGCATACACACAAAATTTAATTAAAAACATAGGGAGAAAACAAAAGAAAGATACATGCCTCGAAACCTCGGTAGAATTTTCCCTTGCTAAGGAGCTGAAAATGAACCTTTCGTCTAGATGGTTTATCAAGGAAAGCGCAGACTGACACAGAGGAAGCACCTTTTGCTTCCAAGTGTGCAATCAAGCAGGCAATTGTGCTTCCCGAATCCACGATGTCCTCAACCTAAAAGAAACGAAACGGCGTCATTTTCAAGCTTTAAAGAACATGCAAGCGATTATACAATTAGATTGCAGAGTACGGTAACATCGTACCAGGACCACGTGGCGGCCGGATACGTCGAGCTTCAAGTCGGAGGAAATCCTGGGGGACCCATTGGAGACGGTCCCGGAGCCGTAGGATTCGGCGCGGATAAAATCGACGGTGACGGGGAGGCGGAGGCTCCTGGCCAAGTCGGCGAGGAAGAGAAAAGCACCGGTGGCGACGCCGACGAGGGCGAGGGGCTCGGAGAGAGGGGAGTTGTCGGCGGAGATCTGGGCGGCGAGCTCGGAGACTCGGGCGGCGATTTGGTCCGGGGTCCACAGAACACTCTCTATGTGAGAGTCCAAGGACATTTTTTAGGTTTTTTTTTTTTTTTTTGTGCCCTCTCTACCCTTCAGACTCTTTCAGATTTTGGGGGTTTAATGGGGGTTTTAGGAGATAAACGACGTCGTACTGTTTGTGTGAGTACTACTATCAAATAATATGATTATTTTCTACATAGGTTTTAATATATAAAGCAAAAGGCAAATAATGGTAAAACATTTAAAATACTAAAAAATATCATTGGTTAATCAAAACATCAAGAATTGAAATTATTAATTAAATTAAGAAAATATGGTAAATTCACACTTTTTCATATTAGAAAAATTAAAATTAAAGAAAAATCAGATAATTGATCATATTTTTATGGAACACAACTACACGTTATCTTTTTAAATTCTAAAATAAATTTAAAATTTTTCAAAAAAAGCTCTCTCAGGCACAGAAGTACGTGCTGTGAGGCTAGTAGGTTTTAATATTCACTTGCACTCAACAGAAAATTAGTGGGTTACGGTTGATCAGTCACATTCGGATTCAAAAAACTTGTGGTCACCCACCATTGGATTTAATCCAATGGCTGAGAAAAAACTTTAAAATATCTTTTTTCTTTTACTTTTTAAATTGGATAAATTGCCTTAAATCCTCCTGAACTAGGACCCCAATCGAACTTAACCCCTCCCAAATAAAAAGTCAGCCAATTGAACACTCGAATTAATTAAAATGGCCAAGGCCCTCAAAGATTCCTAGAGTGAACCAGAGAGGGTAAAATCGTCATACCAAGTGCCAATGTGAAATATGTTGATGGACTTTGCACAGAGACAAAAAATTAAAAATAATGCAAATCCTCCCCACAAACACAATCAGGTTTTCTTGGAACCAATCACTTTATATATATATATATATATATATGCCTGATGCTCAGGGACTAGACTGTCATAGGGAACATCTATCCGGCTCTGTAGTCTCAGTAGGCATTCCTCCTGACAAAATCAAAGCAGACAAAAGAGCAAACAATTGAGATAGTGAAGGCAATTTTTTCCATCCACTCTCAGTTTTTTAAAGTTTATTTACAACCTAAGTTTCCTAGTTGTTGCTATATTGAGATAATTTTGTTTTCTACTAACATAATAAGAATAATTATTTCTAATTCTCTTTCTTTTGTTTTTTGTTTTAAAAATTTATTGGTTTTCAGAAAATGATCAGATTAACAAGGATGTGGCCCTTACTCAAACAAACTGCGAGCATACGAAAAGATTACGATTTGCTTGGAAAGGAAATAGAAGTCATGTCTAAATGGAGGAAGGCCGATGATAAAGAATTAACTGCGAAACAAGACCAGTTTCAAGCGGTGGAGGAGGCCGATGATAGAAGACATGACTTGTATTTCCTTTCCAAGCAAATCGTGTAATCTTTTCATATGCTCACAGTTTGTTTGAGTAAGGGCCACGTCCTTGTTAATCTGATCATCTTCTGAAAACCAATAAATTTTTAAAACAAAAAACAAAAGAAAGAGAATTAAAAATAATTATTCTTATTATGTTAGTAGAAAACAAAATTATCTCAATATAGCAACAACTAGGAAACTTAGGTTGTAAATTTTTTTAAAAAACTGAGAGTAGATGGAAGAAGTTGCCTTCACTTCACACCAAGAATTTTCCAATCTCGGAATAATAAACTTTACTCAATAATTTGATTCTCCAAATATGCATTATGAATTACATGGGATGGGTATTTATAGCAAACTAAAACCTAGAGACAATATGATTAAAATTACTTGTTAAAACAAAAATTCCAACCCAAATAAATTAGGAAACAAGAATGGTGTGTCAGCTACGACATGTTTTGGATATGAAGAGTTTGTTGCAAAATTTTAGACGTGTTTGGTGTGACATGTTTTGGATATGAAGAGTTTGTTGCAAAAATTTAGATGTGTTTGGTGTGGTTCCATATAATTTAGATGATATTGGTCATTTGAAGGACAATATTTTGGTAAATTTTCCTGTTTGTGTCTTTTATTTTTTGACCTCAAAAAGCAAAAATTTAACTTTTATTAATTTTTTTTAGAGAAAGATAATTGTGTGTTTAAATCTCTCAGAGTTTTACTGAACTGGAAATTGCTTGCTTTAAAGGTATCCGCGACATAATTATGTCGCGCCCTATTTGAGACTACTAAGGTAAAGGAATGCGAGGTCTGTATTTGATACGTGTTATAACTCCGTTTCTTAATCTATAAGTCATCTTCGTCTACGAAACAAAAAAAAAACAGAGAGAGAATTAATCAATCTGTGTGTGTTGATTTTCGATTGCTATTTCAATCTGAGGAATTAGGGATGAAGAAACAAGTGCCGCTGCAAGTGTGTTTCACTTTCACAAGGATTCTGAAAGTAATGGCTCCTCCTACTCCTACAATTCCAACTTCAAAAGCTCTTGTTGTCGGTCCTCCAACACTGCTCACAAGAAGATTAATGGCTTCCAACTCCAACGGTGACATGGCCACGAAGATATCCATCTCCCCTATTTGCTCCTCCTTCTCTTCCTACGGTGATCCCTGCCATGATCTGTTTTTCCAGGTGACACAACCAGAAACACGCAGCGATGAAGAGACGACCCAACAGCAGAACCAGGCGTCCCTTAACTACCTGAAGACACTGCTGCCGGTGGCCTGGTCCCACAATCCCCTAACCACCCTCAAGCTCATCTTCAATCTCCATGCTATTCCTAGCAGCGGAAAATGTTATCCGGAAGGCTTCTACACGGCTGTGTTTTGGCTCCACCAGAAGCACCCCAAGACACTATTATGCAACCTCCCCTCCATTGCTGATTCGTTCGGGGGTTTGTATGTCCTTATCGAGATTCTCTACCGCCTTCTAGAACAAGACCAAGACGCTGCAGAGAGGCTCCACTGTGACCCGGACTATCAGTTGTTGCACGACCGGGCAATGGATGTCTTCGTGGAGAGGTTGAAGTCTGATATTGACAAAATGAAGCAGCACAAACTGGATTTGAAGCCATCAGATTATATAACTGACGGTGATGACGACGACGACGATGAAGATGATAAAGATGGTACTCTTGACGCCGCCGCTTATGCTGATCTTTTTGTTAGCGAGGCTGCAGGGTGTTGCGTTACCAAACAACCCCAGGACTCCCACGCTGCCCGCACCATTTTTCTGTGTGAAAGCATTGCGAGGAGGCTTTGCCCACCCAAATCAGACCAACCAAATCAATCTTATCAATCAGAAGAGTGGGAGCGGATTAGGAATGAGGTTTTGGCGCCCTTGAACAGGTACTGGAAGCGTCAAGGCATGTTTATTGGACGACAGCGCTCTGAAGTTAAGATGTATTTGGAGGAGGTGAAAAAAGCAGGAGGAAGAGGAGGCAATTTGAGTGGCCATGGCAGCATAATAAAGCCAGATGCTATGCTCCCAAATGAGATCATACGCTATGTAGTAGAAGATGGGGATGTGAGGGAAGGGGCTGAGCTTCAGTGGAAGGCAATGGTGGAGGATATGTACCTAGAGCAGCAGCAGCAGCAGCAAAAGCAGGGGGAGGGTTTGGGAAAATTTAAAAACTGCTTGGCAGTGTGTCACATCAGCGATTACAATGGCCTAACGCGCTTGGCGGTGAGTTTGGGACTATTGGTGTCTGAACTCAGTGAAGAGCCGGCATGGAAAGGAAAGGTGATCAGTTCCGGTCATTTGCCGGATCAGCTGATGCTGCATTCAATACAAGGGGATGATCTCAAGTCCAAGTGCGAGTTTATGATGAAGAAATGCAGCAGGAACTTGGTATCCTTTGTTGATAAAAGGAAGGTATTGGATTTTATTCTGGAAGTGGCTGTGAAAGAGAACTTGAAGGCAGAGCAGATGGTTAAGAAGGTGTTTGTGTTTGCTGACTACGGTGGATATGTTGTGGGTACATCATGGAAGACTCTGTATGAGGCAAAACGGAGAGAGTTTAAGGAGAAAGGGTACGGGGATGATGCAGTGCCACACATTTTGGTTTGGAATGTTTCGGACTGGAACATGCCTTGTATAGAACAACATCATCCAGGGGTGACGCTGTTGAGGGGCGTCTCTGACAATTTGGTTAAATCCTTCTTGGACAACTGTGGAGAAATTGGCCCGCACCATCTGATGGAAGCAGCCATTGCTGACAAAGCGTATCAAGCTCTCACTGTGGTCGACTGAGCTTCAACCGTTGATGATCTAATTAATCTCATGATTCATCTTCTCTCCATCATGAATTAGTAGTACCTTTAATTTAGTTTCGTTTCACTTTTGCACTTATATCTTAGCCTAGCCAGTGCTTAGATAGATATATGTTCTAGATTCCTGATCACATTTGAAATCATCATCGATGCATCATTTGTTTTAGTTAAATTTAATTTTAAAGTTGAGTTTTTTTTTTTTTTTTGGCTGTCTTTCTAGTAATTTTGTAGGGGTTATACTTTTGCAATTTTGTGTGAAAGAACCAAAGAAATAAAGGAAAGCTAATAGAAAATTAAACATATGCCATTGAAGCAATCCTAGCCGACATGTGCATCCTTCACCATGTTAACTTTGTGGCCACTTCCAAAGCCTTCTTCCCTATGTTTTTTCTTAATTCAGTCTGGTGTGGAGTCATGCATATGTGCCTCAGTGCCTGGCATTGTGGCACCTTCTACTACATGCATATATATTCTTTGCAGAAAATGCTTACAATGTAGTCGATCACCTAGGGTTTAGGGAAAAAGAAAACATGGAAGTTAAATTACAAATTACACGCAGAAAATATCGTGGGATTTGTACATGAGTTGAAATTCCATGGTAATAGGCGGAATTGTACAATTCCCAGACCAGAGGAAATTTTCATTTTCTGCCCGCCAAATCTCCTTGATAAAATATCAAGAATAACACTTCTTCTTCAAAGAGAACAAGCCTGCGCGCCCTAATTGATGGGTATTCGTCTGATGGTGTTCTGCTGAGTTATGTTGGTGAGTTTCAATTTCAATTTCTTTCCTTGTCGTTGGCTTCTTTTTTGTCTGCTATACTGATTGTTTTGATCAGTGGAACCAGGGTTTATCCTATCTGCCTCATCTATGCTTTTATTTTATTTCTCCTCTTTGCCTTTCAATCTGACAAGAATATTCGCTCTTCCAATCAAGGTAAGAGTCTAAACTATCCAGACTCATCTTTCTCTGCTCTTTCCATGGCTATATACTTGCTAATTTTGAGTTATCTATTTCTCCTTTTTCAGTTAATTGAATTTTTTTTTTCACATGATAATAATTCTCTTGTTCTCCTTGTGCCTTCACTACTACAAAAGGAAAACCACGACGGGTATTCACCGTCGTGTATTCTGTTTTCAAATCGTCGTGGAATCCACCGACATCTTTTCCATAACAAAACCACGACGGTGAATAACCGTCGTTGTTAAACCAAAAACGTCATCAAAAATAAAAACCGACGTCTTTGTGCTGCAAAAAGACATAAAAAACAGTCGAGGATGAGAATAGACGACCAACTCCAACAAAAAAAACGTCGTTAAAAAGGAAACAGATGACAAATATAAATACGACGTCTTTACAATCATAATAGACGACGTTATTGACACCTACTACGTCACAACATTTCCCACAACCGTCGTAAAATAAATTTTCCACTTCGATTTTTTATGAATTATGACGTGGAAATAGATGTCAGGTTAATTAATTACGACGTATGTATTTACTTAGACGACGTTTAAATGAATAAACAACGTCGGTTCCAAATAAATGAGAGCCGTATTACAGAATTTATACGTCATATTTTGAAAATAAACGACGTGGAAAAAATGATGGGGTCATTAATTACGACACAGTAATTTATAAGGACGACGTTGTCGTTATTTACAACGTCGGTACCATGAAAAAGACCGTCGTGTTTAATAATTTATACGTCTTCATTAAAAATTAACGTCGTCTAATTCATCTTAACGTCGACGAATTTAATGGACTTCAAATACCGTCGTGAATTCATCCTTTTCCACTTCATTTATTAAAGAACTTACGACGTGGTAAATTCATGACGACGTCGTCTTTTGTAACGCTCAGGTTAAAATTCTCATCTTTTAGACGTCGGTATTATGGGATTGGAGTCGTGTTATTTTGAATTACATGGCGGTTCTTTATGCTTGTCCGACGTGTTATCCTGGATTATCTGTTTCACAATAGCGTCGTGGTTCTTCATTGTTACTTTGCTTTAAGACGTCGGTAAATATATTGCGGTCGTTGAATGCTCCAAAACGTCGTTATTTATTAGAACAGACGTCGTTTTATTACATTTTTATCAAAACCGTCGTGGTTTGTAATCTGGAACCAGTAATTTTTGTTCGATTGTTTTGTGGCCAAAACTCTGTATAATGAAAGTGAAGAAATCACATTACAATATATTACAAAATTAATGTCATACACTGCCAATTAAAAGCATCATTCAACCCATATATCTTCACACCCATCTCGAATATTTTGACTCCCTAACTCAACCACCACTTCATCAAATGTGTCAACATTTGGCATCCCCTAGTAAATGGCTCACACTCAATTCTCACATCACCTAAGACATCATCACCAATAACATCATTATATTCTCTATTAGGCATTGATAACACTACCGACCAACCACGATGCATCGGGTCGTCAACAAAAAATACTTGTTTGACTTGAGAAGCCAAAACAAATTGGTCATTCCTATGTCCAATTTTACTCAAATCTACAAGGGTAAATCCAAGTTCGTCCACTACAAGACCAGAAGTATTATCAATCCAATCACACCTAAAGACTGGGATTGTAAACTTTTGGTAGTCAAGGTCCCAAATTTCTTGAATGACACCATAGAAACCCATATTTGAGAGAATTGGGTTTTTATCCTTGGCACTAGCAACTTGCATAGTATGTGCAAGTAAATAAACTCCACTATTTTGAGTTGTCCGCACATCATCTTGTGCCTTGATGTTGAATTTAATACCTTTAATGAGATAGCTCCTATATAATGGCACTGCCATGTTTGGACCATTGCTAGCCACCTTAAATTTTCTGATACGCCATGATTGTCTTCCTCATTAAGTTCACTTTGAACCTGCAAATTAATCATATAACTTCATTCAATCTAACATAGAAAGAAGAAAATTAAAAGTCCAATATGTTATTCAATAACATATACCTTGAAGCGTAGCCATTGAATGAAAGTGCTATTGTGCTTATCCTGCAGCCACTTTGTTCTCTTTCTAAATTTTGGATAAGTGGTCTGGATGTGAATCATATGTTGCCTACATGACACACAAAATTCAAGTATTACGGTCCCAAACATATAAGATAAACATAAGAAATAATTTAAAATGGAAACTTAAAGAATAAAACTCATACGTACTCGATATAAGGTAGGACTTCCTCCGTATTCTCCAAGACATATAGATGTGCTTGGTTCAACAGTCCCGATCAACTACGCTCACTGTGCAACCTGATAATGGCTTTGAAACTCCCATCTTTTGGCTTGAAGGCACTCCAACGTACTAACATCGATAAATGCTCAAGTACAAAACTCTACAGCTTCTTCAGCTATATACCGCTCAGCAATGCAACCTTCGGGACGAGTACGATTCTGAACATACCCCTTTAGCACTTTCATATATCTTTCAAACGGGTACATCCATCTAAAATATACTGGCCCACACAGACGAACTTATCTGACAAGATGTACTACTAGATGAACCATGATATCAAAGAATGAAGGGGGAAAGTACTTCTCAAGCAAACACAAAGTAACTACTACATCTTCTTCCAACTTATCTAGCTTGGAAACATCAATAGTCTTTGCACATATAGCATTGAAGAAGAAGCACAAACGAGTTATTGCATACCTTGCAGGCTTCTCCAAAACAGAACGAATTGCCACAGGGAGCAATTGTTGCATTAAGGTATGACAATCATGTGATTTAAGGCCAAGAAGTCTTGAATCTTGTAAAGATACAAGATTTTTTATATTTGAAGAATAACCTTCAGGGACCTTCATACCATAGAAAGAATTGCAAACCTCTCTCTTCTCTGCTCTTGACAAATTCCAAGGCCCGGGAGGCAAACGAGTACGTCTTTCTCCATACTCGGGTTGCAAATCAGTTTTGACCCCCATGTTCAATAAATCTAATCGAGCAGCAATCTCATCTTTATTTTTTCCAGGGATCTCCAGCAATGTACCAATGATACTATCGCAAACATTCTTCTCAATGTGCATAACATCTAGGACATGCCTCACAGGAAGGTATTTCCAATACTCGAGATCAAAGAATATTGATTTCTTCTTCCAACAAACTCACACCATCTTCAACCATATGCAGCACTTCTTCTCCGGTTAATGGCTCAGGAGGCGTGCCATATTCAGGTTTCCCATTAAAAGCTGCACGTTGCCTCTTATATGGATGATTGATCGGTAACCATTTTTATGCCCAATGTAACAAATTTTGTGGCCATTTTTCAACCTGTGACTAGGTGTATCATCGCCGCATATTGGAAAAGCTTTATATCCTTTAACAACACAACCAGATAAGTTTCCATAGGCGGGGAAATCATTAATTGTCCACATTAATGCAGCTCTGAGTGTAAAGTATTCTCCATTATGTGCATCATACACTCCTCCAATCCCATCCCACAAAGATTTTAAATCATCAATCAAAGGCTCCAAGTAGACGTCTATATCATTTCCGGGCTGTTTAGGACCGGAAATCAATAAGGTCAACATCATGAACTTTCGTTTCATGCACAGCCATGGAGGGAGATTATATGTAACTAAGATAATGGCCAGCAACTATATCTGCTACTTAGAGAATCTGTGGGGATTGAATCCATCAGATGACAGAGCCAATCTCAAGTTTCTCGGCTCATTACCAAACTCGGGCCATTTATCATCAAGAAGTTTCCAAGACGGGGAATCCGCTGGATGAGACATATAACCGTCAATTGATTTTCTAGCAGCATGCCAAGTCAAACTCTTAGCAGTCTCATGTGATCGAAACATCCTTTTAAACCTTGGAATTGGAGGAAAATACCACACCACCTTCGCTGGCACACCCTCTTTCAAGATTGAATCTTTGCCTTCCTTCCACCTTGAGATACCACAATTAGGACAATGAGTTAAATCCTCATACTCCTTCCTATACAAGATGCAATCATTGGGGCATGCGTGCATTTTCTCATAACTCAGCCCCAATGCACACAAAGTCTTTTTTGCCTCATACATAGAGGCCGGTATTGTATTTCCTTCTGGAAGCAAATCGCCTTGAAGTATCAATAATTCTGTAAAACAGCCATCACTCATCCCATATTTTGCCTTCAAATTATACAACTTCACTAATGCCGATAACTTCGTGTACTTTCTACAACCAGGGTACAATGGTTGATCTCCATCCCCAATCACATTGGCAAACTCATAAGGATCAGATCCAAAATCACCAAAATCATTATCATCCATCTCTATTTCTTCGGACACAAAACTGTACCTACTATGGTCATCATCTTCTTCAACATTTCTACTAGCATTAGTAGTCTGCTTCCCAAGGTTCTCCGTGAAATGTCCAATTCTTATAGCTTTGGTCAACTCCATTAAAGTATAAGTGATCCCTTATAATTCCAACCCCAAACAATTTCAAATTAACACATTTAACACATGGACAACGGATATGTGTGGTAGTTAGAAGATTTTCTGAAAAGTTCAAAAATGCTTCCACCCTAACTCATATGCCTTCGATCTTCTATCCGAGTGCATCCATGACTTATCCATCTCCGACACTATACCCTATTATATATAATAAAGTGAAAAGGAAAGCAATGACCATCACTATAGCAGATTATATAAAGTCTAATAGCAAGTAATATACAACATAGACGACGGTTTTAAATAAAAACAGACGTATTTGACATTTATAGACGACTTGATTTTACGTCGTTCTAATTATAACCACGACGGTAGTTACATAACACCGTCGTGTATAGACAATAACAACGACGGTTTAAAGTAAAACCGTCGTTGTATGCCTGAAAACGCGTCGTTAAACAGTTTATTTTCAAGATCCGAAAACCCTATTAACAACACAACATAGACATGAAACCAAGCAAGAAACTAACATATACGTGAAACCAACATATACTAAGCATGAAAACAATAAATCCATTCCCAATTCAACATAACAGAGAGTGATTAAAAGATCCGACAAAATGAAATCCATTCCCAATTCAACATAACAGAGAGTGATCAAGAAAACATTAAACAGAAAATCCATGAACCCTTTAACAACATTATTAACAGATCGCAAAACATATACCTAAAACCCTTTAACAAAACAACGTAATATATCATTCAATGAATTTACAAGGGGAAGAGAGGGTTTGTACTTACAGGTTGGCAGAGCTCATGATTATGACCAAATTGGATTTGACACAGCCTGGCCCAACTTTGAATTAGAGATGAAGTGAGAGAGCGAAATGTTATGTTGCGCGAAATCTAACAATTTTAGGGTTCAGGGTTAGAAGTATAAAAATAAGAGCCAAATCTGAAAATTTTAGGTCCCGCGAATATTTTAAGAAACCGCGCTTTTTAAAACATCGACCGAAAAAACACGCGTCGTTAAAATTTAACATTAAACATGACGCTAATTACATTAAGGACGTCGTGGTAAAATATGTAACCACGCAAAATCAAAAGAGGCGTTAAAACTATGAAAAACCACGGCGGGGTTAATTAACTACCGACGTTGTAAACAATAATAAACGACTCACGTGTAAACAACCCGTCGTTTAAAAGAGAAACGACGTCGGATTTTTCACCATACGACGTAAACTCCATATTCCACGACTCAATCACCGTCGTTAAAAGTAATACCCTAAACTTTAAAACCCTAAATTATATATTTGTAAAATTTAATTTTATAAAATTGTTTATGGTTTTACATCCTAAGAAATAACAAACATAAACCCTAAACCACAAAAATTATACTTTAACCATAAACCCTAATAAATAACAACCCTAATCCCCAAACCCTAGACCCTAAACCATCAAACTATGTAAGTGATGCTATGACTCATCAAAACAATTTTATTTAGGTTGGACATTTTAATCTTTTATTACACAAACTGCATTTTTTTGGGTTTTAGGGGGAAGAAAATATATCAATGACTTCATAGGAGTTGAAGTTGAATTTTGAATTTATTTTAAATTTATTTTTAAAATTTTGAATTAAAAATAATAAAATATTCTTATGTCAACAACAAACCACGGCGAGGTTAATTAACTACCGACGTTGTAAACAATAACAAACGACTCACGTGTAAACAAAACGTCGTTTAAAAGAGAAACGACGTCGGATTTTTCGCCATACGACGTAAACTCCATATTCCACGACTCAATCACCGTCGTTAAAAGTAATACCCTAAACTTTAAAACCCTAAATTATATATTTGTAAAATTTAATTTTATAAAATTGTTTATGGTTTTACATCCTAAGAAATAACAAACATAAACCCTAAACCCCAAAAATTATACTTTAACCATAAACCCTAATAAATAACAACCCTAATCCCCAAACCCTAGACCCTAAACCATCAAACTATGTAAGTGATGCTATGACTCATCAAAACAATTTTATTTAGGTTGGACATTTTAATCTTTTATTACACAAACTGCATTTTTTTGGGTTTTAGGGGGAAGAAAATATATCAATGACTTCATAGGAGTTGAAGTTGAATTTTTTGAATTTATTTTAAATTTATTTTTAAAATTTTGAATTAAAAATAATAAAATATTCTTATGTCAACAACAAATCACGATGTTGTAAATAATAATAAACGACTCACATGTAAAAAAGACGTCGTTGAAAAGAGAAACCATGGCGGATGTTTCACCATCAGACGTAAAATACATATTCAACGACCTAATCACCGTCGTTATAAGGTATTAACCTAAACCATAATAAACGACTTACTTGTTCAAAAGCACGTCGTTTAAAAGCGAAACCATGACGAAATTGTCATCAAAACGACGTCTTATGTACGCCCCATCACGTCTAAATATCATTTTACGTCGGTTTTTACATAATTATGTCGTTGGAAAGTTATTACACGTCGGTTACGCAATTTGTTTTTTCTTTTATAATATGAAAACCTCAACAAATTTTCAGGGAAAAAAAGGATGTATATTATAAACAAAATTTGGACATTATATATTATAGAAAAAATTATATATTATATAAAAATATCAAGTGTTCCAACAATCATCTAATCCATATGAAGGCAAACAAACTCTGCCCATTCTTTCCTGACTTCATCAATGGCTGCTTGGGGGTATGGCGCTTGATCTTTTCCCTTGGCAAACTGCAATCCATAAACAATGATTATTAAGCTTTACAAAAAGAAATTCAGAGACAGACGACGTTGTTTTATCATAACCGACGTAGTATATCGATTCAACGACGGTAATTTTAAATGACCGTCGTTGATAATACAAAAAACCACAAAAAATGTTTCTGAAAATTTTATTCTTACCTTCTTCTCAAACTCCAAGGAAGGATCCATGATGATGTCCCTCATGAAGCGCATCACATAATACCCGCATTCGACACTGCTGGGTTGCTTTGGTGTGCCCTGGCGAGTTTTCAGATTGGTGCTTTACGGCCTGGTCGCCTATGTGGGAATTATAAATTTTTAAAGCACATTCACGATGTTTTTGCCCTCCTCATCAACCACGATTTCCAGCAGAGGATCCAGAAAATAGACGGTTTCCCTCTTTGCCCTCACAATCGCAAGACCCAATGACGGCTGCACAAAAATAAAATAAAAAACGACGGTTAATATAAAAACCGACGTATTATATAGTTTCACACGACGTAATAACTTAATCATCGACGTTATTATAAATTTATCACGACGATAATTAACTACCGACGTGGTTAGTTGTTTCAAACGACTCAATAAATAAATAACCGACGTGGTTAGATGTTTCAAACGACACAGAATTAGTTAAACAGTTTTATAAGTGGTCAATTAGTGAAAATCATACAAACAAAATCCTTTTAAGGAGACTAACCCTGGATTGTAAGGCATCATGAAAATCTGTTCACCATCTGTTTTTTGAAGTCGATCTGGCTACAATTCGTGATCTGTCGTTAGTGACCCGCGTTGGCACTAACTTGAGCAGGTCGATAAAGCCAACCATGCTGCACATATTTGCGTCTCTCAAAACATCATATAAGCACCTAAATATATAAAACAAACGACGGTTATTTATACACAAACGACGTATTATACAATTTCACACGACGAAATGAAATAGAAACAGACGTGATAACTAATTTATCACGACGGTAGAAAAAGAACGACGTTTTTAGTGGTTTAAAACGACGTAATAATTAAACAACCGACGTCTTATGATATAATGTTTGATATTTGATTATGACAAACCTCATATATACTGCAACCACAGTAGCCCCAATTTCTTCCATTGCCTGCAAATGTGTAATATCTTCATGCAAGATGAAGGTACTTCGAGCTGCACCAAACACCTCCTTCTCAATGTTGAAGGTCATGATCTTCTCCTGAGGCTTTAGTGTCGTTTCCACATAACGACAAAGGGACTGTAAGGAAGATGGCACCTCCACATTCGAATAATCAACTACTTCAGTACCCTGTTTAAAGAAATAAAGCAAAATAAAATGACGTGGTAATTCATTAAAAACGACGGTTTAAATTAAAAAACGTCGTCTTATTATAATTTAAACGACGATAATTAAATACCGTCGTTTTATATAACTATAGACGTCGTAGAAAATAAATTCCGACGTCTAATGTGAAAACAAACGACGGTTTAAAGAAAAATATCGACGTCTGAAATGTGAAAAACAAATTAAAAAGGCAAAGTTATGAGAATATACCTCCTCGTCATGCTTTTCTTCTTCTTGTTCTTCTTCTTTCTTCTCTTCATCATTTGTTTCTTCCTTTTGTCCTTCATCTTTTTTCTCTTGTTTTTCTTCCTTCTTCCCTTCATCTTTGTTTTCTCCTTTCTTCTCTTCATCTTGATTATCTAAAGCCCCAGATTTCTGTTTTAAATAATAAAGAAATATATATATAAGACAGATTGTACAGAGAGTAAAAAATTAAACCAAACGTCGTGGTAAGGCATAACCTAAGACGGTATGTAAGAATTATGGACGTCTTAAAATTATTAAACGATGGTAAATAATAAACGTCGTGGTAATTGTATATTACGTCGTTAAGGACTAAAACCGTCGTCTAAAAACCACAAAGTACGACGTCTAGTGGCGTGTAAAACAAGTAAACTAAATACGACGTGATATTTAAATACAAACGACGGGTTATTTATAAAATCGTCGTGGTATGGTTTTAAAACGACGGGTTTATTCATAATAACGACGTCTAATGTAAAAAACAGAGAATTCAAAGTTCAGTTATGTTACCGTTTCTTCCCTGCTCCCCATTTTTGGCAAGTATCATCCTCTAAATGTTGGGATCTCCCTTCAGCCCCAGCAGCTAGCTTTATCGACATTGGATTTATGGGGCTTTGCTGTAGACCTTGGTTTTGAGAGGGGCTAGTTTTCGGTTTAAGCATGCTTGGATCAAAATTGGGGATGAGGTGGGAAAGCTGACTTAGTAAATGTTCCCTCTCAGCCTCTACTAATTGTTTGGTTCTAGCTTCCATCTTCTTAGTCTCCTCTTCAAGGACAAGTCTTACACTTTCCTTCAATTGATCAGCAAACTTTACCCTCTGTGGTCTAGGTAAATTGAAGAATTGCCTAGGGGAAATCCCGAACCTACCCTCTTACTCTCCCTGGATGCTCGGGACCCAAAGCCAAGGTCAAGACATCATTACTGCCAGTTACACTCGGACTGCCTTCAGCCACTTGTTTTTGCAATTCATCCTAAAACAAAGACATACAAAAAAGTCAGCACAAGAAAACACACGACGGTTATTTATAAACAAACGACGCAGTATATAATTTCACACGACGCACCAAAATAGAACTCGGACGTTATAATATATTTATAACGACGTTAATTAAAACCGACGTGGTTAGATGTTTAAAACGACGCACCAAAATAGAACTCGACGTTATAAACCACCGACGTCTTTTTCTGTAATTACAGAAAACAGAGTTGTGATTCCAGATTTAGATCTTTCACGACGTTTTTGAAAACATTTCGACGTAGTAATAACATTAAAACGACGAAAAATTTAACCACCGACGTCTTATCTATACTTACAGAAAACAGAGTTGTGATTCCAGTTTTAGATCTTTCACGACGTTTTTTAAAATATTTCGACGTAGTAAAATCATTGACACGACGAAAAAATATAACATTAGACGTAATAAGAATTATATATACACAGTTTAATAAAAATTTAAAACAGAGTGTGTAGGCTTACAATTAATTTTGCTTTCTCGCCACCTTTGGATCTGGGATGTTACCATGTTTGTCCTGTCTAGCTTTCTTCCATAAGGTAGATCGATCAATTTCTACCCAGGCATGGTTTCCTCCAATTGATCCTCCAAACCAAGCATATCCTTTTCGAGACAATCGATGATTGTACTCAAGTTTCTCCCTAATCTGCATGTTGAGAATGCACAGACTCAAATTCTTTGGATAACCTTGAAGCTACAAAGGCATCCCATTCTGCTTTCTCTATGAATTTATATACTTGGGTTGGCTTAATTTCTCCCTCTCCTTGATGTATGGAAGGATATAATGCCTTGTCAGTGTAGACTTGAAATCCTTCCATTTCTTGGCAGCAGAAGATAACACCGAGGTCTTGCCCCCTTGACCTACCACAAAAGCCATGTCAACGGCTTCCCAAATCTGCTCCTTTATATCATTGGGGATTTCAGCCCATTTCTTGTCCACAAGTGGGACTCTGGAGCATGCCAACACACCAATGTAGGATCTGCATCTCAAGTATGTGCAGGGCCACATCCTTTCCCCCTTTTATTGTACTCAACAACTGGCTTGATTTTCTGCAATTTTCTCTTCACAACACGAGGCATTGTGCTCATACCTCGACCTGACTTTGAATCCTCAGAAATTGTTGTCGGGCTGCTTGGTTCTGTCTCAGCAGATGAAACAAACTTCATCTTCTTCAAGGGCTTGTCTTGAGGAGTTTCCATTCCAAGCTCCTTACCTCCATTTTTTTTGGAGCCAGAGTACTTACTTTGGTCTTGAGAAACCATGGTTACAGAATAAACAAACCTTGCAAGTGAAAATATTTCGGGAAAAAATTAGAACACAAACGACGGTTATTTATAAACTACGACGTATGATAAGATTTTACACGACGTAATAACATAACATCAGACGTAATAAATGTTTAAAGAAGAAACAATACAAATGTTTAAACAACGACGAAACAATATTAAATAAGACGTAAAAGAACTTATTACGGCGATATTTACACGACGTCGTGATATTCATATTAACACGACGTAAATATTAATATACCGTCGTGTTATGGATATTCACACGACGTGAATAATAAGCTACCGTCGTATTTATAAGAAACCAAAAACATTTTTCTTTCTCTGTGAATGTTTGATTGCAGGTTTAATTTCTCTGAAACATGGTTTTTGTTTTTCCTAATTTGATAAAATAGAAAGAAAAAAAGCTTTGGCATCTTTTTATAGACGACGGTATCTTAAAACAACGTCGTGGTATGAACATTCACACGGCGTCAATAATAAGATACCGTCGTCTATATAAGATACCAAACCCTACTTTCTTTCTCTCTGTATTTTATCAAATTAGGAAAAACGAAACCATGGTTCAGAGAAATCAAACCTGCAACTAAACAAGCAAATAAAAATTTGATCTGTTTAAAAACAACTTAGATCAATTTTAAGACGACGCTAGGACGATGACGAACCGTCGTGGTCTACATATTTAACCACGCAAATACAAAGCTACCGTGCGTCTTATTTAGTTGAATTAGTTGTGTTCAAAGTTGAAACTTTCCCTCTCTTTCTGTGTATTTTATCAAACTTGAAAGAGTAAAAATGATTTTCGCCAGAAAAAAGGTAAAAAGATTTTCAAAACAAAAACAGTATGAGCATGCAAAATAGCAACAAAAATAGCAACAAAAACAGAGAAATGAAAGCTTACCTTTGCGTGCAATGAAAGCTTTCTCTCGGATTTTGGTGTTTAAGTTCAGAGGCGACTTACTTAAGACAAGAGGAAGACGATAGGATACTCTGATGCTCGACAAGGAAAAAGACGAAAAGTTTTCTCCGGGAGATTGAAATTTTTCTCGGGTTTGGAAACAGTGCATGTGTAAGTCAGGTAGACGAAAAGTTGTATATGTATACAAACCGTTTCATAGTAATAAGACGGCGGTTTACATATAACGACGACGTATTAATAGACAAACTACGACGTTAATTTGAACTTATGACGTGGTACATAATACGACAGTAGTGTTGTAGGTACCGCCGTAGTAAACTCCTAAATAAAAGTCGATAACTCAATATCTCGCGTCATGGTAGAAATATTTAACACGACGGTTATTTTAAAGTTACGACGTTTATTTTCATAATATACGTCGTTTTATTGTAATATACCGACGTGGATAACACTAAACTAAAACGACGTATTATTTTTTTCACGACGTGGATTCGTTTTTACACGTCGTTATGTGTAATATAACCGACGTGGATTTTATTTTTTTATTATAAATATAATTTTTTTCTCCTTTTTCTTATAGTTTATTTTTCAAAAACAGTGCCTTATACATATAGTTTTTTTTCCCGAGGAAATTAATGTTCTAGAATTTATAAAGTTTCTTTTCTAGGTGACTGATTTAAATCAAATAAAAATATAAAACAACGACTGTTTTTGTTATACCGTCGTTGTTTCTTGTCGTCTTAAGTAAGAAGAAAACGACGTAATGTATTTGTTACCGACGAGGATTATTTTTGTTAAACGTCGTTATGTGTAATATAACCGACGTGGATTTGGTTTTTTAATTATAAATAGGGTTTTTTTCCACGGGTTCTTTCAGTTTAAGTATTTCGATTAGGGTTTCAACTTCTTCTCACCTCATCTCTGATTGCAAATCTGATTGCAAATCACCAATTTTCAATAAATTGTCTCGCTGATTGCAAATCTGTGGCTGCCGTCGTGAAGTTTTAGGAGGCAATTGTTTGGATGTGAATGTGTGTGTGCGTTTGTGTAGATACACAAACGCACACGCATCATTCACTTCCAAAAAATTGTCTCTCGATTGCAAATCTGAGGCTGCCGTCGTCAAATTTCAGATGCAATTTTTTGGATGTTAATGTGTATGTGCGTTTGTGTATCTCAAAGACACAAATACACATACATCATTAACCTCTAAAATATTGTCTTCTGGTAAGATTATGATGAGCAACAGAGTTCCATCTTGTAAGATTTCCTAACCCTTGTGATCTCAGAATAATCTGATTATGTCGGCGGTTTTCTATATAAACCGTCGTGGTTATTTCAATTCTTGTCGTTAAGTAGATCTACCGACGTAGGATAACAAAATCCAAGAAATAAATTGTTAAAAACAATTCTTATTCAGACGACGGTTTAAATATAATGTATGACGTATAAAGTGGACAAATACGACGTTAAATTATATAATACGTCGTTATATGAAAACCCCAACTTGGTAAGAATTAAAGATGTCGTCGTAGAAATACGAGAAAGACGTCGTTATATTTACCTTTGCCGTAGTTGTACATTAATTTAATACGGCGGTATTTTGTATTTTACCGCCGTGGATTTATTTGTAATTATACGGCGCCTTATACGAAAACTTGGTCGTGTTAATTTCGGGTAAAAACGACGGCTTTTTTGAAACCGTCGTCTTTACTTTCTACGTCGGTCGGTTCATAACTTCCGCCGTTATTTGTTGGCTTCGATTTTACCTCTTGAAAATCCTATTTCAATAAGACGTCGGTTTTTAAATTAAGTACGTCGTGTTTTATGAACAGTCATTTGAAACTCCATTTTTTAGTTGTCTAATGTGTTATTTCACGGCGGTTTTATAAAACCGTCGTCTTTTAAAAAACAACGACGGTTTTCACTTAGACCGTCGTGTTTTTCTGGTCGTCTTTTTCACTTTTTGTTGTAGTGCTTGCCCCTGCTATGTGCTTGGTTGTTGAGTTTGTTGTGGTTTGGTTCCTTTTTGGTATCTTGCTAGCCTCTTTTTTGAGGTGTGTTGATCGAATTGCAGTTGAATAAAAAAATTTGCATACTTGTCATTTATAAATAATTATATTGAAATTTTTTGTATGATCTATAAATAATTATATTGCAGTGATGTTGGTACTGCTGCATAAAAGGCAAAAATTGAAAGAGTTTTTGTAGATTATGATTCATTGTGTAAGCTACTTTTTATAGTACATGCTGTATAATACTAACTAGCATCTCTTATATGAAAGTTCAATATCAAGACTAACACAGAAAAGTAACCCTCAGTTCAGAATATACTAATCCTACTGCATAAAGGAAAAAATTGAAAGAGAGACAAAAATAGAGAAGAGGGTGTGTTCAGTGATACTTGTCATTTATTTGTTTCTTTCTATGGTAATTAATCAGCTTGATAAGTTGAGTTCCGAGTCATACATTCTTTTAGTTTAAGTAGATTACTTACATAATAAAATTATACACATATAAACAGGCTTGGCTAGTGATGATGTAGATAACTTTTTGGCCCGTTTAAGTCGCAAGTGTGCTAGATTCGAAGAACTAAAAAATAAGAAGAAAATGACAATTATTCTTAGTATCATTCCATCTATCATCGCCATTGTTGTATCATGGTATAATGAAAATTATTTGATTAAAGAGCCTTCACGTGATTGGATGAAGAAAGGCAATGTCGATTGAATCGTTTGTATAATGGGAAGGAGGTTGATTGTATTGAACAACTATATTCTTGTTATAATGTTACCACTTTATTTGTTTTTTTCTTCTTCTATGCATTCTACCTCTCATCTCAATTAGTGTTGCATCTCTGGAAATTTATGTTCTTGAAATTAATGAATTAATTAACCTGTACAGTTGCCAAAACTTTGTGGGATGACTGGCACTCCAGCAACTGAAAGCACAGAATATACAAGCCTAAAGTTACAATTGTGCCAACAAGCAAGCCTATGATTAGAAAGGTATGCTATACTGTTCTAGAGTGCAGTTATAAAATGGTGATACTAGACTATAGAAATTGTACCACGAATATTCACTCTTATTTCCATTTCTCATATATATGTATATAAGTGGTTGAATAATTAGGTTTGCGTACCCTGTATAAAAAAATATTAGTAGATTTCCATAAGGGGTGATGGTTTATTTTACTATGATTATGTACAATGCCTTTCAAGTTTCTTATCATCTCTTCAATCTCTTTCTCAGAATGAGTCCGATGTAGTTTTCAGGGCAACTACAGGAAAATGGCGGGCAGTTGTAGTAGAGATTTCTAGAATGCCACAAGACAGGTCGTCCTGTACTCGTTGGCACAGCTAGTGTTGAGCAGAGTGACTCGTTGTCTGAGCAGTTGCAAGAAGTTGGAATTCCCCATGACTTGTCTCCTCAGTTGTTACACGACCGGGCAATGGATGTCTTCGTGGAGCGGTTGAAGTCTGATTTTGAAAAAATGAAGCAGCACAAGCTGGATTTGAAGCCATCAGATTATATAACTGACGGTGATGACGACGACGATGATGACGAAAATGATAAATATGGTACTCTTGACACTGATGCTTATGTCAATCTTTTTGTTAGCGAGGCTGCAGGGTGCTGCGTTACCAAACAACCCGAGGACTCCCTCGCTGCCTGTGCCATTTTGCTGTGTGAAAGCATTGCAAGGAGGCTTTGCCCACCCAAATCAGATCAACCAAATCAATCTTATCAATCAGAAGAGTGGGAGCGGCTTAGGAATGAGGTTTTGGCGCCCTTGAACAGGTACCAGAATCGTCAAGGCATGTTTATTGGACGACAGCGCTCTGAAGTTAAGATGTATTTGGAGGAGGTGAAAAAAGCAGGAGGAAGAGGAGGCAATTTGAGTGGCCATGGCGGCATAATAAAGCCAGATGCTATGCTCCCAAATGAGATCATACGCCATGTAATAGAATATGAGGATGTGAGGGAAGGGGCTGAGCTTCAGTGGAAGGCAATGGTGGAGGATATGTACCTAAAGTAGCAGCAGCAGCAAAAGCAGGTGGAGGGTTTGGGAAAATTTAAAAACTGCTTAGCAGTGTGTCACATCAGAGATTACAATGACCTAACGCGCTTGGTGGTGAGTTTGGGACTTCTGGTGTCTGAACTTAGTGAAGAGCCAGAATGGAAAGGAAAGGTGATTAGTTCTGGTCACTTGCCGGATCAGCTGATGCTGCATTCGATACAAGGGGATGATCTCAAGTCCAAGTGCGAGTTGATGATGAGGACATGCAACAGGAACTTGGTATCTTATGCTGATAATTGGCAGATATGGGATTTTATTCTGGAAGCGGCTACGAAAGAGAACTTGAAGGCAGAGCAGATGGTTAAGAAGTGGCTAATTATTCTGATGATTCATCATCTCTCTGTCATGAATTAGTACCTTGGCTTTAGAAATTAGATATTGCTACCAGCTTTGGAATGATTTGACACCAGACTTGCTGAGAAGCAAGTGTTCAAGTTACGAAGATTTGCAGGACTAGCTTAGCCTCCGTGGTCGTGAAGCAGGGTCAGTACTAGTATAATAAGTTTTCGTAAGAAGACATTTCCAGATTGTTGGGGATTTTTAGATCTCAGCACACGTGGAGTGATGTTTTTCATTATAATTAGAGGACGGAAGCTTCTGCTAATTATGATTACGATTCTGCTAAAATGTGTGAGCCATGAACGAAAACCCTTTGAGAAGTTAGGTTTGTCACCTTTGCTGACTGTAAAGTTGAATATGTATAAAAGTTGGTTCAGCAAGCTGTGGGATTACGTGGATGAGCATGCGTTATAAAAGCCTAGGAATCTACTATAGCGTTATACAATAAAATAAAATAAAGAGAAATTTGCATAAATGTCACCTGAATTTTTAGCCATGTGCGTCATTACCATCTGAACTTTTAATTTTTATTTTTAAACACCTAAACTTTGTAAAGTGTTGCAATTCACCATCTATGTTTAACTCCGTTAAAATTTTCATTAAGTTTAAGTGCATTTCCGTCAATAAATTATAACTAAAAATAATAAATAAAATGACAGGAAAAGAAACAAGAAAGTTAACCTAAGGATGGGCTTCCTCGCCCCCACCGATCCTGATTATGTTTGGTCTGATCTGGATGTATTGGACGCTCCTCTCCATTTGTCCCCCAACTTTCATTGAAATGAAATGAAGGATGAAAAGTCTTTGAACTGCAAACTTTCATTGAAATGAAGGATTGAAAAGTCTTTGAATAAATATATATAGTGCTCGTTTGGTATTGCTTATTTGGAGTGATAAATGATTTTTTTAAAATTTTGGGAAGCCCAGCCTTATTTGGTAAACTATAATAAAATCACTTATTGTTAAAAATTGATGTAAGAGAAAGCTATAAGGGAAAGCAGCTAATAAGGTGCTTTCATTTTCTGATTATGCAAGAATCAGTTTCGAAAATGCGTTGGGTTTAATGATTATGCGGCAATCATTTTTTGATTATGCGAGAATTAGTACCAACAACACTTTTAACAAAAAGTTTACCAAACGCCAAACGCTTTCTCTAAATTGATTTTACACACAAAGAATCGACATGATTATTTTCACAACACAGAATGCCAAACTCGTCCATAGTGCAAGCCATGAAATGCAGAAAGACAACAAAATCAATTGGACCATTGCAATCTGATATTACGTGGAAGAAAGAAAGATGGATTAGAGAGAGAAGAGAGATGTAGGTTAGCTTTATTTGAAGGAAAAAAAAAAATATATTTTCAATTATAATGAATTGACGGAAATGCTCATAAATTTAACGGAAATTTTAACATAATTTGCGTAAGTGGTGAATTGTAACACTTTACATAGTTTAAGCTGATTAAAATTAAAAATTAAAAATTTAAATAGTAATAACGCACATAACTAAAAATTCAAGTGATATTTACGCAAATTTCCACACGACAAATACAAGCTCAATTGAACAGAACAGTCCACATGCTACCATAGTGGCCAAACCAGTCCATTTTTTTAAAGCAATTTACGGATATTACCACTGCCCAAATTTATAAAAAACAATGGTTTATGCCAAAAGGCACCATTAAATAGTAGGAGACGTGTCTGTAGCCCCGCCTGACGCGTAACCAACAAAGTGGGGCCAAGCCAACTTCAACAGCCGTAAAGTAAAGCAATGAAAAAGCACGGCCACATCCCCCCCCCAAAATATGAGAAAGTCAGAGACAAAGACGACATCGAATGCCACGTCATCACCACACGTGCAAATTCACTTCCTTAACCGCTACGAACTGAAAACGCACCGCTTCACTTCACTATCTCTCCATATATAAGCCACTCTTCGTCTCAATCCAACCCCTCTCTCTCCTCCTCTCTCTTCCAGAGAAGAAGAAAACAGAAAAGAAGGAACAATAAATAAAAAATAAAAAAAATCCCTCGAAAATAAATTTTCCATTAAATTTTTTTCCTCCGAAAAATTAAATTCATTCCATATATAGAGCAAGAGAAACCCTACTCACCACTCTAAATACAATCGCTCGCAAACCCTAACCCCTATACCTATTTTTCGATTTTTTTCCCTTTTTTAATTAATTTAATTATTTTTTGCAATGGCGGATGCGGTATCGGCACCGGCGGCTCAACCCGTATCCCCGGCGGCGCAACAGCCACCTGTGGCGGCTCCGGCCCCGACTCCGGTGGGTTTCGGCAACGTGTCGTTGTACGTGGGCGATCTGGACCCCACTGTCAACGAAGCGCAGCTGATCGATCTGTTCGGCCAAGTGGGCGGAGTCGTTTCGGTTAGGGTTTGTAGGGATCAGAGCCGAATGCAATCGCTTGGCTACGCCTACGTCAATTATAGCAATACGCAAGAGGGTTCGTATTTTCCACAAATCGCATTTTGATCATATGTGCTCTGTTTTCTATTTTTGTAATTTTGTATTTGGTGAATCACATTAGTTTATTATTAGTATTTGTTTTTTGGTTTTATCGATGTGTTTGGGATTTTTTTTGGAATAATAAAAATGGTTCTGTGATCGCATTGTTTATTTTGGCCATTAGAAAAATGCAGACTTTTGAAAATACTATTTTATTTTGTCCTTTCTTGGTTGCTACGCAACAGAGGAAGGAAGCATTGGTAAACAGAGTTGTGCAGGAAAAAACAGAGTGTTTGTTTTTTAAGGATTGAATGGATTCTGAATCTGTTGTGCACTTGTATATTACCAATGTAATTATTGAACATATTAATGTCGACCATCTTTATATAAAAATTATTTATGTCTGGGAATTAATATGTGTAATGTTGGCTTTATTTGGTTTCAAGTTTGAGTTGTATGCCTCGTTTAGTTCACCGTCTTTCTGTTTCTGTGTTTTATTTTTAATTCTGCAATGGACTAACTTGATAGGGAATTCATCGATGCTTCCTTAATCTTATTTTAAGGAATATACTGAATGTGCCTATGCAAGCACATTTATGGTATATTGTGCAATTGAGAATGGAATACTTAGTGAATAGCTTTAGCAATTGCAGTACTTGTTATTTGTTTATCTGTGATGTATGAAATTTGTAGTTCCTGATTTTGATTTTGAACTTTTGCAGCTGCTAATGCCCTGGAGATTTTGAATTTCGCTCCCATCAATGGGAAACCCATTAGGATTATGTATTCCCATCGTGATCCAAGTATTCGGAAGAGCGGAAGGGCAAATGTCTTTATCAAGAACCTGGACAAATCTATTGATAACAAGGCGTTGCTTGACACTTTTGCTTCCTTTGGCACTGTACTTTCTTGCAAGGTTGCAGTTGATGGCCATGGTCAATCGAAAGGGTATGGTTTCGTACAGTATGACAAGGACGAATCTGCACAGCAAGCAATCAAACGGCTGAATTCAATGCTGATAAATGGTAAACAGGTGTATGTTGGGCTGTTTCAAAGAGGCCAGGAAAGGAATCGGCCAAATGGATCACCGCATTTCACTAATGTTTATGTGAAGAATTTGTCTGAGACAACTACAGATGACGACCTCAAGAAACTTTTTGCCGAGCATGGCAACATAACTAGTGCAGTTGTTATGAGGGATGCTGCTGGAAAGTCTCGATGTTTTGGTTTTGTTAACTTCGAGAAGCCAGACGCAGCAGCTGCTGCAATTGATAAGTTGAATGGGACCACCTTTAGTGGTGACAAGGTTTTGTTTGTTGGGAGGGCTCAAAGGAAATCAGAGAGGGAGGCGGAGTTGAGAGCTAAGTTTGAACAGGAAAGACTCAGTAGATTTGAGAAGCTACAAGGTGCTAACTTATATCTGAAAAATCTTGATGATACAATAACTGATGAAAAACTAAAGGAGCTATTTTCTGAATTTGGAACAATAACATCATGCAAGGTATATCTTATTTCAACTTAACTACTGGTTTGTTTTTCCTGCTTATGTCTCCTTTGCAGGTTCTTTTTAAATATTAGCTACAGTTATCATTTGGAACCTCAAGGTAACCAAGAATTGAAAAAAACGAAGCATTGTTAATTTTCTTTATTTTTTCTAGGTCATGCTTGATCACCAAGGGACAAGCAAGGGTTCTGGATTTGTTGCCTTCTCTACTCCAGAGGAAGCCAATAAAGCTGTAAGCTATTGATATGTTAAATCCTTGGCACATTCCATAATGCACCTTTTGCACCCCTTTTGTGTGTGTTATGAATGCATGCATAATATCTCTTTTTCCCTTCTTCAGTTGACTGAAATGAATGGTAAGATGCTTGGACGGAAGCCACTGTACGTTGCTGTAGCCCAACGCAAAGAAGAGAGAAAGGCTCGATTACAGGTAGATTTCTTCATTGGTTTTTGGAAACTGTAATCTCTTTGTAATATTGGATTATGCATGTAGTTTATAATGAGGACTTTTAACTGTGTAATTTTACATGCCACCAATATGTAGTATTTCTGTATAGTTTCAAGGCTTTTGATTACCAAGGAAAAGTGGGTGTGTATGTACTTATTGAGTCTGATACTATTTTACATTTAGTGTGTGCTTTATAGAAAAAGTTGGTTTCCTTTTCTGCAGCTGGTTAATTCCAATTTACCGTGCAGGAATGCCATCCTATGTCTAGCTGTTTTGTTCAGGACTAGAAGTCCGTTGATTTAGTCTGAGCATTTACTTTTTTTTTCTACTAGCTCTGGTGAACCCAGATATTGGTCAGTCTGCATGGGTTCTCTTCTTATTTTGCTTCTCGGTTGTCACTCATTCTCTTTATTCAAACGAAGCATTACAAAGGTGACCTTTCTCATTTGTTTCAGGCACGCTTTGCCCAAATCCGAGCACCAGGTGGAATGACACCATTGCCATCGGGAATTCCTGGATATCATCCTGGGGCACCTAGGCTTGCCCCTCAACAACTTTATTTTGGTCAAGGTACTCCTGGCCTTCTTCCCCCACAGCCTGCAGGTTATGGCTTCCAGCAGCAGCTCTTGCCTGGTATGCGCCCAGGTGTTGCTCCAAACTTTATTATGCCATACCACCTTCAGAGGCAAGGTCAACATGGGCAGCGAATGGGGGTACGGCGAGGTGGGAACTTTCAGCAGGTCCAGCAGCAGCAGCAGCAGCAGCAGGTGCAATAATTTCCTGATTTAGCTTAGCAGTTTTCTTTTCATTCTACCTCTGGTACCTGAACTCATCATCACATGAAATTACTATACCATCAATGTTATGTGTATGCATAATTTAATTATAATGACAGTATTCTGTGAGTTAGCAATAGGTATAACTATGCCACCTGCTCCATTGCCATTATTAACTTTATTTTGAAATTTCACTCTGGGTGTGCTATTACTTTTCTGTTTTTTTCTTTCAGCTACTGCACCGTAACTCCAACCAAGGAGGCTTGAGATACATGGGTAATGCACGGAATGGAGTGGATCCATCTGTCGCTCCTCAAGGTATTGTGGGTCCAATAATGCCTTTGCCCTTTGACGGTTCAGGGATGCCTGTGACTCCTAATGATAGCCAGCGTTCTGGGCCGTTGCCGATGTCAACACTTGCTTCAGCTTTAGCTTCTGCTACCCCAGAGAATCAGCGCTTGGTATGTTTTTTGTCCCTCTTATTATGCGCACAACTTATATTGATATTCCGTTTTTAAGGGTTGTGCATGATTTTATTCTATACTTCTAGAGGGAAAGGAGAACACAAGAACAATATAATTGAAGTTATTCCACTGTCTTAAAACTTGCAGATGCTGGGTGAGCAGCTATATCCACTTGTTGAGCGTATTGAGCCGGAACACACTGCTAAGGTGACCGGGATGTTGCTGGAGATGGACCAAACGGAGGTTCTCCATCTCATCGAGTCTCCGGATGCCTTAAAGGATAAGGTAGCTGAGGCAATGGATGTCCTTCGTAAAGCTGCAACAAAGTCTGAAGTTGGTGATCAACTTAACTCGTTGGATCTCAACGAGTGAATCTCTCCTTATTCATCACTAATTTTGCGCACTGGGTCCTTTTTTCGCTGGCCCAAATGACTTGCCATTTTTTTTTGGGACAAAAATGACTGCCATTAGTACTGGGATTTTTAAGACAAGAATATTTTGCTACGATCTGGTTTATTTTGCCGGGTTTTATTTTATGTGGCAACTCAAATGCCTGAAACTTTTATGTTTTTAACTTTGCAGACCTAAGGTTGCTAGGATTTTGATCGGCATCATTCATTTTTTATGGACTTATTATGACATTTTTCTATTTAGGATTTGATTTGAGATTTTTGCTGGATTATATTTCTCTCTCTCTCTTTCTCTCTCTCTCTCACACACACACACACATTTTTCTTTATTTGTTGTATAGTACAGTTTTGGGATGGAGGATTTTGCCTATTTGATCCCTTGCGACTTAATTGAAGTATTTACAAATTTTATGTTGTGCCTACCAGGTTTAAAGCATAGTTGAGACAAACTATGTTCCTTCATTTTTGGTCTGAGTAATGGGATTTCCTAATAATCACTTTAGAGCATCTCCAAGGTTGTATGCAAAAGCCTAGCCACATCAGCATTTTCCGCATCTAATGGAGTAGACATCTCAGTAGGAAAAATATGCATACTCCCCTCAACAAGGTAATGTTGTCTACTTCAAAATGAATAGGTATATTGGGTACTACTTACTTTTTATCATAAAATATAATTTCATATCTCTCACCTACTTTTGTGTGAAATACATAAATAAATATAAAAGATAAAGATAAGTAATATAATAATGGTTTTTATAATTGCATTGCCTAATTCCTTTGGAGTGATCAACTTTTTCCATGAGGCAAATGAATACGCAACATGACACCTAGGTTGTTATATTACAATTTTGCCTACTTCCATTGCATATTCCAATGAAAATACTGTTGTTAGAGATAGATACTATTTAACAATAGGGGTTGCCCTGCCTTGTAACAAAAAAAAAAAAAAAAAAAAAACAATGGGTGCATCTCACATAAGATTTTTCCTCCTCCAAGGGAATAGGCAAAGGATACCAACTAGGTGCGGGCATAGTCTGGATTGGATTGGCTTGGCTTCACCTAAAAACTGCAACTAAATCAATTACAAAATATAACGGTTTAGTTTGGTTCGGTTCGGTTTTGAAAAAAGTTATGATGAAAACCGAATCAAACCAAACTAATTTGCTCAATATTGTTAGCACAATTACAATCAACAAATTCACAACTTGCTCTACTTGAATCATTTTCTAGAGTACAAAACCATCCTAAAGCTTAACATGCCAAAATTAAATTTCAATACCTAATATATAGCTCAATTCAAATATCCATATATAGTTATTACCTATGTAAAGTATTACACATATGAAATAAAATATTAATAAATAAATATACACATAAACAGTTCGGTTTGATTTAGGCCAGTTTACAAAAGCTCAAAACCAAACCATATACGGTATGGTTTGGTTTTTAAACTATTTGACTTTTTCTTAGTCAAAACCAAATCAAACTGGTAATTACAGTTTGAACTGGCTGATTTCATCAATTCAGCATGACTGATGCCCACCCCTAATACCTCTCCCAACAAGCCATTATTCCCTACTTCAAATGAAAGAGGTATATTGGGCCCATGTACTTGTTTATTATAAAACACAATTTCCTTTTTTTGTGTGGTAGTAAATTCTTTCTACCAATTCTTTTATTGGGCCCCACATAATACAATCCTTGGAGATGCTTAGTGGCTGCACGGGTGGTTAGCATGAGATTTGTTCCTATGTTAAGGACAAAGATGTTAATTTCTATGAGAGTTTATAATTTCTTTGAAATAAATAGTTCTAGGATTTTGTATATATAGAAACCTTTCAACATTATGCGTTCATATATAGAAACGTGTTCAATTTTATGTGTGTGGAATTCGTGTCAACGAAGAAAGAGATTACAATAAGATTGCTCATACCAAATCCAAAATTGCAACCATAGACGTACATTAATTTTTGTTACTTTTGGACGAGGTACAATCTTCGGTATGCTTGTGAAAACATTTCTAGAACTCTTCTGATTCTTCATATTTACATTTGTTAACAACCCTAAGCACACAGCCCATACGTATAACACTTATGTCATGCTTTCGATGGAAATTTTTGAGCAACTCGCGTATATATTCAGTATGAATTACATCGATCGAAGAGGGTGGAAGAAGATGAGAGGGAAATGAAAGAGGGATCGAGGGAGATGGAGCATTATTTGCTTGCACTATAACTTGAATAGAGATCATCCATCCCAACATTAACACCTTAAGGACCCTAAAGACCTATGCATACATGCATACATGCTTTGCCCTTTTCCATAAATGGTTGTTTTAATCAGAAAGTGATAGCAGATAACAAACACAATTCCCTTTCCATAAATGGCTGTTTGGGAAAACGATAGTATGTTGCCATATCAAACTACAATTTAGTAACAAGAACCATATTTACCAATTGGCGCTGATCTTTGTTCGAGATCAAGACCTATCCAGGTGCAAGAAATCAGGATGGATGTCATCTTCTACCGTCTCATCATCGTTTGCGAATACCGTCTCATAGTTTGTCACCGTCTTGTTGATTTCATTGCTCCATTGGCCTGCAGTATATGCATCTTCTCTCCTACTAATGCATCGCAGGTCATATTCATCACTCTCATCTGGGGTTACGTAGTCATTCCATTTGGAAGCTCCACGAAGTATAGTCTTTGTTGCCTGACATGCTTTTGGTTCCAGCTCATCTCTCATTACAAAATCTCTCCATTTTGAAGTCTCCTTGGTGATTGCTAGCTCGCACTTCATCTGCTCCTCATCTGCCATTCATAATACATTAGAACAAATTCCTTAATTTGCTACACCTTAATTGGTGTTTAAAGTTTCACAATCCCTATCATTGCTGGACATCGAGAGAGGCTTATGTAGTTTAGTATTAGTTCTATTCGAAATTCACCAATCTGCAAAGCGGACACAACTTTGAAACTGGGGCCCTCGCCGGCCGAACCCTTCATACAAAGGTACCTTTGGGGGTTTTTTTACCTCAGACCACATGGGAGCAAACCATGGACCTGACCGTTCCAACTAAACCCTCGTTGGTAGTATTAGTTCTATTCTTTGCTAGCAAAGTTCATATTACTTCTTTGACAACTACAGTCAAGAAAATGCATCAACTCATCCTACCTGAGCGTGAGTGGACTTGGAAACTTGTAAAATGGGTTGACTTGGAATGTGGACGAAAGTGTACATGATAGTTATGTGGAATGGAAAAAGCAATGAGTTCAAATGTTGTCAAATCGTAATTACTGTTTTTGTGAAGAAACAAAACTAAATTGCTTATAAGTTCCAATCTAGGTTTTGTTTTTTACTTCTTGATGAAAAACTGCAAAACCATCAGATTAAGGGTTTGGGAAACTATGACATACTACTAGTTTCTTTTTCCAGGAAATAGTTGTAGCATACTATCAAAAAACTAGCAGCAGATATGTCATCGTCTTTATTATTCTATTAATCACAGCAAGAACATCTTTAGATCATTCAACTTCACTTTAGTATTTTCTTGACCAAAAGCAAACTTAAGTCTAGTGTTTTCTGTTCCAAAAATTGTATCGTTTTTCATTTATTCTTAAGAAATTGTTTATTAGAATAAAGAATCAACAATGAAGACAAAAAAGGTGGAACCTACAAGAAAGTAAGAAACCATATTAACAAATATACAAGTTTTAATTATCTTAGCCATTATCTCCAGGAAGTAACATTCAACTTCTGTAAATTGTATCCGTGTATCAATTTCAACAAACCATCAAAGGGCCTTGAATTAGCGGTTCCAATAGAATAGCGAAAACCCCGAAAACAAGAAGAACATCAAACAATGCGAATAAAGAAAAAAATGGAAAGCCAATTACCCCAAAGCAAGCTTGACGACAACACCACTATGTATTAGCATTTATACCACCAGATAAGAAGGTACACGAAATAAGCCTAATTATCATGTAAAGCAACAAAGAATTAGAACAAAGTTACCTGCTGGGGAGACAACATGTTTGTTGAAATTCCTCTTAGAGAAAACTGATTTGTGATTGTGATGTTCATCCGCATCTCCTTTTCTTGTATCTGACCAACAGCCATGTTTGTTGAGCTTTCGTTTCTTGGACAACTCTGCCGGAAACTCTGTTACAATCTCATGCTCAAAACCAACCCCTACATACAAACCAATCAAACACTGTATACATTAACATCCTCCTATTTCTTTTCCTCAATTTCAAATTTCAATCAAAACCCAAAACCAACAATTACCTTCTTCATCTTCTTCTTGCTTCAAGTTGGTGCCCTGATCATCCTTAGCATCGAGGTATTCCGTCCAATCGGTTCGGCTCTTCTTTTGGGTCTTGTACGGACTAGTGGAAGAAGCAAGTGCAGGCTGTTGCTGCTGCTGCTGCTCCTGTTGTTGACGGGACATGTTGGAGGACTGGACGAAGAGGCGGAGGTCTTTCGCCATGGGACCTTGAGCAAACACTTGGCGTACAGACTGCTTTTGATTGCAGACTACGCATGTCCACTTGTTGCTTTTGCTGCTCTGCTTCCTCTGCTTCACCTACAATTTAATTTCCATTCATCACCAAACAACGTCAACAAGATTCAGATTCAAATGCTCATTCATATACCAACATATATTACATGTATAGATACAATTAATAGTGTTACATACCTGCATGGTGGAGCATTGGCAGCACTGAACTGCAATGAAGATGGCGGACATTTTCTTTTCGCCCTCTCTCTCCCTCTCCGCTTTCGGCGTTCACAAGTAAATGTGGGATTTTGATATTTCTGAACATTCTGGAAGCGATCTATTATTTGGGGCTTGGTTTGGGCGCCAAATTTTGGGGTTTCGCGGATTTAATGGGATTTTAAATATATTTTTTTATTTATAGCAAAAGTCATTTTGGTCTGTGTACTTTACCTTATTACCATTTCCGTCTTCATAATTTCAATTTTGTCAATTTTATCTTTATAATTTTAAATTTGTCGCAATTCAATGACACAGTATAAATTTTATCAAATTTCTTTTAATTTTATCCAAAGCTCCATACAAAATACCCCTTTATATCAGCAACGCATAGTTACAAGGGAAAGTGACTTAATTTTTTATTTTTTTTAAAGGGCACTAAAATGGGCTGGCCGGCCCAAACCCGAAATTTCAAGGTTTGAGCGAAATTCTACTCTCCTAGTAACAGGCGCTCAGGTGAGCTGCACTCACTGCCTTCTTCTGCTTCTTCTTCTTCTTCTTCCTCTTCTCTCGCTCTTTCTCAATTGACGAGACGATGTGGAGGAAGTCAATGAGATACTCGTCCAAGTTTCTGACATCCAAAAACTCACTCTACCTCTCTTCCATTTCCTCCTCGGCCGCCAACGACGTCGTTCGACACTCTCTCTCCCAATCCTACCTCTGCGGAATCCGAGTCCTTTCGGCGGCTACTGCTGTTGGTCTCGCTTCTGGGGCCACCAAAGCTTCTTCGCACTGGGATGGCCGCCGCCATGGTCGCTGCTATTGGGAGCTCTCCAAAGCTCGCCTAAGGTATCCATTTTCGTTTCTGTAAATTTGAAAATGGCATTTCTGGGTTTTTACATCCCACCATTTTCATGCATTTGACATGTACCATTTGTGTTGATATTGGATTCTGTTCTTACTGGGGCTTTCGAAGTTTTTGTCAGTTGGAATTTTGTCTTACGAATTTTTTCACTTTTAGTTCCAGTGCATATGCATTTGCTACGGCTCATGGGCACGAGGAAGTTGAGGCTCAGCATGAGGCTAACAACTTAACTACAGTATGATTTCTTTTATTTTTTTGGCAAATTTAAAGTAAGCTTTAAGATCATGAAGTTTGCTTGATTGTGGGCTGCTTTGTGATTTTGTTTCATTGTATGTTTATACAGGGAAGTAACAGTACATGTACATCCGAGCCTAGTGGAACTTATAGTGGGTATTGTGGTCAAAATAATTTGCAGCTGCAACAGAAACTAAATGGGGCTCGTGCGGATGGTTCAAGGGAACCCCCAGCAGAACTCAAATCAGTATAATCCGAGTTACAATGGGGTTTTTAAGAGAAGCACAAGCAATGAATTTCTGAACCATCCAGTTTAACAAGATGGAAATTTTAGTGGGCATAATGGGCAAGAGAATGGAGGGTAGCTGCAGACCCCTGAATTGGATTGGAGACATTTAGAAAATGGAAGTATACAGAATTCATATGCGTCTCGGCAGGAGCGATCCATAGAAGTCAGACAGAATCCAGATGGTTTTGGTTCACAAGGCAATTCAGGGTTTCAGGGAAACCTGAATCAGAATTGTATGCAGAATGTTGCACAATATCAGCAAAATGTAAATGGTTATTACACAAGGAACGATGCATTGCATCAACAGAACCCTAGTTATGGACAGTATCAGCAGAACCCTAGTCGTCGACAATATCAACAGAACCCTAGTTATGGACAAAATCAGCAGAATCCTAGGGATTGAAAATATCAGCAAGGCTCTAGTTGTGGACAATATCAGCAAGGCTCTAGTTGTGGACAATATCAGCAAGGCCCTAGTCAATATCAGCAAAGCCCGCATGTTGGACAATCTCAAACAAATACGGATCCTTTTCAAAACAGGATAGTGGATTCTCAAGTAGCAAGTGAGTCTAAATCTCAAGGAAAACTGATTGAGGCTTCTGAAAGTAGCCCATACATTGGTACTGTTCAAAAGTTGGATAATTTTTGCAAGGAGGGCAAAGTTAAGGAGGCTGTGGAGATCTTGGGTGTGCTTGAGAAGCAGCACGTCCATGTAGAATTGCATCTGTATTTACAGTTAATGCAGGCATGCGGGGAGGCTAAAGCTCTAGAAGAAGCAAAATTTGTTCATGAAAACATTACAAGATTAGCGTCTCCTTTGGAAGTGTGCACGTACAACATAATTTTTGAGATGTATTCTAAATGTGGTTCTATGGACAACGCATTCATGGTTTTCAACAAGATGAAAAAGCCCAATTTGACATCTTGGAACATTATGATAACATGGCTTGCTAAAAATGGCCTTGGGGAAGATGCCATTGATCTATTTAATGAGTTTAACAAAGCAGGTCTGAAACCTGATGGCCAAATGTTTATTGGTGTTTTCCGTGCTTGTAGTGTCTTGGAAGATACTACTGAAGGACTGCTGCACTTTGAATCAATGAGCAAAGATTATGGCATTGTCCCGACTATGGATCATTATGTCAGTGTAGTAGATATGCTAGGAAGTACAGGTTATCTGGAAGAAGCTTTGGAATTCATTGAAAAGATGCCATTGGAACCTAATGTCGATATTTGGAAAACCTTGATAAATCTCTGCAGAGTTCATGGGCACTTGGAGCTAGGGGATCGGTGTGCTGAGCTTATTGAGCAGCTAGATCCCTCCAACTTAAATGAGCAATCAAAGGCTGGCCTTGTTCCTGCAAAAGATTTGGACCTTGTAAAGGAGAAAGAGAAGAAAAAATTAGCAGCCCAAAATCTTTTAGAAGTCAGGAGCCAAGTCCATGAATATCGAGCAGGAGATACATCTCATCCTGAGAATGATTAGATTTATGCTCAACTTAGGGGTTTAAGGGAACAAATGAAGGAGGCTGGTTACATTCCAGAGACTAGATTTGTGTTACATGACATAGATCAGGAAGGCAAGGAAGATGCTTTGCTTGCCCATAGTGAGAGACTTGCTGTAGCTTATGCTCTCCTCAGCAGCCCAGCTCGTTCATCTATTAGGGTAATCAAGAATCTTCGTGTTCGTGGTGATTGCCATAATGCATTGAAGATTATTTCAAAAATTGTAGGCAGGGAACTCATCATGCGAGATATTCCTCAATTTCAAAGACGGCTTGTGCTCTTGCCGAGATTATTGGTGAACAACATGAAACTTGATTCATCTCAGGTAATATTTTTCTCTTAACTTTAGTTTTTATTGAAGCAATATTTTTTTAAATTTGAGTACTTAAAATGCAGCTAAGAGAAAAAGAAATATTTCTAATGCTATCATGATTTTGAAAGGGTTTTGTGGTTGTTTGGAGGAAGTCGATTAGGGGGCATTTGAGTATAAATTTCCGGTCTTAATTAATGGGAGACCAAGAATTTGGAGCATGTAGAGGGCTTATGCAAGAGAGAATGAGATTGCAAGGCCTTTTGCAGACAATGAAGTGAGGAGAGTCGTCTTTGAGTGTAATAAGGATATATTAACAGGTCTAGATGGGTTTATCTTTATGCTATTGTGTCGTAATTTAGTACATTCTAAAGGATATGACAAGTTGTTTCTTGCTTTGTAAGTGGACTTCTTATCCACTACCACATGTTACTTGTATGCTCTTGATTCTTGACATTTAAGTCTTTGTTTCTATTTCAGAATAAAGAAGTGTAAGCCGCCTTAGTCACATTGAGCTATATGTTTCCAGTCAAAACTGAGTTTGGTACTTAAAAAGCTAAAATGAGCCCGGCAAGAAAGCTTTTTTTATCTTTTTCTTGTGTTATTACTTTTTCCCCCTATCGATAACCAAGTGCACAAGCAACAACATTACTTTACAGTAAATGTTTACTGTCCTATTGAGGTTTTATGTTGATGAATGTTTAGACAGAATATGAATTAGGATACAGTATTAGATAAAGCACTTCCAAATTCACTTCAATATCTTTGTAATGCTTACTATATGTGCAGTGTCTCACTCTGTACTCAATTTTTTGCTTCACACTGTCATCTTACTTTCTCGTAATTATGTTAACAAAAATAACTAAGATAAGATGGGAGTGAGGGTATAAAAAAGCATCTAAGATAAAGCATTAGAGGAACTTTAAGAGTTCCATACTTATGTTGAGCGAGCGATTGTAATACTTGTTTTCCTTCTGCTGGTGAACATTTTTTTGGCAGTTGATCCTGAGTTGGTTTATGTTGTTTGAGTGGTTAATGGCTCATTGACTGCGGTATCTTTAGTTGTTTAGTATTAATTTTTTGTCTTGATTAGGTGTTAAGTCATTAGAAATTGTTTGGTTGTAGGTGTTTGAGATGTATAATTATGCCAAAATGAATTGAACGAAGCGAAGACCATATCCTTCAGGACATTTTACGATACCTCATGCAGTCACCTGGGCATCTGCTGCTGGTTTAGCTGGCACTGCTTCGTTGGCAAGCAAGGTGACCCAATGAATTCACACTTCCTTCTGTAAATGTTACATGACAATAAAATTCTGATTTGCATCACCTGAAATATTTAATCGACTGGGAATTTGGGGACTAATGTTGCAACTTGTATGACAAGGTTGTTGCAGGCTAATATGTTGGCAGCTGGTCTTGCAGCTTCCATTATAATACTTATGCATTCGTATATACTCCATTGAAGCAGGTTCACCCAATAAATACATGGGTTGGTGCTGTTGTTGTTGCTACCCCTCTCCACTGCTAGGGTAATTTGCCCCCTTATTTTCTTTGGACTACATGCTTTTTTCAGTGGACTTATTGGAGTAGCTTTATATATTGCTTTGGCTATTGACTTTGACAACTTATGTTTTCACTTAACTCGTAATATAGTGTTAGTTGTTGCAACATTTTTTGCGGCCCAGAACTGATCAGTGTTTTCTAAAATCCCCATTAAACTTTTTATTTTGGTCTTTGGTGAGATATTTCCCAACGCATATCCAAATCCAAGCAGCCAAAAATCAGTTTCATTCCATGTATTTTTCAAGAGCAAAATCCTAACTGGAAGTTTCTTCAATACTTGATTAACAGAGACTGCTTTATTTTTTAATATGATCCAATCAGAAGCCTAAAGTATTCCAATTTGAAGTTTTGCACCATATTGGCTTTAACAAATTTTCTATTGGTTTAGCTTCTGAGGTCTTGGTGGCAATCTGTTTTTGTGACTTGCATTTTATTGCAGCATTCCACCACTTGAATAGCAACCGACCCAGCGGCTTTTACAGGAGCCCTTTAGGATTTTATTACCTGTCAGTACACCACACCACATCTTACCTCACCTCAACATCATCTCGAGATGGTAGGAGAACTTGTTGCAATTTCATTTCATTTGTTTAGGAGATGATATGAGAGAAAGGGTGTTAATCCTTGTAGAAAGATTCTTAATTGGCAGGGTGTGAACACTGTATAGTGGATGATATTCTTAATTGGCAGGGTGTGAACACTGTTATGATCGTGAAAGATGGAGGTACATTGGAGACGAGTATACACAAACCACCTCCAGACTTACCTCCACCTAATGACTCACCTACCATTCAAGATTCGGCTGGAGAAGTAGATGGATTTTGATGTGATGAAACTTTAAGTTGTAGATTGAAGACCCCGTGAGATTGTAGTTTTCCCCTAATAAATTGACGTAGACAAGTGTAACTTATGATTTTGAATATTATATCAATATATATTACTAGATTTTGGTCATGTGATTTGGTTGCCCATGAACCATTTTGTTGATTACTTAAGAGTTGTATGAGTTGTGGGAATGGAGTGGATGAGTATGTAGAAGATGATCGGAGGAACTAGGAGTTATCAAACATGGGAAAAAAAAAATTGTTGAAAAAAGAAGTAAATTACAAAGAAGATCCACGGGGATCTGTAAAGCAAACATATTAAAATACAAACGATTTGAAACTTCCGAGAGATAATTTTTGAACCAAATACAAATACAAGGATGTAAAGAAGAAGAGGTCCCTCGTTTTGCCGAGGTATCTGTCGCAGCGTCGCTTGATTAGTCTTTTTTCGGTCAACCCACTTGATTAGTATCGCCTAGGAATGTTGTAGAGAACTGAGGGAATCGTGCAAGTAGATGCCAAATATCAGTGTGGAATTTGGTTGTATTGCACTTTTTTCCTAACTTCTAATTAATCTCTCTCTCTCTCTTTTTGTTGTTAGACTAAGCCTTGTGCGTTGCCTTCTCTTCAATCTCTCACCCATGGAGAAAACACAATCATCCCTTCATTCTCCCGCTAACGGAAGTCTCATCACTATTCTTAGTATTGATGGAGGTGGAATAAGAGGGATTATCGCAGGAGTTATACTCAAGTTCCTAGAGTTTGAGCTTCAAGTAAAAAGATTAAAACCAGAACTCAATATATGTTTAGTGTGATTGTTAATTATGAGCAATATATGGTACCAAACTCTGTTCACCAAACAATGTTTCGTTCATTAAAATATACGAGTCCAATTTGCATTTCTGTTAGTTGATAACATGTTATAGGAAGTTATAGGATATAATATAGTAGCATGTGTAACACAAAGTTCATATGTTATTGGAGTGTATAATATAGATAAATAAATACGTGTATTACAATATGAGTGGATTAGCCACGCCATCACGTGGGACTACACCTAGCTAGCATGTTTATACATTTCTCACAATTTGGTATTTGTGTGTTTCTCATGCTTTTTTTAAAATAAAATAAAAATCGAATAAGACTAATTTTTGCTTTAGTTGTTAGCTATATGCAGAAGCTGGATGGTAAGCATGTAAGACTTGCAGATTATTTTCATATGGTTGCAGGGACGAGCACAGGTGGCCTTGTGGCGGCCATGCTTACTACCCCAAATAAAAATAATTGTCCCTTGTATTGTATGCTGCTAAAGATATCATCCCCTTTTATCTAGAACACTGCCCTAAAGTCTTCTCTGTCGACAATTAACTGTACCTGGGTTGGGGAAAGAAGGAAAGTGTTTGAGATAAAAAGAGATGATATCTTCAGCAGCATACAAGGCACGCTTATTTTCATCTGGAGTAGTAAGCACGGCCGCCACAAGGTCACCCATGCTCGTCCCTGCAACCATATGAAAATAATATGCAAGTCTTATATGCTTACCATCCAGCTTCTGCATATATCTAACAACTAAAGCAAAAATTGGTCTTATTCGATTTTTATTTTATTTTTAAAAAAGCATGAGAAACACACAAATACCAAATTGTGAGAAATGCATAAACATGCTAGCTAGGTGTAGCCCCACATGATGACGTGACTAATCCACTTATATTGTAATACGCTTATTTATTTACCTATATTATATGCTCCAATAACATATGAACCTTGTGTTACATGTCGCTATATTATATCTTAGAAGTTCCTATAACATGCTATCAGCTAACAAAAATGCAGATTGTACTCTTATATTTTAATGAATGAAACATTATTTGGTGAACAAAGTTTGGTACTATATATTGCCCATAATTAATAATCTCACTAAACATATATAGAGTTTTGGTTTTTACCTTTTTACCGAAGCCCAGACTCTAGGAACTTGAGTATAGCTCCTGCGATAATCCCTCTTATTCCACCTCCATCAATACTAAGAATTGTGATGAGACTTCCGTTAGTGGGAGAATGAAGGGATGATCGTGTTTTCTCCATGGATGAGAGATTGAAGAGAAGGCAATGCACAAGACTTAATCTAGCAACAAAACCTAGGAGAGATTAATTTGACGTTTCAAGAATCTCCAAGGGAAAGCTTTGCAAGTTGTGAGATTAATAACCTTGAGTTGTGGGCTTTATATAGAGATCTTTCCCTTCTACAATCAGGAAACTTTAGTTTCCTATTTTATTCAAGGTTGTATTTACTTTCCTTTCGTAATTAGGACTTCTTTCCTATATTGTTAGGATTTCCTGGATTTATAAGGTGAAGAATAAATCTTCCTACGCAGACACAAGTTTCTATCTTGTAAATAGTACTGCATTCTGCCACCATCAATAACCAAATTTTGATCGCACCCTCCAAGCAAACTGAATTTCCCCAACTCAAATTTTCTGACATTTCTCACTCCTGATCCTCCACACAACCAATTGGCACAGACCCATCAATCAATTGGGTCATGCACAATAAGAATTTGGCCTTACCGCCATTTGTCTCTCCAATATACTCTTCTTAAAGCACCTCAACCTTGACCTCCCCTGTTTCTTCCATATCAGGGTTTGCTGTATCCTTAAACCAATCCTCTTGAGACTCGATCAAAATCCAAGAACGAATCTGCAAACGTCAAGTCTCTGGGATTAACAGGGTCAAGTGGGTCCTTCAAATTCTTGGTCTTCGAAGCTTGATGCAGGGTTAGTTCAGGGATGAGCCCTACCATTGAGAACGTACACAGGAAAGACTGGGTGGAAGAATGAGATAATTAGGTTTGAACGCACATGAATCATTGTTTGTGTGTTTTTTTCGTTCTTATTTTGTGAATTAGAATAATAAAAATAGGGAGTATGAGGGAAGGTTTAAACTACTAATTATATGTGCCATTAGATAAATAGGTGCTCACAGAACAAAATTTTTTTTCTAAATAAAAAACCTCATTTTTAGGCCCTTAAGTGAGCCGGACTGTAATTTACGATATTTTATGTATTTGTTCATTCATGGAGATGTGATACCACGGATCAATTCCGAAATTTACAGATTTGGCATCCATGTAAAGAACATGGATCATATATGAAGAGATTGCTCATGTGGCATGGATCGGAGAGTTTATGATGAACTGCTCCACTGCTCTCCTTGACCAAATAAAGAAAACTTATATGCCTTCAAATGATGCAGCACTATGAACAAGCTATACAGGTCTTGAATTGCACATCAACCTCAAATTTTAGTCTCCTCGTATAAAAACTCCCTCACATCTGCTTTCTGCCCTACAACAAACAACAAAATAAACTTTACGTCACAATTGAACTGTTCAATCCTCACATCTGCATTTTTCTTTCTTTTTTTTGTTCTTCGTATTCATGTTCTTACTCACGCATCCTACACGCAAGATGATGCAAAACTTACCCTAAGACATATATAACATTTTTTTTTCAGTACCACCATTTATAAAGCAAACAATTCAAGAATACCACAAGACTGATACATGTCCAGAATACTTTATTTTCCTGAATGATCTTTACATAATCAGAAAAGACTTCTAACTTGAATAAATGTATGAGAAAAACCAATCCTAATAGAAAAGAACAGACTCAGATTTCCTTCTTTTTGGTAACTTGGGTGCCCGACTCTTGAAAATCAAAGAAAACCTAACTATTTCTAGGAATTGAGACTCCCAGCAAGATCAAGCTTCCTTGCTACTGTAGCAATGTTGCTTTCTATTGTTTCTTTAGAAGACTCTCTTTAGGGTATCTCATTGATCAATGCATGCATATATTTCCAGTATCATTGTTTAACGGATTTCTTCAACCAAGCTCCTGGTGTGCAGGAACAAACTAGCTTACTCATTACTTCTCCCATTTACAATTTTGATTAACAACATATGATAAAGACTTCCAATCAAATTTAACAACTATTCTCACCCCTTTTTTTTTTTTTTTCCTTTTATGCATACCAAGTTTTGTTTCCTGTAGTTTCAAGTTTCAACAAATAGCTTTATATGTTGCCCACTTAGTCTCCATTCCAAACAAACCAGTTAAGTACTTCAGACAGCATATCATAAATACAAGTTACAACAGAACAGGTGAATTGAAATTTGGTTTCTGAAAATTAAACAACAGTTATCTAATACACAAAATATCGAAGTAGAATCTTAAAAAAAAACTGTAGACTTACCTGCTACCACTTTTTAGTAAAACAAGGTAGATTGGATCTTGGGATGCCATCCCCAGCAGCTGCCGGACAATGTAGATACATGTGGTAATGCTGGAAAGTAGAGACAATAAAGTTCAAGCTATTATAATCAACCCTAATGAGCTAGCTGCAGATTCATGACGTTATAAAAAGAGTTTCTAGACCCCAAATGAAAAACATAACACAGCCAAAATATCATCTTATTATCAAATTCTATAACCAAACCATTTTTGTACTTCTGTCGTTTTAGCTCCCCATCAATCTACAATATATTATGGCATCATTATAATGAAAATTGAAAACTGAAACATAAAATTACACAACAATTCAAAGTAATTAAGTTGCTTTTCTCACTTATAAAACATTGATGAATACCCATTTTAAAACCAATATATCAATAAACCAAAGGTTTTGATCTGGAAATCATACAGATCATACAGATAATCTGATTCAAACAATTGTGTCAATCAAGTTATTGTCTATAAATTGTATAATGCAGCTAGCAACTATTTACAGATGCGTTATCACATCAGAAAATGGATGTCTTCTCAACAGATAATAAGAAAGTATATGATGTTTAAAACCATGAGAGATACCTGCCAAAACATATCAGAAAGATTATCCAAAGGACTGCAGTAATCCAACTTGATTCTTTGTAGGCAACCCAAACCTGATTTTTATGCATGCAAAGAAGATTAGAAGATTGTTAATTCGAAATTAACGCATATTGATGCACACAGATAATGTTCAAATTTTACTTACTCAAAAGGATTTCAAGTAAAACTGAAGAAAGAAGATTAAGAACCTAGGTAGGTTGAAGAAACTAGGTTACAGGAAATCACCATAAAGCAAAACTGATCATTACTTTCTATTTTCGAAGTATACAAATGAACTTAGAAAAAGGGAGGGGAAAAAAATCAGTGAGGCAACCAGCAACCCACAGCCAAGAATTTTATAATATTCAGTATGACTTTAGTTGCTACACAACACAAATTCCTGAATGACATTTTTCTTGTTGGTATATGGATGTTTTTGAACATTCTACTATAAGACTCCAATCATTCATTAGTTCAAGGTAACTTACTTAAACAGAAGCACACCCTGACTTGGTTGTTTTCTCAATTGGAATTCTTATTTAACATGCAACTAAATGGTAATCAATTTCAGTTAATTGATTATCGATTTCTATTTACTCCCCAGCCTCTCGCAAGATACTGGAAACATGAATAATTAGGTATTACAGAACTATAAAGGGTATGTAAGACATACTGATAGAGCAACAACATTGATATAAAAGTCGATTAGTGTTGCTGTCATCCACCTGCAAACATGTAGAGCAGCTAACTTTTAATTACATGACTGATAAATGAACAGCGTAATCAAAATTTGTAACTAAGACAGTGCTTACTACTACTACACCAAAATTCTCTCACAGAGTAAATAAATTCACAAGACAAGAAAATCAGACAGGACTGAAAAAGTAAATAAAAACTTACGGAGTCAAAAGCTCTGTGCGAAAAGGAGTACCATCTGTCAAGAGTGTGTATAGCAGAGTACCCAGCATCAAAAGACCCAACGCACTAAAAAGGACTCTTGCAATCCAAACAGGGGAAAGCTTATTCTTATTTTCCATATCACACCTATATGAGAACATTTCTCAAAGATCAGTTTTTATTGGAACAGGGCAAGTTAAAAGATGTGCATGATATCATTCTATTCCATTAACTGCTAGTTAACTTAAAATTTCTCAAACATTATCATCTCCACTCAAGGGGATGATAGAGGAAAATGAAAAAAGATGGCAAGAAAGATACAATTTATCTAGTGCAATAAAATGAAAAGCAGCTATGCAGTTTCCTAAAGCATAAGATGTGTGCACGCGCGCATCCCACTAATAAAACCTCTACAAATTCTCGTAATATGCACACATGCATGGTTGAACCACCATTATCTGATTAATCTCAGTATCATGTAGAGCCTTATCTGACTGAGAAAATGAAAACCACCAGAAGTAAAGCAACCCTATTCACAAAAGGGAGCAGCATATGCGGTTTCCTAAAGCATAACAAGACATGTGCATTTGTGTGTGTATGTGCATGTGTGTCTCACTAAGTAAACCTGTAAAAGTTCTAGTATATGGATGTTGAGATGCGGCTAGAAATTAGACATATGATGCAATTTTAGTTTTTCTGTTTTTTCAAGCAAGGTGGAACTTGCGTGAACTTCGGAAGGGAGTTTTTGTAAAGAACACTGTTTTTCAAGCGAGATAACTTTGTAACCCATATTGAGAAGTGAGAGAGAAACTTCAAGAGTGTGGGAGTGAGTTCTTGGGTGCATTCGGTCACCCTATTGAGAAGGGTTGAGAGGCGTGAAATTACTTGTGAATGTATGAGGAAGAGGTTATCTCCTCTTCGTTGTAATTTTGCTATCTTTATAGTGGATTGTCGCCATCATCGGGGTTGGGAATGTAGCAAAATTTGGGGTGAACCTCATAAATCTTGTGTGTTGTGTGATTGATTGTTTTCTAACAATTGACACATGCATATGCAATGCTGAACCACCATTATCTAGCACCCCAATGATTATATAGAGCTCAATTATCAGATATAGCACAATTGTGAACTGCTTAGGTTAAAGTAAAGTAAAATTCCTCTTGAAGTGTTAACTTGTAAACAAATCACCTCATGCATTTAGTTCACACAGACTAAATTGAAACCATCCTAAATTGAAACCATCCAAGAATGTCTCTCCTCTATTGTCTCAACCCACTTCTATTCTAACCCACTTCTATTCTTGTATTGCTATGCCAATCTCGGCAGAAATTCAACGACACCTTTCAATTGCATCCCTTTCCTTTCTCAAATAGCCTTTTCACAATATCACACCTTCTCTCTTTCAGTTACAGCTCGTTGCCAGTATCACAACAGGTTCACAAACCCCAACCATCTCTAATAATACTATTTTCTCTCCCTATCCAATATAATTTTCGATAATCATCCATGGCTACCTAAGACAACTCTGTTTCCTCCACTGCCATTGTTCTTACCAGAATGTCCTCCTTCTTACTAGAATGTCCTCCTTCTCTACTAGAACATCCTTCTTGGTTCAACATATCACCTACCTTGTTACAGTCAAACAGACAAATTTGAACCATCCCTTTTGGTATATAAGATCTTTTCTCCTATAAAATAAATTTTGTGCTCTGCAGTGTGTTAAATTCTACAAACCACTAATGGGTTGCTTGTACGCATAAAAGAAAACTAAATTAAGTCAACAGTTAAGAAATATCAGAGGTCCTAAATATAAAGTCAAAATTCCTTGTCAGTTTCGTCCTATATTTTTAATTGATAACCACAGCATCATATTTGAATTATCTCAGAGATTAAAACTTAGGAACATTCAATTAAAAGATAAATTTAATAGAATATACTAATTGAATCTTGATAGAGCACACTGGACCGTGCTAGAAATAACAACCCAGGACCTTGAAACATCCAAATCCTCTAGGAAAAATAATTAATAAAAATATCAGAATTAAAGAGATTAAAAACCCTACAACCTAGCCTGAACAATGTTCTTCCACCTAATAAAGCCAGATGGGATTTACATAAAATATGTGATTAATTGACATGATTCTTTCTGCACATCTTCCATAATCATAGATTCCATACAAGAATTTGATTCCAACATGAGAGCATGGGTGAAGTTCAGTTTACCTACTTGTTTGAATGTCGCAACAGAACATAGTACATGGGATCTTGCGATTCTTGAGTCGATAGCTTCATGAATTGTAGAAGAATGTAGGCACATGTAGTGATACTACAAACAGAAACCAAAAAAGAGAAACCAATTATTAACAAACTACTAAAAGGTATACTGAACAAGTTTCTCTAGCACAAAATGTGTCCCAGGAGAGAGCATACAAATATTAACAGCCACATCCAATGCAGTACCAAACACAAGGGGTCAAAAGAATATTATAAGCTCAGACCAAACTTTCACACTCAAATTAGAACACTAATCATTTGCATGAAATGATAAATAAATAAAAGCACCAAATATGTAAAGACGATTAGTACCAGAAAAATAGAAATATATATATATATATATATATATAATGTACGCAAAGAACAAAAAAATAGAAGTAGATAACTTTAGCATTGCTAAAGACTCATCTATGGAGGCAATTTTTATTCAAAATTTCAGGAAAAAAAAAATGATGTGCAAAGTAGAAACTTAAACAATCCTGTTGAAGTCTCAACATAATTTCAAGAGGAATAAAGCAAACACAGCCTTCATATCATTTAACTCCCTCAAATATATAGATTCTCAACTCCCAAATCACACACTGAATGAAGAACATAGGTATTTATGAGAGGCTAGAAAGCAAACCTTCCTAAACATGCTAGCAGAACTACCCATAGTGTTGCACTAATCCAGTTTGACTCCTTGTAGGAAATCCAAACCTGATATGATAAACGAATTTTATATAATCCCATGTGAAATTTAATTTAATAAGACCTAACAGTTTGCAGTGCAATCAACTCTATACAACATGAAATAACAAGTAAACCAAGAGTGAAAGGACTTATAAAATCATTTTATGTGCACTAAAGCACCTAAACAGCCAGTAATAGGAGTATCTTCGTATTCAAATCGTCTGTTTGAACATCTCAAAATGAAATTACAATACAACATTGTAAGGTCATAATCCTGAGAAATAAGGGGAAGAGAGTATGGCTAAGTAAGGTAAAAGAAAGACACAGACGCTTGGAGTCATTCCTGATGCGACATGAAAACACTTGGACTTGAAAAGAGTAACCAAAGAGGGCGGAGTTTAACAAAAAGTCCAAACCCAAACACCCGAGCATCCTTCGTGAAATTTTCGTATAGACCAGTGAGGACATATTCCTCACGAAAGAAATAAATCTGTAAGGAAAGCTTAGGATCCTATACTTGGTTGATAAGCAATGTGTATTCTAGCCACATCAACTCTTTGAAATGCATAGGATTACAACAAAAGCTGATTTCAAGTTTCAAGCTACTAAGTGCCTCAGTCATGTTTAACATCCAAAGTACAGGCAAAAAATACACGATTTTATTGCATATAGAAAATCAATAATTGATTTTATGGATTTTATGGATTTTGAACAAAGCTATTGTATGATATTTATTGAAAAGAAAGAACATTGAAATCTTATTCTCAAGTAAAATTATCAAAGCAATTACAAAGATGAAACTTGAAGAATTCTCAATGAAAGTGAGAAATTAGCATAAAAACTTGTTTGTGCTCATACCGCTAAAGGTACAACATTGATATAGAAATCAACCAAGGTTGCAGCCATCCACCTGAAACAAATTCCAAAATTTCACAAGATTAAAAGAAAACAAAACGTCCATAGCAGTCGAAAACGAGAAAGACGATGAAGGAACAAGAAAAGATTGAAGCTTTAAACAATAATGTTGGCACAAAAAATATTTAGAGAGAGAGAGAGAGTACGGAGTAAGAAGGTCCTTGCGAAAAGGAAGACCATCGGTGAAGAGAGTGTAAGCGAGAGTGAATACCATCACACAGCCTAAAGCCGCAAACAGAATTCTTAAACCAATCACCAATGAATTCGCCATTGCCACCGCCTTCACTATAGGTCTGCTCTTACTCTGGGGATGAAGAAAAAGAAAAGAGCTGACAAATGCGAACAATTTTCAACTGTGACTGTGCTTGTGGTGAAGGAGGAAGGCAGAAAGGCACGGACCCCAGAGTTCCACGTAGAAGGTTGGCGCTTAAACTGAAGGGCCAAGTTGTAATTTTGGTTGGTCCGTTTGGATAAGGAAAAATAACATGGAATTTAACTAAAAGTCGGAATTTAAAATGAGAAATTGACAATTTTCTTATTTAACAACTTAAGCGCATAATTTATTAAATGATGTGCAAAAAAAAAAAATCATGAAAATTGAGGTATCAAATTTCCTAATTTAAGGATTTCACTAGTTCTTGGGATTGTCATTCCCTAGGGGATGTCATATAGTTGGTGCTGCGTCGGATTAAGAAGTTGGACTATCAAAATAGTGATGACCCATGTTTAGTACTCCATCAGATTAAAAAATTAAAATTAAAATTTTTAAAGTAATAAATATTATATTTTTAAATCTTATTTAATAAATATACATAACATTAAGATGATGAGTATTTATTGGTGCCATATTATTATGCATAATACTAAATTTATCAATCGTCCAAGATTAAGTGCCAGTTTGGCATTGCTTATTTGGGGTGATAAGTGATTTTTTAAAAATTTTGAGAAGCACAACCTGTTTGATAAATTGTAAGAAAATCATTTATTGTTAAAAATTGTTGTGAGAGAAAGCTATAAGGGAAAGCAGCAAATGAGGTGCTTTCATTTTCGATTATGCAGAAATCAGTTTCGAATAGGCATTGGGTTTAATAATTATGCGGCAATCATTTTCTGATTATGTGTAAAATCAATACCAACAACACTTTTAACAAAAATTTTACCAAACGCCAAATTGCTTTCTCTCGCAGCTGATTTCTCTCATAGCAAATCTGATAGAGATTATTTTCACAGCACAGCAATGTCAAACAGGCCCTAAGATGATGATTATACAATTGCATTTGATCAAACTATGCTATTAATGGAGTGAGTTAATGAAAGAATTCATCATCTAAACCTACCACGAACAAAATATATGTCAGTGTAAATAGACACAACAAAGTGAAATACTATAATACTTATAGATGCAAAAGTTAGATATTTTACATATATGCAAGAGTCATCCTCATGACTTCAAATTACAAATTTAAGTTCACATATTACTTTCCATAAGCTCACAAACTAACAACACTAATAATCATCTAAAAACTCACTAATTAACATATATAATAAAACATTCATAATTTCAAAATGAGACCAATAAAGCAACAAAAACAAAAGCAATAGCAGCACTTGTAGTGTTTCTAAGGTGGGAAATGCACTTGTGGTGTTTCCAATATATGGGATGTGGCCTCCTTCAAGCATTTTCATTGAGCAATTGCTCAACAAAAACTATTTTGATATCAGCATCAAGTGACTTGAACATATATATTTTGTTGGTTTATCCAAAATGATTTGTAATGCTGTAATTTGATTCATAGCAAAAAAAACCCCATTTCCTTGACTTTTTTGGCAATATCTGAACAATCTTCATTACCTTTTAAGAAAGCATCAGTTACCATTTGCATATTTTTTCCTAGATATTTCAAACAAATATTCCAATGTAGTCACAATTCTATCTTCATCACTTGAGCCTATTTTCCCGTTGTTTTGACTAGCCACAAATTGCCTACCCTCCTTGTTTATTGACATGGGAGATGTATCATTGTCATCACTAGCATCAACTACATTATTTCCTTTGTTCTTCCATCATCTCACTTGGGACTTCAACTCCTTTTCCATTAGCATGTCCTTTCCAAAAATATTAGCAAGTCTATCAAATAATGGGAATGATTTGTTCCTCCATTCAGCTGCATTTTTGTGGTGCTAAATAAAATAAGGCACCACTTAGTTTATGTTTAGCCATGTAACAAAAATAATAATAATAATAATAATATTTCTTTGTAATGAAATATAAGAGAGTAGTACCTGCACATAAATCTCCCAAGCTTCATTACTGTCCCTTTCAATGCATTTTTTCACATCATTCCCTGCAAATGCACTTGTGTTTATGATGTCATAAATTATACTATATTTTTTTTTCCACCTCTTCAACTTTGATTCAATGTGTGGATTTTCCTTTAGCTTCAGCACCAAGACATAGATTATTCCAAACCTTCTCTATTTGAAGCAAAGTACATATTTGAAATTACCAGTCTCACAACGATGGCCTCCAACCACAAAATCTTCAAGCACTGTCAGCAATTGATCTTCCTCAAATTTAGACCATGACCGCCTAGTTTGTTTCTTCCCTTGCTTAAAGTTCAATATAATACTCATAATCAATATTCAAATTGCAAAGTGCTGGTGTCTCAAATACAAATTGAACAGAAACCACAAATTAGCTAGTTATTCCTAGTTGCCCTTCACTCATTATAGAGTTGCAAGGACAAGTCATCCCTCCATGTAGTCCATTGATTGGATGCTTCGACAATGCCAATTGTATCACCTTCTACCATATTTTCAGCCTTACTAATTTCATTCACTTCAGACTCCATTGGATCCATGGACATTTCCCTCCTAATGAGATTATGCAAAAGACAACAAGTTGTAATTTTCCAACATTGCATCATTATAGGGTAAAAAGACGGACTCCTTATTATTCCCCACCTAGCTTTCAACAACCCAAAACACCGTTCTATTATATTTCTTTCTTTTGAATGCCTCATATTGAAATATTCTTGATGATTTGCAGTTGTATATTCATCTCTCCATTCGAATATATGATACCTTGTTCCTTTACACGGTGCAAGAAATCCCTCACAATTTGTGTAACCACACAAGGTAATAATAAGCTAATAACCAAAAATTGACAATTCCTATTAGTGTTGGTATATAAATTTAATTCAAAAATGCATATAAAATGAACAATGACTAATGGCCTTACCTGTAGGAACTTTTAACTCATTCGGCCTAGTTATGGCATCACGAAGGACTCGAGAGTCAGATGCAGATCCCTCCCAACTCAGCAATACAAATATAAATCGCATGTCATGTGAGGAAACAACCAACACATTTGTTGCAATTTCACCCTTCATAGTTTGATATCATGGTCTGTCAGTTTCATGCACAAGAACTTTAATGTAAGTTCCATCTAGCGCTCCCAAGCAATTCTATTAAAAACAAATGTTACCTTTAATTAAGTTCTAAAGATTTCAAAACAAGATAGAGCAATTTCTCCAAATTTCCAATACATATTAATAAACATACCTTAAAACATTTCCATCTATATTCGGTGCAGTTCTCACCCACAGATTCCAATACTCTCAACAGCCTACCTTGCAATCTTAAAATTCCTTGCAACACAGAGTTGAAGTACTTACTTGTGGTATCACCCGATTGAATAAATCTACTTCTAATAGTAAGATTCTTAACATGATGTGCAAGTACATGTAAGAATATACACACTTGCTCCTCCAAAGTAACCAAACCATCATTTTTTACCCTTCCAATAGCGTGAAGCAACTCACATAATATATCAAGCGTCCTTAAATCCATTTTTAGTTTGCTCACACACACTACATAATTCTCTAATGTACTGTTTAGATAATGCAACCGAGTCTCACCTCTAACAAAGAAACGATTAGTAAGGTCACATCTTTCTATAAGTCGTTGATTCCTCCTCATTTTGAACATTATAAGCACAAGGACATACACACATTGTCTCTAAATTCCACATCTCCAATAGTAATATCAACAAAATCTTTCTTCGATCATTATCTAATAAATCATAAAAAATTGAAAGGGATGTGATCCATGACAAGAAAAAAAACTCATGAGTTGAGACATGTATATGAACATTCAAGACTTAAAATGAAATCAAAATAGATAAACCATTCTCGTAGAACAGTTTGGAGTTTGGACCTAAGCCCTTAAAATCAACAACAATATATTATACAAAGTAAAGCTGATTGAAAGCCAAGCCAACAATGGCATTCAAGGCTCACTTGGGGTGTGTTTCTACACCTAAGAAGAACGATCTCCACATGCATCTACCTTTAATTAATTATCTTATATGTCCTCATTTAAAAAGCACATTATATAATTACCCAAAAAAAGAATATAGTATGAAAAATCAGCTACATATATCAGGTTAAGCCATTTGATAAATCTGTTCTATTAAGTTTGTGCATATGATATTTCTCTCAATATATTCCTTTCACATCTAGGTAGCAAGCAAGAGGCCCTACTTAGAACTGTGTAGCTTTGTGTTCTACTTCCAGCTATCAATTCAACCTTAATTAAAACGTTTATCATTCCATCCATCAATTTGTTCATATCTTCTCATTCCAAACAAAAACCCCATAATCAAAACAATTCAAAAACCCTAGAAAAATACCCAAGTATAATCCAACCAAAATTAACCAATAAAAAGCATAACTCTCATTAGATTAAGCTAACTACAAACAAACCCATAATCAAAACTTAAAAATCAAACCAAGAAATAGCATATTGAACCTATCAAATATCACTAGAGAGAGAGAGATAGAGAGAGAAAGAAGAGTGGAAAGAAAGGACGAGAGTTGAACAACTAACCTGAGTCAGTGAGAGCGCATAGCACAAGAGGAAAGCAAAGCACAATGGATGAGGAGAGTAGAGCAACATCGAAGAGAAAGAGCGAGAGAGTCTAAGTTGGATAATGACATACTCGCTCGTCAAAAACAACGACTTTGTTATTTAGTGGCACCTTCATGCACCTCTCTATTTTGCGCAAGTGAATGAGGCGTTTTTAGTGGGCACGGACTCTCTAGTATTATTTAATTTAAAGAAGTTCTTCACCAAACATGGGTTGTTGGGTGTTATTTAAGCTAGTCCAGTCCAATGAGGCCTACCAAACAAGGCCTAAAGGAGATATCAAATTGCCACTTAAACATGAAATGGAAAAAATTAACTGTTAAAGTTACTCCATCCGAGTAGTCAAAGGCTGGAAGGGATATGTCAAAAATAATATATCTAAAAACTTGATGTCAAATATTATTTTAATATTTTTTAGTCATAGACCCCACTATTATTTACTCTTTTTTAAGACTTCATGCATCATATAGGCTCCATTTACTTTAAAAAAATAATTAAATAATACGATATTTGGGTATTTTCGGGTGGGGTTAAATTTTTCTTAAGTGTCAAATTACCACATAAGCCATCAAATCCAAATTTAACATTTTGCATTTGACATGTCCCTTGGCGATGCTTTTAAAATAAAAGGCCAACTTGTAATTTTGGTATTTGTAGATACCTCCAACTTTAGTCCCATAATTGTTGAGGCTTAATTGCTTGAATACCTCCAAAATTATGGTCAAATCTCATTTCCGTGCAAGTTAAAGTGACCCACATTGTATAAGGTCTGACATTTTAATATGGACTTTTATTTATAATTTTATGTAATTTTGTTGTATGTTATGGGTTTAGGGTTAAACTTGAATTGTTTGCTTAAGCTTATATTAAGTTATGAAAGCCCAAACTTATTTGAAGTTACAAAAATCCAAGCTTATCTTAAGTTATAAAGCACAAACTTATATTAAGTTATTAAGCTCACACTTATACTAAGTTATGAAAGCCCAAGTTTATACTAGATTATGAAAGCCTAAGTATTTTAAGTGAATGGGTTTACTTTTTGTTAAGGTTTAATAGGCCGGTTAGATTTCAATGTTAGGGTTGAATTCGCTAAGTGATGTGTTTAAAAGGACAATTTTAGGGTTTTGGTCAACTATTTGACAACTGAAAAAAGTCCAAATAGAATGAGGGTGAGTTTCGAAAGAGAAAAGTTCTGACTTTCATTTCTGAAGTGTGGAGCTTAGGAGGAACGCTTCAGAAAAGTAACTATCTCTTCTTGGTTTAGATTTTTTACATATGAAACTAGACATCTAGAGCTTTCTATTGATACCAAATACTACTCATGAGAAGCAATCAAAGCTCAAGTTATGGCTGATTTCCTTTATTAGTTTACCGATGTAGAGCCACAAACATTACTATTTGATCAACCTGAGGCCAGTACAAAGAAGAAGATACGACCTAGCCTTTCACTTTGGACTCTACTTGTTGACACTTTGGACTCTACTTGTTGATGGTGAGATCTAGTACACCATAAGGTTTGGGCTCAAGGCCTCGAATAATGAAGCCGAGTATGAGGAGTTTCTTGTGGGACTATGCTTAGCCCACAAGCTTGGGGCTAAACAAATTTTCATTTTACGACTCATGCTTCAAACATCGAGCTTTTCAAGTTGGTGACCTAGTACTTCCTAAGGTCACGCTTGCTACTCGTAATCCTGCAGAGCGAGCTCCAATAGAGAAAATCTTACCTTAAAAATTGTCAAGTTTAGATGAAGAACAACCACCTAGTTTTTGAGTTATGTCAAAATGTATGGACATCAATGCATTCATGCATAATACAAAAAGGATCAATGTTCAACAAAAAAATACACCAAGCCAACTCCATAATAGTAGAGTGATGGAAAGACAAACATACAAGTATCTCAAAACAAGTACATGTACAATCCAACCAAAGGGGTTCTCGCTCAAAGACTCCATGGATAATTTTCATGCTAATATTTAGCTTGGTGTACAAGAAGGATGACCTAGCCTAATTAGGTTAGAGAGGTCCCACCTTCATCAACACCTCCAGTCATGGTCTCCCTAAACATACCGATCTCAAAGGTGCCTATTTCTGTATCGGACCCACTCAATTTGGGTTGGGGCTTCGCCAAAGTCAAGCTCACCTCGTGTAAGAGCATCCTCTCAGATCATCCAATGAACAGTCTGGTAGCCCTTTTTCATCGGTTTCATGCAACACTAAAAGCCCTCATCTGAGTAAGCTAACCTGAGCACCTTGATCTCTTTAGAAGACTTGAAGTCTTCAATCACCTTCTCATTGGCCGACCTCATTTCTGCCACCTCATTAGTAAGCTTCGTCACTTGTTTTGAATCACCCCAACATCCTTAGCATGCGTCTCAACCACACATTTAAGCTCGAACTTGGCATCACCGACTTTCTTCCTCTCAACGTCAACCACTGATCTCAGCTTGGTGATGGGAAGGTCACTATTTTCCTTCTTCTTTTCAAGTTCCTGGATATGAGTACTTTGCTTCTTAAGGGTGTCGTGATCTCCAGCTGAGCATGATATTGAAGCTAAGTCCCCTGCAAAAAAAAAAAAAACAAAGAGAAAAAAAAGGTGAGTGGAGCTAAGCATTAGTCCGAGAAAGACCACATAGAGCAAGCTTTACCTCTAGTGTGGCTTGCAAAGCCACATCTATCTTTTTATATGTGAACTTCTCCTCATAACCTTCTAGCTTGGTATCCCTGATGCCAGCATGACATGTTATAAAGAACGAGTTAGTGGTTGAGTTGATCCGCAAGCATGAGGGGTTAGCTGGTTGTTGATGCACATTATCGTCATCAACCATTCGCTTCTTCGAATTGGGCTCCACCAAATGAAAATTCATAAAATAAAATTAAAAAATATATTCAAAAGTATGCAACTTCCACCTATCCTCATCCCCATCCCCATCCCTCTACTCTCTCTTCCTCCTTCTCCCTCTGATCTCTTTCTCCTCTAAGAAGGTCTTTAGGTTCAAACTAGTGGGGGAACAAATAGAGAAGCGGGTCGAACCCACATATCATCTGTCATTGTTCCTTCGTTTTCACTTCATCATAAGATCTCTCCCAACCACTAAAACCCTTTCATTTTCTCATAATATTTCACCTAGAGCTTCAATATTTTATGGGTTTTTAAATGAGATGCTAGAGCAGAAGATCAAAGCCCCAGAAAACAAAGGGTTCTATGTCAGAATGAAGCTCTTGCCTAGCAAAAATGGAAAATCAGTACACCAATTAGAAAAAGAAAAACATAAATTGCAAATGGATTATTTGGCTCTCCATGTCCTTGTACTTCTTCAGCTCATAGCTCATCAGCAATCACCCCAATCAGAACAACAACACACCTCCCTCTCCAAAACCCATTTCTCAAGTGTATCGAGCACAAATAACATCACACCAAAACAAGGTTAATAATCCGATTTCTTTTATCCCAAAAAAAAAAACTATATTTTTCTTTCTCTAACTTTTAGACTCGGATTGGATTGAGAGGTTAGTGACGAGGAACAAGCATCTTTGACGGATGTACCCTAGCCATAACCCACCAACCTATGGAATTACTCTCCAACCCAACCACCCTTTTTTTGTTTCTCCCTTCCCCGATGCACACTCCTCCTCTCCTTCTGCTGTTCTTCTCATGTTCATCTTATTTCAACTCTCAATCAACCTTAGAATGCAAAACCATGGGTGATCTTGAAATTTGTTTTCACCATTTGGCTCAACATTGAAATATGAAAAGAAAATAATTTTAAGGTTTTTTTTTTTTTTTTTGGTCTGAAAATACATTTTAAGGTTGGATTAGCTGTTCGATGGTTTTTATTATTGAGGGAGAGGGGAAAGATCAGGGGAAAGGGGATAGCAGGCTAGGCTGGGAGGGATGGTGGTGGCGATGTGGAGAAGATGGTGGTTGCTCATCTTTTAACTTTTTTAAATTTAGGCCCTTATAAATATTTTAATTATTTTAAATATTAAGAATATTTTATTATGTTGTGGGCTTCACTTTGCCACATCATCCACTCAGATTGGTGGGTAAATAAGCCACATATATGAAATTACTTAAACAACCTTGCCACGTCAGCATTTTTTACGGTCTTTTGGATGGTGTTAACAATGGGAGTAAAGTAAAACACAAGACCACGGTCAAGGAGATTAAGTGGACAACTTTAACTTTGTGGAGTAAATTGAGATTTGAGTAGGGATGGCAATGAGCCGGTTTGAGGTCAGGTATGGCAATACCATTTCTGTCCCTGTCCCCGTATGGGGAATGCCTCCCAAACCTGCCCCGATTCCCCGAATTTTCTATTTTTTTAAAAAAAATCATTATACTTTATAACAAAATAAATATGAAATAAATAAAAAATTCTCATCTTGCATGCTCTTCAAATTGATTCTGCAACCAAAAAAAGAAAGCAAAGAGAAAGCCAAGTTATAAGAATATAGCCAAAACAACTAAGGAAAGTGAGAGGGAAAGCAAACTATAAGCACTCCAGTACAAAAATTCGTGATAAACCCAAAAACCAAAATCAGATCCCAAGATCAAATATTAAAATAAATTGTTATACCTTGTAACGAAAATATTTATTATTTTTACTTGTTATATTATATTATATATTTATTAATTCAAAATAAATATGACTTGTTCGGTCGGATTCAGGAGATGAGAGATAACAATACTATTCTCGACCCATCGTCAACTGAGGTTTTTTAAAATTCGGGAATCCTTGTATCTGCCCCAACTTTCCTCCAAAATCTCTTTCCGTTGGGTGCCGGGGACCCGACACAACGAAAATTTTTACCATCTCTAAATTTGAGTAAAGTTTCGAAAGGTAATACAATAAATAAGTCTGTGCAATTATAATGAATGATTTTGTCATGCAAGGTGCGTTGGCAAGCTGCTCTGACACGTGTACAATTTAAAACGAAGGAACATTTTATTTCCAGTTGGGCCCAGTTCCGAAAAAAGGTTTTTGTTTTGTGGATAAGCGGACCCCATCAAACTTATATCTACTAAATGTCACCTAGCACTTTGTATTATGCTTGCTGCTGTCCTGCTGCCGACTCAATACACAAAATACAATAATTCCAATAAATAAAAAATAAATAAATAAAAAAGAAGAAACAAAGAGCGATCGAAATTGGCGCCCCTTTTTTCTTTCTCTTTCTCTCTTTCTTTTCCTGGAAAGCAAAATAAAAAGTTGAAAACAAATTATAAGAAAACGCCCAACCAATCAATCGCCTCGTATGTAAATTCCATTACTGGTGAAAAAGTGGAAATTATCGCCTTTTTTTCTGATTTCCTTCACTTAAATTCATCGCCATGTCATTGCGTAGACGAACCTTGCTCAAGGTCATCGTTCTCGGCGACAGTGGGTACGTTCTCTAGGCCTAGGGTTTCTAATTGTACGGGCGGCTATTGCATATGTATCTACATTTATGTTTGTTAATTTTATATCTTTTCGTTTTAGGGTTGGCAAGACGTCGTTGATGAACCAGTATCCTTCAGGATCTGTGAGATTATTTTTGTTTTTTGTTTTCCAATTTCTGGTTGGAATTGTATATTTTCCTGATTTTGTCCGATCTATGAAATCTATATATATATTTTTTCAATGTGAATCTTTTCTTAGATGAATTTTAGTTTAATTTTGGCTTCTTGGTTTGAACATTTAGCTTAATATGGTTATGATCGACATATGGGCATCGTTTATATTAATGGGGTATCAGTTTAATCATATATTTAATTTGCTGTTAGACTTTGTAGTTCTTAAACTGGTAATTTAGATATGTGCATAAGAAGTTCAGTCAGCAGTATAAAGCTACAATAGGTGCTGATTTTGTCACGAAAGAACTCCAAATTGATGACAGGCTCGTCACTTTACAAGTGGGTTTTCTGGTTCAATGGTATTTGAATGTTCTATTCAGTTGAATTCAGGATAGTTTAGTTGGAAAGTTTAGTGCTAATATATGTCGATTTTTCTTTTTTCTCTTTCCTCTGGAAGATTTGGGACACAGCTGGGCAGGAAAGATTTCAGAGTCTTGGAGTTGCATTTTACAGAGGGGCAGATTGCTGTGTTCTAGTTTATGACGTTAATGTAATGAAGTCCTTTGATACTCTCGAGAATTGGCATGAGGAGTTTCTCAAGCAGGTTTGATTCGCGCCTTTCTTGGTTATATATTTATCTGGTATTTGCTCTTGTTAAACAATCGTATGTGTTACGTTGTTGGATTCCCTAGTAGGACATTATGTTGGAAACATATGTAGGTGCAGTCCTTGTTAGTTATCTGGTAACATAGCATGTCGAATTTTCTAATAAGAGAATTTAACTCATAAATGTTTTTATACATAGACACACACGCACATATGATGCTTTGAGTAATTTCAAGTTATCTATATATCATCTGAGTATTTAGGACTTCTCCCATTTTGCTCTAATGTCTTGTTGCTTGTGTGAATGGTACATTGTGTTTCTCAGTTATCAATTATTCAAACAAATACCTGCGTTGACAGAAAACACTTGAATTAACACTGGCAGCATTGGCACAATGGAAATAGTACTACTTTAGACTTTAGAGAAGTAGTATCAGTTGTGCATTACTTTCCTTTGTACTGTGTGTTCCAAATTCTGATTAAAAGTGAGCTACTTTGGTTTATCCTAGAGTGGCTACTTAATAAAAATAATTTTCGTTTGTAGGGGTTTTGTAGACTGAAGATTAATATGGCGGGAGGGAAGAGAGGGACAGTAGTTTAGAACTTATAAACAGTAGAGAGAGAGAGAGAGAGAAGTAACCAGAAAAAGGAGGAAGAATACATAATAGCATTTTTAAAATAAAAACTAATACAATTCTAAATAGGTTTAGCTTTAATTCTTCCTATTTTCCATTCCCTCTTGCTCAGTTCTCTCAGATTTCATCCATCTCTCTCTCTCTCTCTCTCGGTAAGTGCAAGAGTTTTTTACTTTAGTGTGCAAGCAAACTACAAGAACCTATATTGGGGCATCAATACTCCTTTTCTTGGGACCTTTCTCTCGTATGTAAGAAGGGGTTCGGGAATGTCTATTTATGGATGAAAGGGTGCATATCTAAGTTCTATCCTTCCTTTCTTGCTTCAGTTAAAAATAGTTCTAGAATTTGCAGGAGATTTCTTGCAGATGGGGATCCTATTAAGCATTAAAGATAAGGACACTTTTGGGTTCATTGGTTGATGCTTAAGTCAGTTGTCAAATGACTTGCAGCCATCCAGCACGGTGGTGTGATTCTGATTACCGAATGTTGTTGTGTGGTATGTTTTTATGGTTTAGTTGAGAGAGAGAGAGAGAGAGAGAGTTGAGCTTCTGTGGTGTAGGATTTTTGCTTTCCTTCTTGTGTTTGTTTTTCAATTAGCTGCTTTTCTCTTTATTCTCTAATTTTTTACATGCTTTTTACCAGTTTCTTTTGTACCTCCCTGAATTTTCTTCCTAGTTTCTCATTCTGGGAACGTGATTTCCTTGTTTCATGTTATTAATTGTCCTTTTTTTTTTCCCTAAATTAATTTAGTTCATAAAATGCAGTAGCTTGATAAGAGTGTAGCTAAGCAGTATCGAAAGTTGTAAATATACCTTTCTTGCCTAAGCAGTTCTGTAATTTGAATTTTTTTTTTTTCAGAAAATGATTTATCTTTTTTATTTAATGCCAGGCCAACCCTCCGGATCCCAAGACATTTCCATTTATATTGCTTGGTAACAAGATTGATATTGATGGGGGGAATAGTCGGGTGGTAAGGATACATGGTCCATTGTGCTGGCCACAATTTGTCCATGATACATTATTCTAATTATCATCTTTACAGGTTTCTGAGAAGAAAGCAAAGGACTGGTGCACATCAAAGGGGAATATCCCTTACTTTGAGACATCAGCAAAAGAAGATTACAATGTTGATGCTGCATTCCTTTGTATTGCGAAGACTGCTCTTGCAAATGAACATGAGCAGGACATGTAAGTTTATATTGAGTGCTAACACATTGTTCTGTAGTTTGCATTGTATGCTATTGATATTCTGGAGTAAGCAAATTTCTATTTTACTATTTTTAGAATATACTTAGTTTCCTCAGCTACTCCAGATCAGAGAATGAGAATCAGCTGTTTTTTGGAATCATTTGCGCACAGTTGATAGACAGCACACCTCTATTACATGAAGGACATAAACGTAGTGAAATATTCTCCTTAAAACTTAATTTGAGATCATCTAGGGTGACAATAGTGGTAAGGTGTGGATAAAGCCTGGTTTCACCAGTCTCATCAGAGGATGGGCATTTGATCTTTGATCTTCTGGGATGCTGTTATAACAGTTTAGAGTTAAGAATTAGATAAGTAGCGAACGTGAATCATTCGCCTCTAAAGATCTTTGCAACAAGCTTTGTTGTTTAGATCAATAAGGAAATGATTTTGATGCATTTTTTCCTTGTGATCTCAAAAACCTTATCCATAACCTTACAGTGTCCCCAACTTTTCATCGCACTAAAATGTCTCAAACTTTCCATCACACTACAACGCCCCTGCTTTTCCATCATCGTACAATGTCCCCACCTTTCGGTCACCTTACAAAGTCCCTCACCTTTCCATCTAGAATGTTTCTGTCATTCTGCTATTATTGCTGCATGCTGTTATTTTCATATTCTGGAGCTTGCTATGAGATACATTTATGACCCATTTAAACATGATGTTTTATCATTTTTTTCCATTTCCGTTTTACTTGCAGATATTTCCAAGGCATCCCGGAGGCTGTTTCAGAGTCTGATCAAAGAGGGGGTTGTGCATGCTGAATTTATTTGAGCAATTCACCTGGGCTGCCTAAATTTTTCATTTTTTATTCTCCCGATTCATAGCCATTGTTTGTACACGCTGTATACTAAGTTATTTCTGTTTAGCCATGCTTTGACTTTTGCCATTTTGACTTTGTGGAAAGTAGTCCTGTTTTTGTCAGATGAACTCCAAGAAACTCAAACTGTAGGAACCCCTTTTTGGATTGTCTCACCATGAGTTATTGCTTCTACTTTCAAAACGGAATCGATGCTTCTAGTTTTGCCTTGTGAGAATCAACTTCATGGAATCTTTAAATTAACTTTTGGGTAACAGTTACTTATGTGGTCTTAAGCTATTATCTTTGGTTCTTCCTTATAACTTGTGTTTTCTTGTGTCCCAAGTATGTGGATTTTCATGTTTATTATACTATATTTGAGTTTAATTCAGCAAACCTTCAGTTCAAATGCATTGTAATCTCCCTTTCTCTCAGCTGTTTCTCATGCTTGTCCAAAATTACTTCACATTTTGGTTTTTTTCTTTTGGGTCTTTCCAGCAAATTTTCTTTTATATTTGTAAGCTGAAATTGGCATACCCCTTTATATCTTAAACTAAACTTCAGACTGTTATCGTACGTCATCATGTGTGCAAAAACTTCGTATGAATATATGAGTTGCGCCACTATGAAAGTCGCGCTACTAACATATTCAAGCGTCCTCTACTAACATTTAATAGATTATACTGAGAAGAAATTTAATATGACTAATAGCTTGATTAAGGCCCTCAGTGTTATTTCGAAAGATCAAATTATTACTTTGATGCCAAATTTTCCAACATATGGTCAAGATTCCTTTAAGAAAAGAAGGTGGAACCTGATGCTGCTGGGACATGATCCTCTACATTAGCAGCTGGGGGTTTCATACCAAAATTTTGATGCTTGATGCTTTAAAATAAAATTTGCCAAAAGGTTTGACAAAAAAATAAAATTTGCTGAAAGGGAAAATCCTTGATGCTTTAAAATGTCGACATTATTGATTGATCGATTTACCAAGAAAGCAACTATTGAAATAATTGGCCTGACAAAAGCAAAAGAAACCGTGTGCTCTCACTACGGTAACTACACGGTTTCCAACTTTACTCTCTCCTCTCTCTCTCTCTGCGTATCTCTTGACTGGGGCTGTTAGCTTTGGTTCTTGTTGTTGGATTCTTGTCTGATCTTGAGAAGTATTTTTTCTTTGTGAGTTTCTGGTTGGCTTGCTGGTCTTGTGCTTGTTGTCTTACCAATTCTATCTGGCTTTGTAATTTTTCTTTTGGTGTTCAGGTAACACTAAACTAAAGCTGCTGCCGTACTTCGTCTCCATTTCCATAATTTCTTTGTTCAGGTAACATTAAGATAAAGCATTTGCAGTTTTTAGTTGAGATGGCATCATATTTTTGTTTCAAATGTTGAAATTGGTGCATAGCATGATTATATGTTGAATTTCTCTGTTTCTCTCTGCTGAATTGGAAGTACAAAGTAATGTTCTCTTGTTTGCTAAGATGGACCATACTTTGAAAGTATGACGACATAACGTATAATATGGTCCAAATTGACATGTTTGCTGAGTTGTTGTTTCCTTTTCTTTTGCTCTAAAACTTGTTTTGCTGCTTATATGCCTTCAACGCCCGTATTTTTTCTCTGGTTCATTAAATCTTCGTTTACCCCAAAAAAAAACACCTCTTCAAAGTTCAATCCTTTTCATTTTTCAAGCCATTTATGATCATCTTTGCATTTATTCAGTCGAGTGTTTGGATTTTTGTATATTTAATTAGGGAACTTCTTGTTTCATTGAGTAGTCTTTGCAGCAGCAGCAGCAGCAGATTGCCAATGGCGTTGAGCACCCAAAGAACCTCTGCCTTTCTTCCTTCAGCTGATCAGTCGTCTCCTTGTCAATGGAACCACGATGTATTTTTGAGTTTCAGGGGTGTAGACACTAGAAACAGCTTTGTCTCCCATTTATACCACGAATTGCAGCACATGGGCATTAAAACATTCAAGGATGATCCAAAGCTTGAAAGAGGGACAACTATTTCTTCAGAGCTCTTCAATGCAATCCAAGAATCAAGGCTTGCAATCGTTGTTCTCTCGCAAAACTATGCTTCTTCTTCCTGGTGCTTGGAGGAACTTACAAAGATTCTCCAATGCATGAAATCCAAGGGCACAGTTCTGCCAGTGTTTTATAATGTGGATCCCTCTGATGTTCGAAAACAAAGCGGCAGTTTTGCAGGCGCGTTCGTTGAGCATGAGAAAAGGTTTAGGGAAGACATAGAAAAGGTGATGCGCTGGAGAGCTGCTTTAACAGAAGTTGCCAATTTATCTGGGTTGGATTCAAAGAATGAGTAAGCATGAATTAGCAACTTCTCCATATGTCTTAATAAGACCCATACTTGGGTTTTTTGTAAGCCAATTTTCACTTTGTTGTACCTTTAGACCTTGTTATATCTATGGCTTATACTTTTGACTTAATCATTGTTCTTCCTTGTAGGTGTGAAAGAAAGCTCATTGAAAAGATTGTTGAATGGGTGTGGAGCAAAGTGCATCGCACATACAAATTGTTAGATTCCACAGAGTTAGTGGGAATTAAGTTTACACCTGAGCAAATAGACTTGCTTTTATCTCCTTCAGATGATGTTTGTTTTATAGGGATATGGGGGATGGGCGGCATTGGCAAGACAAGCATTGCTAAGCTAGTTTATGAGAGCATTTCTATTCATTTTGAAGTTAGCTGCTTTCTTGCTAATGTTAGAGAGGTTTCTGAACGTGGTCATCTTGTTGATCTACAAAGACAGCTTCTTTTCCCGATCTTGAAGGAGCAAATTATTCGAGTTTGGGATGAACAGTGGGGTACCTATTTCATTAAGAATTGCTTATGTAATAAAAAGGTTCTTCTCATTCTTGATGATGTGAATGAATCAAGCCAACTAGATAAATTGGTTGGAGAAAAGGATTGGTTTGGTAAGGGGAGTAGAATCATCATTACAACTAGAGATGAACGGTTGCTAGTTAAGCATGATATGCAGATATCATACAAGGTAGAGGTATTAGGTGATGATGAGGCTCTTGAGCTCTTTAGTTGGAACGCCTTTAAAAAAATTGAACTTGAGGAAGGTTTTCAGGAATTGTCTAAGTGCTTTGTAAATTATGCTAAAGGCCTTCCATTAGCTCTTAAAATTTTGGGATGCTCTATGTATAAGAGAGATCGAGATGAATGGAAAAGTGAATTGGATAAGCTACGGAAAATTCCTGAGTCAACAATTTTCGATTTGCTCAAACTAAGTTATGATGGACTAGATGAGATGAACAAGAATATATTTCTTGATATTGCATTTTTCTATAAGGGAAAGGGCAACGAGGAAGTAATTGAAATACTAGATAGTTATGACTTATGTGGTCGTATTGGGATAAATGCTCTCATTCATAAATCGCTTTTAACTATCGTCCGAAATAACATTGTTGAGATGCATGATTTGATACAAGAAATGGCATTGGAAATTGTTCGCCGAGAGAATCCTGAAGAGCCTGGTGAACGCAGTCGATTGTGCCATCATAATGACATTTCTCATGTATTTCTAAACAATACGGTTACAAACAAAATATATTTTGTATTTTTTTTTTTTTGAAGAAATATGATTTCTTTGTAACTCAATTTTAGACTTGAATGTGGAATTAACTTTTCCTTTACTATTCTTTATTACAGGCAACTAACAAAATTCAAGGCATCGCCTTAAGGATGGCAGAACTTAAAGAGGTGGATTGGAATTGTGAAGCATTTTCTAAGATGCTTTACCTGAAATTTCTTGAATTTGATAATGTGATAATTTCTTCAAACCCCACATTTCTTCCTAATTCCTTAAGAATTATGAAATGGAATTGGTATCCTTCCAAAATTTTCCCATCAGATTTTCAACCAATTTTCCTTGTTAGAGTTGAGATGCGTCACAACAAACTTGTTCAGCTTTGGGATGGAAGAAAGGTAAGATTATTGACCCTATGCCATCTTACAAATTTTTTGAAAAAAGTAAAAGTTTTTTCAGTCGCTAATTATATATTCTACTTTGTTTTCTGAATTGTGCAGGACTTGCCCAACTTGAAATATATGGACCTTCGTTACTCAAAAAACTTGGCAACAACCCCAAATTTCACTCGCATTCCAAAACTCGAGGAGTTGTCTCTTGAAGGGTGTGAGAAATTAGTTGAGATTCATCCATCAATTGCAGATCTCAAATGGCTAAAAAGGTTGGATTTTGGCGGTTGCTCAAAAGTAAAAAAGATTCCAGAATTTTCAGGAGAAATGAAAAATTTGTTAATGCTTAATTTAGGGGGGACGTCCATTGAGAATTTACCTTCATCAGTTGGATGTCTTGTTGGCCTTTCTGCTTTGCATCTAAGCAATTGTAAAAATCTCTTGGGTCTTCCTAGTGCAATTTGTAATTTGAAGTCTCTTGCATGGCTTCTGGCGAATGGATGTTCAAATATTGAGGAACTCCCAGAAAACTTGGGAGAGATGGAGTGTTTAAAATGGCTTCGTTTGGAAGGGACTGCTATAAGACAGCTCCCGCGCTCTATTGTTCGTTTGAAAAATCTGGAATATCTACTTTTGAGTGGATGTGGATCAGAGGCTAAAAAATCAAGGTTTTGGTGGGGCCTTCCCTGCTTATCTCAAAGAAAAGATTTTGTGATGGGTTCGCTACATGGTTTATGGTCTTTAACGGAATTGGATCTGAGTGATTGTGGTCTTTGTGAAGGGGATCTTCCCGGAGATATTGGCTGCTTATCCTCTTTAAAAGAATTAAAGCTTAGTGGAAACAATTTTGTTACTCTTCCTGCAAGCATTAGAAATCTTTCTAAGCTTAAGTCATTTTACGTGGATAGGTGCCAAAGGCTTCAACAATTTCCTCATCTTACATCAAATTACTTAGTATATATAGACATAGACGATTGCACTTCCTTAATAATGTTTCCAGGTCTGCCAACGTGGAATGGAAACATAAGAAATTATGATGTTAAGTTGAGTTGTGTGAATTGCTTTGGATTGGTTGAGAATGAAGGCGGCTGCGATAGTTTAATACTTGGAGTGCTATGGAGATTCCTTCAGGTTCTGTCTTTCTATCTGTCTCTCGTTGTTTGCTAAAATAGTAATAGTAATAATTAACAAGTTACTAACCTATGCATGGTACAGGTACAAGTTGGCCAATTAAACATTGTAACTCCTGGAAGGAGAATTCCAGAGTGGTTCAAAAATCAAAGTGTGGGAGATTCCTTAGTTGTGGAGCTACCTCCGGATTCTTGTAGCACCTGGATGGGGTTTGCTTTATGTGCTGTCTTTGAAGAAGATCACCCAAATCCAGCTCATGACCTTTCTGAATTTGATTATTTTACAATTGACTGTTCCTCCGGAGAAAAAGAGCTTGCGTATGTTTGGTTAGAGATAGGGCATGTTGTGTCAGATCACCTTTGTGTATTTTATGTGTCTTGTGAGGATTGGAAGAGGCAATGCAGTCAGATGAAGATTTTATTCCAAACTTATTATGAGAGTCGTGCTAGGCCCTCAGACAGAAGAAATTGCTCAAGTATAAAGAAGTGTGGGTTGCGTTTGGTGCACGAGCAAGACGTGGAACAACTCAACCAAATCATGATGATGAATCAAGCCATCAACATCAGCATTACTGCTTCTCCTCGCAATTCAGCTGATGCAAGTGCAAGTGGTAGCTCTCAACAAAAATCTATCCGCTGCAAGAAAAGCTATGCTCTTGCCAAAGGGTTTTTAACAGAACTTGTAAAGATTTTCTCGCTCTTTTTAACAACTGCAGTTTTTATGAAATCTTTCAACAATGGTGAAAAATGGGGGTGCTTAGGACTTTTGATTTGGAGGGTAACCACTTTGATGTCCTACTTAGGCCTTGCCCCTCTTATTTTTCACTATTGCTAAAAAGTTTAATCAGAAGTGTTATTCTTAAGAGAGGAGCTAAATTTTTCCTAACTTTGTTAAAAACTCCTCCTCCTCAAGTGTCTCTGCATAAATACTTGAAAGGCCAATAACGCTCTTCTCACAATTGATATTGTTAGTAAGTCACCACCGTCTGTCTCCCAGCACTATCTGTACTTCTATGCTGCAATGTTCATACATTTTGCTGTGATGTAAATCTTTTTTGTTACTCCAATCGCTCATAAATAGGACATTTTGTAACTTTTTTTCCTGCATTGATAGTGTATAAAACCAAGAGTGCTGTTGAAGCATTGAGAATTGATCTGATCTTCAATTGCTTTGTTGGAACTCCTCCCTTGTCCGCCTCATTGATCATGTCTTTGATAGTTTGTGCAATCTCTTTCAATATGCAGTCTTGTCTTATTTATTTAGCATATCTTAGTTTTAAATAAATTATGCAACAGACTGGAATTATGAGAGGTTCATTAATATCACAATATGTTGATTAGGATTGGGCAGTGCTAGTTGTATTTTGAATTACACTGTAGTAATTAACTAGTTGTTAAACTCAGTGCCTATCATATAACTTTTGAATTAGGTTCTTTAGGGGAACTGTAGAAACCCCAAACTGTAATTGGATTGTCTCACTTTTAGGAATATGCTTCTGTGACTTGTGAGAATCAACAATTATGTTGGTATTTGGGGACAAACACTAAATGAAGGACTCAGTGCCATTATTATACATATGATCATTTTCATATAAGTCTGTACATCAAGTCATTATCACCATAAATATGGAGTTATGGCCTAATAACAACGTAACTGACAACTGACCATTTCCTATCATTAGTAGGATTGTAACTAAAATACTAGATAACACTCCCCCGAATCCTGCAGAATGAAGAAACTACATAGTAACGGAGATGGCGGCAGCGATCGGTTGTAGTAGTAGTAAAGGAACCAAAAAGAAGAACTCCAATCTCCAGAGTTGCAACAACGACAGGGGAACTTTTGCATGGACTCACGGGCTGACATTTTGTTAGTTTGAATTTCAAAGCACACCATGAACAATAAAATAAGGTATGTGGAAGAAAACCCAAGTAATAAAGAAAACATCACACGAGCAAAGCCCTGTAGGAACCAAGTGAGATAGATAAATGAAAAGAGAGTGTGGACAAAACACATCCTTTCAAAATAAAGATGGAAAAAGGAGAAAAAAAATAATAGGAGAAAAGTTCAAAAGGAGAAAATTGGATTGTCATAGTGATCACTATGAGTTACTTCTCCACGAGCATTGACAAGGCTCACGAACCATGAAATCGATGCTTCTAGTTGAGGGAGACAAATAAATTGACTTGTGATGGAATCAACAATTAGGTATGTTAACTCATTCATTATAGAAACAAATAAAATAAGGGATGAGAATCAACACAAACAATTACTAAAAGAATTTAGAGACATGGCGGGAGCAAGCTGCAGAGACAAGTGTTAGATTATCACGTGGGAAAACAGAGAGAGGGGTAGGGGTGGGGGAGAGACCGAAAAGTGAAAGGAAGTTTTTTTTGTTTTTTTGTTTCTAAATTTTTACGGGGGGAGCTTAAGGGAATGAATGGGAAGCACATGTAGAGAAGAGATAGATAGTGGAAAAATGGGGGGCTCAACAAAAGAGAAGGAAGGAGTCTTGATATGTTAGTTTTGATAAAAAATTGCTGAAATATCAGAAGCAAACACTCTTTCGGGCGAACGTATTTTCGTGGGTTGTGTAGAACTGAGGATTCTCAGATATATTAACCCATGCTGCAGTGGGTTCATGATGAATATCACACTGCAAGTTGTAAGCATTCAAAGAGCAGCAACTTTGAGCTAGCTTAAATAGTTGACCCTCAACATGGATGAGTCCCTTTCCCACAATGATGAAGCCCATGCATCCTCGTATTCTCGTTGCAGGCGCGGTGGTTGGATCATTTTCCCATTCATCATCGGTCTCTTTCTCTCTCTTGATCTCTTTTCTTTTAGTTTGTTAACTCATTCTAGTGATTGTCTAACATAATATTAGAGTTATAATTCTCATAATGCTATTTAGACACATAACATTGACCACCTTAGCTGACTACCTTATGTCACAGTTCATGTGTCAAGTAATGTCAATTAATGAATGTTGCCATGTGTATTCTATTTTATTTCATTTATTCTCTTTAATCCATAAAAAAAAACTGAAATAACAAATTAAAAAACCCTAGCTTCCTTGGTAAGTAGCCTCACGTCTATTCTCAACTCTTCCTCGCATCTCCAAAGCACTCCTGCCTGCATTGTTGTTGCATTGTGAAAAGAGTATCGCTACAACATGGCTAAGAGTTGGAGTCTCCTTCAATTACCTAGATATATAACATTTATATATATATATATATAAATATTATTTTGGCAGTGCTTATTATTTTGCTTACCAAAGGTAGTTGCAATAGTCCTAACAATGGGGGTTAAGGCCATCTCCAGCCATGAGCTATATCCCAAATATAGCCCTAAATTAATGTAAAACCCATCTCCACCATGGGTCAAATAAAATTTTGGCCAAATTTGGAGGGCCACATTTGGCTCTTTAGCCCTCCAACCGGGCCAAATTTATAGTGGCCCCATCTATGTGCTTTTCAACAACCAATCGTTAAATCACTCCTCACTCCACTTTCTATGAAAATTAATAAAATATAACCCTGCATGGCTGGAGATGGAAAAATTTAGCCATGCACTATTCTTTAAAAAATTAATATTTTGGGGGGCTAAATTTTTAGCCCTGACTACATTTAGCCCTATGATTGGAGATGGCTTAATCCTTCCAAGATCAGTCGCTTTGTCTCAACCATACAGTACTAAATAAGCAAGATGTAGAAAACCACGTTGCATGAGGGATTGCTTATTTAAATAGCAAACTTTGTTCTTGTCTATCATGATTCATCACAAACCCGTTACACTCTCCTAATTGGTTTTCTGACCAAAAAAATTGTATTGTAAGAATATACCTAATGTATAAGTGCTCCTGAATTACATACACATACCTATATACAATATTAATTTAATTAGTATTATACTGCATATGTATTACAAGAAGTTTACATTAATATTTTGAATTATTTAGGATGGAAGAATCTTCAAGAATCCATTCAAATTTGGAGTTAGTAAAGAAAATGATGAGGTTGAGATTGGTGAGACTGGACTGGAGAATACAATACCATTACATATGGATAATATTTTGATTTTGGAAGAACAAGAATCCCTGGTGAGGGACCAATGAGCCCAGAAGAAACAACACAAGAACCTAAGGTAAATATGATTTTCAACACAGCTGATGAGGTGCTTGATTATTATAAAAAATTTGCAAACCGAGTAGGTTTCCCAATGAAGAAGAGATCATCAAAGAAAGGAGTTTGTGGGGAGTTGAAATATATGATTTATCATGACCTCAACACAATATCACATAATCCCCTTGATACCAAAGCCAGGTATCTCTCCCCATACGCATAAATATACACATTTATTTCTAGCCCAACAAGCAGATAATATTGCAAGTCATTTTAACGAAGGTAACAATGTCCTAAACGCCAAATTTTGATCCAAGTCCATAACAATAACAATGCAAGGTGATCAAATTGCTTAACTCCTAGCCCTAGCATTTTCGGAGTTATATGCGATCCTAACATATTATTAATTGGACCATGGAAGGTGGAAAGTGAACTCGATCGTGAAACCTAAGGATCCCTTGATCATATGCCCATCACGTGGGTGGATCGCCAAAATCACGGCTCAAGAATCCTAGGTATAACACCCTATTTAGAATGTTCTTGGGCATACCCCAAAAATGACCGGAAGTGGCCGGAATCACTAACTCAAAACCGGCGAATTCGAATCGTGCAATAAGTTCGAACATGAGTAGGATGGTTAATCATTACATCCATTCGATCATAAAAACTCCGATTTGAGAACCGACTCATCTCAAAGAAACGGCCAAATGCCTTTCTGCCAAAATACCCCTATCCAAGGGTAAAGAACCAAATTAATTAAAACGGAAATAAAAGTCGGGGTGTAAATCCCACATCGACCAACGGAGATATGCCTAACATGTCAATGAATTTCTAAGGAACTCGAGTTAAGTGAGTTACAAAAATGGGTATATGTGTATATACACTTATTCATCAGTGAGCATTTACAATCAAGACAGAGAAACTTATCCGCAATTGTAGGAAAAGAAAATAAAACAAAACGTGGGGTTGCAGAATTTGGACTTGTAAAATCACTCAATTTCCTTGTCATTGTAGACTAAGGTCTAAAATATTGATGGTTTTGAAAATATCGGTAGTCCAAAAACACAGAAATTTCGATTGAAATATCGGGATATTATTGATATCGATAAAAATTGAATAAAAACCACGAAAATTGTAAGAAAAACTTGGAATTTTTTCTTGAAACTTTGGGAGACGTTTATTTAGTCAATTATCTATTACTTTATCACAAAAAAAAATTAAAAAAAAAGGAAGGAAATGCATTGCATGATGAGTTTAACTGATTTAAGTTGATTATATAGTGTGACGACAAACACTGTGAGTGTAGAAAATATGTAGTAATTAATGAAAGATGATTATAAACACACCATAATTATTTATTTAGAATGATTTACTACAATATTTTACACTTTATACATTCCATGGTAAGATACATGAGTGACTTAGTATCGCATAGAGTTCATTCAAATTTGAGTTTTTTACACTAACACCTCCTGTTGTTTTCAGTTTTAGAAATTATAAGAATTCCCCTGTTGTTTTAAATTGTTTTCACAAAACTCATTTTCATTGATTTTTCATCCAAAGACTGATGATTTTATATCAAAAAATTCTCCAAATGACAAAGTTGGCCTTTGAGATTAGATTGCATATACTTCATTTAGGTTAATTTTATAATTTGCATAAGTAGAGAACGGGGTAATTGAGGGGACTCCAACTCTCAGCCACGTTCTAGCGATGCTCCTATCATAGTGTAGCAACAATGGAGGCAGGGAATGCTGGAGACACGAGGAAGAGTTGAGTGAGACAACTTACTAGGGACACTAGGGTATTTAATATGTTTTTTCATTTTTTTAATATTTTTTTAATATTTTATTTTAAGGATGACTGAAAAGAGAATAAATAGAAAATAGAATTCACATGTTAGCATTCATTAATTGACATGGTATGACACATCACCTGCCACATAAAGTGGTCAATGACAGGATTCTGCCCCTGATTCCCCCTCGAAATCTGTGACAAATCCTACTTCCCGTCTAGCATCCAGATGTCGGACCACTTTACCAAAAAGCCTTTTAGCCCCAATTTAAACTCATAGACTATTCGACTTCTACGACAGAGTCTCCCTTGTAACTGGAATATTTCCCAATTTACAGTACCTGCAATTAAGTGCAAGAATAAACCCAACTTCTAGCATGCACAAAGTAAAGGCACACACAACAGTAAATGGACTTCATGCCCTCCAGGGACAAACCTAGGCTTTGAAAATGACGTGGGCAAAATTTACCTTACGTACAAATTTATTGAAAACTCGATGGTATGTATGAATTTCATTGATAACAAAAAAAATACACGGGGACATAATGAGCCTTACCCCTCAAAAACCCCTTATCCGATACCGCTATTAAAATAACATATATTTAAAATAATATATATTCAAAATAGTCATTTTTCAAATTAGCATAATTGTTACTAGAATTCCTCAAAAAACAATAGCCCAATATAAAGGTGGAGGAAAAGACCTCTGTGGAGTTGAGAAGAAGCAGCCTTGGAACTGATGAGCTAATCGATAAGAGTGTTGGGTTTTTTTTTTTGGTTAGTCAGCCAACCTAGTGGGGATTAGTTAATAAGATTGGCCATGGCTAGGGTATTATTTTACTCTTTAAAAAAACAAGTCTCTGGGCTATAGCCCAAGTTAGCTTGTTAGTAGTACTGTCACTGATGCTCTCTACCTAAACTCAAAACGAGGAAGCAGAGTAACTAAAGATTAAGTTTACAACCCAGGGAAAAATAGAATGTACAGAGTGATAGTAGAACACTCCTATGGAGCGGATAACAACGATGCCTCGACGTGGTGGTCTCTTATTGACCCAAAAAAAAAAATGCATGTTCCTTCCATACCACAGTTTTTCACTATCGTGTGACCAAAAATTAAAAAATAAAAAATCTCACCACAGTTTACCCAAAAAAAGCAACCATTCAAATAACTGGAATGAAATTTGCATCTCAAGATCTACAAGCTCATTAGACCTAGCTTTGTTATAATGGCTTTGTTCTTATTGACACAACTTATGTTAAACGATAGGAAAATCATTTCCACAAAAGCAGAGGATGACATTTTCAATCTAGGGAAATCATTTTGGAGCCATAAGAAGACTGGCATTACTACATATACCATAGATATGTTCCGTTCATTTTAGCGATCACAATATCCTAGAGAGGGTGATAAAAGTAAAGCTAAATAAAAGAAAGGGAGTTTCACTAAAACACCCAAAATGGGGGTTGAAATTATAAAAAAACCCAAGCACTATTTAAACATATAAACACACCCAAAACCCATCATTACACACACTCAAAACCTATTTATAAACACATCCAAAAAGTTGACTTTGGGGTTGATTTTGAGTGTGTTTCTATGTTTAAATAGTGCTTGGGTTTTTTTATAAATAGATGTCTAGGATTGGGTTTATTTATAAATTACCCATTTCAGAGAGGTAACTTCCATGAAATTTCGTATGTTCCTTCCGTTCTTTCTCATTGGAGACCTTGTGTGGCTGAAAAGATCGAGTAATTGTCTTTTCCTTCCACACCACAGGTTTTCCCTATCGTGTATTGAAAAACAAAAGAAATGACTCATTGACGCAAGAAGACTTGGACTCCAATTGGAGACGTTGGAGATAGCTGACCATAAAAACCGTGTACTCTACACCTCTCTATCTGCTCGCCGCTACTTACTTCTCTCTCTCTCTCTCTCTCTCTCTCTCTCCCCCCAACCATGTGCTCTCACTACCGTAACTACACGGTTTAGGGAGCTACTTTAACTGAAGTTTCCGAAATTATCAAATTGTGTTTTTCTTGTTTTTTGGTGTCATTTGTGGTCTTCAAAGTTAATGTGAGTGTTTGCAAAAACGAGGACGCAATATGATAGTTTCACGAAACTCAAGGATGTTTTGTGATAATAAAAAAATCTTTTTTTTAAATTTTTTTAACCGCTATATTCCGTTCATTTTGGTGATCCCAATTTTCCAAAAAGGGTGATAAAAGTAAAGGTAAAGAAAGAAAACACATTTCAGAGAGGAAACTTTCATGAAATTGTATGTTCCTTTCTTTGGGTGGAAAGTGTCGTCCTTTCTCTTGTTGTTTTCTCAAACTTTGTGTGTGGTGGGTGTGTTCAATTTGCATCGTTAAAGTCAGGTTTGATGTTATTCCATCCAAAAATCTGTTAAGTTTGATGATGGCAGGGGTGTTGTAGTAATTTTGTGTACCTAAGTTTTTTATTCATAAATTTGAGTGGGTAATGTGGCAAAGTGGAGCTCACCTCCATCATGGACAAAAAATTAATAAAAAAGTAATTACTTTAAAAAATTAAAATACAAACATAAAATTTAGAACTTTAAAAAATTGATCTCTCTCTCTCTCTCTTCGTTGTTTTTGTTGTTTTGTTTTTAGGGATGGAAGGCATGAAACTTGAAAGCTGATTAATGGGTATGGAGGTTGAGGTTCTGTGGGAGTGGGGTAGAAAAACAGAGGGAGGGTTGTTGTTTTGATTTTTGGGATGGATGGGTTGTTTTGATTTTTTCCTTTTATTATTTTTGGGTTGTTTTGATTTCTCTGAGGTGGGTTTTGGGTTATCTGGGGGTGTGGTGAGATAGAGAGGATGGAATGGCTTTCAAGTTCTGCACAAGGAGAAGGGTGGGTTGCGGGTTCGTTGGGTTTTACATTTGACTCTCTTTGAAATCCAGATTTAATGCATTCACTGAAACACCTTTCTGACTATGTTGCTTAGAAATCTCAATACATAAAGTAAAAGAAAGAGAGAATTTCAAAGGGATGAAAAGGAAGAAGGCTGTGGCTTTTCTATCTCTTTTCTTTTTCAAGCTATAGCTAATAATATATATATATATATACATAATATACCACCAAGAAAGACGTTAATGTATTTAAAGATACAAGGACAGAGAAGGAAGGGCATCCCAATCTTCATTGATGTTTGGCATGCTTGGAACAAAATCTGATATATTTCAGCAACTAATCACCAATGGGTTTGGCTCACCTTGTTGAGGAGGCCATTGAGAATGCGATTAGAAGGGATGGGTTGGGTTTTTTCTCTCTAAAATCTATTTCATTTTCAATTTTATGTTTATATTTTAATTTTTTTAAGTAATTAAAAAACCTAGGTGCACAAAATTACTAAAAAACGTCATCAAACTTAAAGTCACTTTAACAGCCTTATTTTTACGACGATTCTTTGGTAAATCTGAGTGACTCTGAAGAGAAATCATGTTCTCCTCAAATTAAATCTCATATAATGCCCGGCCCCATCCCATTGCAGACGACATGTGGCTGTAAAGAGAAAGGGACCGTGTTCACTACGCGGTCTCTCTCTCTCTCTCTCTTCCATTATTTTTCTTTCCCCTCTCTTTCTCTCTTTTTTTGTTTTTTCCCATATGTTCCTACATTTTTTTTGTGGGTTCCATCTGTTCACTACGCTAGGGAAATCATTTTGGAGCTATAAGAAGACTGACATTACTACATATAGCATATAGTTCATTCTTCTCACAATCCAAGACATTGTTTATTTATAAATTTGTATAAAAGTAAAGCTAAAGAAAGAGAAAACCCATTTCAGAGAGTGAACTGCCATGAAATTTCGTATGTTCCTTCCGTCCTTTCTCATTGGAGACGTTGTGCGGCTGAAAAGATCGAGTAATTACCTTTTCCTTCCACACCACAGCTTTTCCCTATCGTGTGACCAAAAAATAAAAAATAAAAAATCTCACCACAGTTTACCAAGAAAAGCAACCATTCAAATAATTGGCCTGGCAAGTATAAAAATAAAAAAATAAAAAAATTGGCCTGACTTGGACACAAGAAATGACTCATTGACACAAGAAGACTTGGACTCCCATTGGAGACGTTGGAGATAGCTGACCATAAAAACCGTGTACCTACACCACTCTCTCTGTTCGCCACTACTTATCTCTCTCTCTCTCTCTCTCTCTCTCTCTGCATCTCTTTTCTGAGGCTGTTAGCTTTGCTTCTTGCTGATCTTGTATTTTTTGTGAGTTTCTTGTTGGCTTGCTGATCTTGTGGTTGTTGTCTTAACCAATTCTCTGGCGTTGTAACATTAAGCTAAAGCTGCTGCCTTGCTTCGTCTCCATTTTCATATAATTGCTTTGTTCAGGTAACATTAAGATAAAGCATTTGCAGTTTTTAGTTGACTGGTGTAGTTAGTGATGAGGCTTTTTAATGCCAACCCATTATTTGAGATGACATGATATTTTTGTTTTAATGTTGAAATTGGTCCTTTTTGTTCCTTATGAGCTGTGCTAAATAATATGTTGAATTTCTCTCTGCTGAATTGGAAGTAATGTTCGACTATCTAAATTTTCATTTACCAAATTTCAATTTCAATCTTTTTCATTTTTCAAGCGATTTATGATCATCTTCGTATTTATTCAGTTGAGTGTTTGGATTTTTGAATATTTAATTAGCGAAGTTCTTGTTTCGTTGAGTAGTGTTTACAGCAGAAGCAGCAGATTTCCAATGGCGTTGAGCACCCAAAGAGCCTCTGCTTTTCATCCTTCAGCTGATCAGTCGGCTCCTCCTCAATGGAACTACGATGTGTTTTTGAGTTTCAGGGGTGTAGACACTCGAAATGGCATTTTATCCCATTTATACCACGAATTGCAGAACAGGTGCATCAAAACATTCATGGATGATCCAAAGCTTGAAAGAGGGACAACCATTTCTTCTGAGCTCTTCAAAGCAATCGAAGAATCAAGGCTTGCAATCGTTGTTCTCTCGCCAAACTATGCTTCTTCCTCCTGGTGCTTGGATGAACTTACAAAGATTCTCCAATGCATGAAATCCAACGGCACAGTTCTGCCTGTGTTTTATAATGTGGATCCCACCGATGTGCGAAAACAAAGCGGCAGTTTTGCAAGCGCGTTCGCTGAGCATGAGAAAAGGTTTGGGAAAGACACAGAAAAGGTGAAGCGCTGGAGAGCTGCTTTAACAGAAGTTGCCAATTTATCTGGGTTTGATTCAAAGAATCAGTAAGCAACTTCTCCATATATACTTGGGTTTTTCGTAAGCCAATTTATCTGGGTTGCCAATTTTGTTATATCTATGGCTTATACTTTTTAACTTAATCATTGTTCTTCCTTGTAGGTGTGAAAGAAAGGTCGTTGAAAAGATTGTTGAATGGGTGTGGGGGAAAGTGCATCACACATTCAAATTGTTAGATTCAACAGAGTTAGTGGGAATTAAGTTTACACGTGAGCAAATGGATTTGCTTGTAGCTCCTACAGATGATGTTCGCTTTGTAGGGATATGGGGGATGGGAGGCATTGGCAAGACAACCGTTGCTAGGTTTGTTTATGAAAGCATTTCTTTTCATTTTGAAGTTCCCTGCTTTCTTGCTAATGTTAGAGAGGCTTCTGAAGGTAATCGTCTTGTTGATCTACAAAGACAGCTTCTTTTCCCTATCTTGAAGGAACAAATTGCTCAAGTTTTGAATGAAGACTGGGGGACCCATTTCATTAAGAATTGCTTACGTAATAAAAAGGTTCTTCTCATTCTTGATGATGTGAATGCATCAAGCCAACTAGAGAAATTTGCTAAGGAAAAGGATTGGTTTGGTAAGGGGAGTATAATCATCATTACAACTAGAGATGAAAGGTTGGTTAAAAAGCATGATATGGAGATACCATATAAGGTAGAGGGATTAGGTTATGATGAGGCTCTTCAGCTCTTTAGTCTGAAGGCCTTTAAAAAATTTGAGCCTGAGGAAGGTTTTTGGGAATTGTCCAAGTGCTTTGTAAATTATACTGGAGGCCTTCCATTAGCTCTTAAAATTTTGGGATGCTCAGTGTATAAGAGAGATCGAGATGAATGGAAAAATGAATTGGATAAGCTACAGAAAATTCCTGAGACAGAAATTTTTGATTTGCTCAAAATCAGTTTTGATAGACTAGATGAGATGAACAAGAACATATTTCTTGATGTTGCATTTTTCCTTAAGGGGAAGGACAAGAAGGAAGTAATTGAAATACTAGATAGTTGTGACCGTTGTGGTGGGATAAATGCTCTGGTTGAGAAGTCGCTCTTAACTATTGATATTTCAAACAACGTTAACATTGTTCAGATGCATGATTTGATACAAGAAATGGCATTTCAAATTGTTCGTCAAGAGTCTCCTGAAGAGCCCGGTAGACGCAGTCGATTGTGTCATCCTAATGACATCATTCATGTATTAATAAACAATACGGTAAGAAGTTATGCAGAAAATACCAATTTTTGTTTTTTTATTTTTAAGAAAATATGATTTCTTTTTAACTCAAAATTAGACTTAAATGTGGAATTAACCTATCCTTTACTATATTTATTACAGGCAACTAACAAAATTCAAGGCATCGCCTTAAGGATGGCAGACCTTGAAAAGGCGGATTCGAATTGTGAAGCATTCTCTAAGATGATTAACCTGAAATATCTTGAAGTTAATAATGTGATCATTTCCCCAATGTCAATCCCCAGAATTCTTCCTAATTCCTTGAGAATTATGAAATGGAATGGGTATTTTTCCAAATGTCTCCCATCAAATTTTCAACCAAATAACCTTGTTTCACTTGAGATGCAGGGCAGCAAACTAGTTAGGCTCTGGGATGAAAGAATTGTAAGATTACTCACCCTATACCATCTTACGAATTTTTTTTTTTAAGAAAAAGGGAGTATAAGTTTAAGTTTTTCGGTTGCTAATTATATATTCTACTATTTTTCATGTAATTTTGTACAGGACTTGCCCAATTTGAAATACATGGACCTTAGTTGCTCTCTAAACTTGGCAACAACCCCAAATTTCACTGGCATTCCAAAACTCCAGGTATTGAATTTTAAAGGGTGTGAGAATTTAGTTGAGATTCACCCGTCCGTTGCATATCTCAAATGGCTTACAGAATTAGCATTCGATGGATGCAAAAGTGTTAAGAGTCTTCCAAGTGTGGTAGAAATGGATTCTCTTGTGTCTTTCAGTCTTTCAGGTTGCTCAAAACTGAAAAAGATTCCAGAATTTTCAGGACAAATGAAAAATTTGTCAATGCTTACTTTGTGTGGGACGGCCATTGAGAAATTACCTTCATCAATTGGACATCTTGTTGGCCTTACTTTTCTGGATGCAAACAATTGTGAAAATCTCTTGGGTCTTCCGAGTGAAATTTGTAATTTGAAGTCTCTTCAAAAGCTCTATGCGAATGGATGCTCATACAATGACAATTACCCAGCAAACTTACGTGGCTATGTAGAGATCCGTATGCCTAATAAATCAAGGTTTTGGTGGGGCCTCCAAAGAAAGGCTTTTGTGTTGAATTCGCTACATGATTTATGGTCTTTGAAGGAATTGAATCTGAATGATCGTGGGCTTTGTGATATTCCGGATGCTATTGGCTGCTTGTCCTCTTTAGAAAAATTAAACCTTAGTAGGAACAATTTTGTTAGCCTTCCTGCAAGCATTGGACGTCTTTCTAAGCTGAGGATATTTTGGGTGGGTGGGTGCCAAAGGCTTCAAGAATTGCCCCATCTCCACTTTGGATTGGTTGAGCGTGAAGACTACTACTGTTGTATTTGGATATGCACAGACGATTGCACTTCCTTAAAAATGTTGCCAAAGTTGAGCGTAAGAAACGGAAGAAGTCGTGTTGATTTGAGTTGTTTGAATTGCTCTGGATTGGTTGAGGATGAAGGCCTGGATGGTAGTATAATACTTGGAATGCTCTTGATTGCTCGTGATTGGAGATTCTTTCAGGTTCTCTCTCTCTCTCTAATTTGTTTGCTATAATATAATAATAATAATAAATAATCAAGTTACTAAACCATACATGGTACAGGTGTCTAAAATGATTTGGCCTTCTCCAGTTTTCCAAATTGTAACACCTGGAAGTAGAATTCCAGACTGGATCGATAGTCAAGGTGTAGGAGATTCCTTAATTCTGGAGGTACCTCCATGTACCAGGCCGATTTGGATTGCTTTTTGTGCTGTATTTGAAGAAGGTGCCCTTGTGGATTATCCAAATCCACCTCATCGCCTTGAAGCTGAAATTACAATTGAATGCATCGGTTTCTTTGGCAACCCTAAGATTCGTGTTCAAAGATGCCATCTTCTGTCACCTCACCTTTGGACATCTTGTTTGCCTTTTTATGGAATACGCGATCAAGTGATTTCATTCAGAATTTTTTATAATTATTGGAACTATGTCACTGGAAAAACGGGGAGAATATATTGGTCGGGTGTAAAGAAGTGTGGGTTTCGTTTGGTGCGCGATGAAGACTTGGAAGAATTCAATCAAATAGTGAAGATGTGCCACTTCACCGACATCATCAGCACAAAAGCAGCTACTCCTCACAATTCAGTTGATGCAAGTGCAAGGGCACGTGGAAATTCTCTCTGCCACAAAAGCTATGCTCTTTCTAAATGGTTTTTAACAAAACTTGTAAAGATTTTCTCCCTCTTTTTAACAACTGCAGTTTTTATGAAATCTTTCAACAATAGCGAACAATGGGGATGCATAGGACTTTTGATTTGGAGGGTAACCACTTTGATTTCCTCCTTAGGCCTTGCACCCCTTTATTTTTTGCTATTGTTGAAAAGTTCAATAGAAACTGCTATTCTTAAAAGAGGAGCAAAATTTTTGCGACCTTTGTTAAAAACACCGCCTCCTCAAATGTCTACACATAAATACTTGAAAGGCTAATGACGGTTTTCTCACAATTGATATTAGTAAGTTCCCATCACTATCGTTTCTAGCCATACATTTGCCAATAGATTCATCACTTATTGTCTCTCTCTCTCTCTCTCTCTCTCTCTTTCATCCATCATGTACTTTTGTTATGAATACATTTTCTGTTTAAACTACTGCAGAGCATTAATCAACTCATGTAGTATATACATGTTTGCAAGAGCTGCATATTTTATGCATTTGAACCAAGTATCTGTTAACATACAGCAAATCAATAAGTAATTACATTAGCAATCAATAAGTATGTTCAGATAGACTGAATTGTTTTTTATTAGACCTAGCTGATCAAAAGTAGTCAACTCAAATTTGGGGTCTTGATACAGGATTTGGAGCTGATCAAAAGTAGTTGCGTGCTTATTGGCCAGGTTCGCATGAAATTTGCACCTCAAGAACTACAAGCTCATTAGACGTAGCTTTGTTATAATGGTTTGATTCTTATTGTCACAACTTACGCGACTATTTCAACTGTTGTCTTATGTTGTGTGTAGGATGGAATAAGCCAACAAGAATTTTCAATCAGAAGCTTAGCATTGAGAATTGCTGCTTTGTTGGGATTCCTACCTTGTCTGCTTCACTTCATAGTTTGTGCAATCTCCTTTAATTATGCAGTCTTCTCTTATTTAGCATATTTAAGTTTTAAATTACCTCATGTAACTTACTGGAATTCTGAGAGGTTCATTAAACCGTCGTATAGGTGAGCGTCGTTTGAGAAACGACGACAATTTTTCACCGCAATCAATATGTTCAGTAGAATTGGGCAGTGCTAGTTGTATCTTGAAATAAACAAACTATAATAACATTTTTTATTAAAATATTTGGAGAACTGGATTTATGAGGTACCACATGATTTATGAACGAGTAGTAGGAGTCAATCTAGTCAAAATGTATGTACTCACATTTCCACGAAAGCAGAGGATGACATTTTCACACTAGGGAAATCATTCTGTAGCTATAAGAAGACTGACATTACAACATATGCTATAGTGTATATTAAAGTCACAAAAAATTAAGATGTATTGTGAGCCACAGATACTTTCTTAAAAGGAATGTCCTCCTAATTAAGCACAACTGAGGGCCGAACAAACATCCAATGTAATTCAAACTAGAAGTAATGGATCCAAAAGTTGACAGTGATTTTAATGCCATTGTCTTACATATACAATTAAGAACGAAAATAGAGATCCAAGTAGGATTGTAATGTAGAAGAGCATAAAACTTCAAACATTCAATGACAGGACCCGTCCCGAATTTCCCGAAACCCGAGATTTAACCTGCGGAGACCCGACATCACACCCATGCCGGGTTCACTCCTTAAATCTACGTCCTCGCTACTGAGAGGATTAAGGCACGAGACTTTCTGCAAATTTCGTGAGTCTCCCTATAAATTGAACATTTCCCCAAAATTTCCACCTGCATAAAACGCATTTTAACCCAACCGGCAGCATGCACAATAAAATCTCATGCAATTTACATAAATGACCTCCGGCCTTCAAATGATTCTAGCAGAACTGCCCACAATGCTTTTAAAATAACTTAATGCATCAAACATGCATATAACAATTTCAAAATCTACTCACGCGCACCTTCACTCACTTAGTCCCCAGGACAAGCCTCAATTCAACCAAGTTTTGGGACCAACAACGAGGTCCAAACCAATCCCAATAAGACCACCTAAGTGGGGTCTAATATGTGGCTGCACCTAGTAACTTCAGTCGCCTACGCCCCTACTAAGGGATCAAGCCACACGTAGCTCTTTCATATCTATCCTGGCTCCTACTATCAAATAAACCATTACCACCATACAATTTCATACATTCTAATATTTATCCATCACAACTCATCAAACACAATCACAATATCACCCTTCATACGACGGGACGCACCCGGCCTCGTATGGGGCCTGTCAACACGCCGGCTAATCCAAAGACGCGCGTGCGACCTCATCCGGGCTGGCTACATTCTCACCAGCCCTCACACAACCATACCTCCCCTCATACGTCGGGACGCACCCGGCCACGTATGAGGTCCAACACGCCGGCTAATCCAAAGACGCGTGCGACCTCACCGGGCTGGCTACATTCTCACCACCCGCACGCTACATTCTCACCAGCCATCACACAATCACATCTCCTCATACGCCGGGACGCACCCGCCACGTATGGGTCCGCAACACGCCGGCTAATCCAAAGACGCTGCGTGCGACCACCTGGGCTCGCTACATTCTCACACCACCGGCTCGCTACATTCTCACCACCATCACACAATCACATCTCCTCATACGTCGGACGCACCCGCCACGTGGGGTCCGCAACACGCCGCTAATCCAAAGACGCGCGTGCGACCACCGGGCTCGCTACATTCTCACACCACCGCTCGCTACATTCTCACCACCATCACACAATCACATCTCCTCATACGCCGGACGCACCCGCCACGATGGGGCTCGCAACACGCGGCTAATCCAAAGACGCGCGGCGACCACACCGGGCTCGCTACATTCTCACCAGCCTCGCTACATTCTCACCACCATCACACAATCACATCTCCTCATACGTCGGACGCACCCGCCACGTATGGGGTGCAACACGGCTAATCCAAAGACGCGTGCGACACACCGGGCTGGCTACATTCTCACCACCGCTCGCTACATTCTCACCACCATCACACAATCACAATATGGGGTACGTGGGTAGTGCGTATAGCACTGTAAGCTAACATTCAACCGCTTTATTTACTTTTAAACATCCACACAATTAATTATATAAAATATAATTTCTAAACTTATATAAACCTCCACAAATAAAGCATACCATAAACTCCCCCATTTAATTTCACTAATTTATATCTTAAGCTCACGGTCTCCGTTTCACTCAACAACGCTCGAGACCTGTCACTAAGGTCATTCTAGCCCTCCTGGGATGGTAGAACTACAAGGAAAGTCTAGCGGTCAACCCAGGGTCAAACTACCCAAACTTGGTCAAACGGGCCCGCGGGGCCCACGACCTCCAAATTCCGATCCGAAAGTTCCTATAGGTTCTACAGGCTCTAGGACACACGTCCTGCAAGTTTGGTCCAGATCGGACGGTCGGATCGCTCACGATCGCACGATCGGACGGTCGCTAAAACCCTAACCCTAGGGTTGGCATTTTCGGAGTATCCGGGACTCCATTTTACGATCCGTCGAATCCTACACGATCCTGGTAATACCTAGATCAACATATTATAATTTCAGGACCATCCAACGGTCCAAACCTAGCGAACCCGGAAAATACGCGATATGCGATATCCGATTCGGAACTCTAACGGTATCTAAAATGAGATCCGAGCACACCTACGCGCTCGTGACATCGAGAGGATCACAATGGGACAAAATGCCCTCAGCTACAGTGCCCACGCGCCGCCACACGCGCCCGGCGCGTGGGTGTCTAAAGCGATATCGCATCGCCGGAAAACTTCCAAATCGTGAACCAAGACTCCTACCCTAGGTAATACACCTAATTTGGAGCCACTTTTGTTCTTGGACATACCCCAAAAACTGACCGGAAGTGGCCGGAATCTCCCCTCGAAATCCGCCAAACCCATTCAGTAAATCGGGTTGCCTACGCAACAAATTGATCAATTCCTACCCAAAAGGCAGCTAGAGCTCGGAAAATAGATGAGAAAGCATACCTTGATCGCAAGATTTGGTGGCCGGAATCGCCGGAACGAGCCCGAAAATTTGGGTAAAACCGCCGTCTTTCGCAATTTCCGCGGTATCGCTGCGATCGACGTCGGAGAATGGGTGGGGTAGGACGGCGGAGTCGGGCCATTTTGGGACCGGTCCCACCCGAGTGGTGGCGGATAAACAAGCGGCCGGCCAAAATGTGGCGGCTGCGGTGGCGTCGCGAGCCAGCGGAGAGAGAAGGAGAGACGCGCGGGAGAGAGAGAGAGAAAATGACGGGGGCAATTCCGTCTTTTAACCAAAAATCCATTTTCCAAAAATTTACGATTATGCCACTGAGCTTTTTTGATCATATCTCTCTCGTTACAACTCCGATTCGAGCCCACTACGTGTCTACGAACTCATCTCACCGTGCTCTACGCAACGGTACAACCGAAATTCCCAAATTCCCTCCGGGTAAGAAAATGACTAAAATACCCCTATCCCACGGGTAATTTCTCAATTCCACTTAAATTAATTAAACATGGGATAAATTTGGGGTCGGGGTGTTACATTCAAGATTGAGGCAGATTTAGCTAACATGTACTTCTTGAATCAAAGTACCATGAGAAGAAAAAAGCTAGCACTCTTTATGCTGGTTTATTAAGTCCTATAAGCTAAAGGCATTTAAGGCGTCAAGTAGTAGAAACATATTCCACAAGATGATCTTATGAAACTATTTATAAACCCAGTTAATTTATAAACCAGTTGATAATCACCCATTTATCTATCCATTGTTTTGAATCTTAATGTTGCAACAAGATGATCTTAGGAATGTTGTTTCCGAGGTTTGGTATTTCAGACCCAATTTAAGTTTGTTGCTAATCAATTTATCTTTCAGTGCAGCTTGCCGCCAATTACAATTATGATGATGTCCAGATGAGCGTCACTTGCTTCATCATCAAAATTCAGTTGACACTGAATCAAATTCTTTTTAACAAAATTTGAGAAACAAAAAGGCCTTACAAGGGAAATCATCAATGGCGCCTTTCACCAACCATACTTTTTCAGCAAATCTCCGGTTCTCTTCCTCATCCGAGTAAAAACTACTACCACCAGAGCAATGATCCAAGGAGGAAAATTCAAGCCAGAAATGTTCAATTTTTGGACCCACTGTGGAGGATCTCTCAAAACCAAGGTTATCAAGACGGTTATAACAGCTACTCCAAGCAAGATTTTTGTCACCGGTTGGATCAAGGAATCCTGCATTTAGAGAAGAATTAAGTAGGAAAATTAGTACCAAAAGACATATCACATGTCACTGCAACATTCCACTGTCTGCAACATAATGCATATCAAAGAATCTTGTGGCAAATAAATTGTAAACAGTCCACCTGCAGAGCATTCCTTTACATGGGAGAAAATCAAATTATTTGTCTTTTAGAAGGAAATGCGAGGGTGGAAAGACAAAAGATACAGGAGATCCTGACAGACTGCTCATGAAATAGACAATAAACACATAAGAAAGTATGTGGTGTTGCGCTAATAGCAACAGTTTCTGACCATAAAAACGAAAAATGAGCGAAGACAAAACCGTAACAATGCTGTGAAATCCTTTTTTTTTAGGAATATGTGGTTGTAAAACTCAGTGTCTATGATATAAATTATCAAAACCTATAAGATGAATCCTGCAGGTTCTTTACGGGAACTTTTGCCATTTTGACTTTTAGGAAAGGGGTCCTGTTTTTGTGAGACGAACGCCAAGAAACCCCAAACTGTAGGAACCCATTTTGGATTGTCTCACTATGAGTTACTGCTTCATGGAATCTTTAAATTAACTTTGGGTAAGAGTTACTTATGTGGTCTTGAGCTACTATCTTTGGTTCTTCCTTTACCTTTTGTTTTCTTGTGTCCCAAATATGTGGATTTTCATGTTTGTTATACAATATTTGAGTTTAATTCAGCAAATCTTCAGTTCAAATGCATTTCCCTTTCTCTCAGCTGTTTCTCATGCTTGTTCAACTTCACCTCTAATCGCTTCTCTTCAGTATCTCTGGATTTCCTATGGAAATATCCAAAATTACTTCAAATTTTGGTTATTTCTTTTGGGTCTTTCCATTAAATTTTCTTTTATATTTCTAAGCTAAAATAGGCATACATAACCCTTTACATCTCGACCTAAACCTCAGACTGTTATCATACGTCATCATGTGTGCAAAGAGAATTGAAATTCAAGCGCCTTCTTTAGATTAAATACAGCTATTAGGTTATTATTTACCTAACCAAATTGGAGGACAATATTTTGTGCCTTTTTTTTTTGGTACAAATGATACAAGAGAAATTTAATATGACTAATGGCTTGATTAAGGGATGGAGTCTTATTTTGAAAGATCAAATTATTACTTTGATGACAAATTTTCCAACAAATGAAAAAGAATTCTTCAAGAAAAATACTGTGAAATCCTACTGTTTAGGAAAGTGTGGTTGTAAAACTCAGTGTCTATCATATAAATGATCAAAACCTATAACATGAATCCGGCAAGTTCTTTAGGTGAACTCAATTGTCAAAATCATATCCAAGCTTAGGCTGCAAACAGAATGTCATGTAAACAAAAGAACAGAAAATAAGCATGGAAATTGATGCCTCAAATTCAAAAAAGTAAATTGCTATAATTTATCTTGCCTTTAAAGGTTCTGATTGTATGGAGGAACTACCCTATTGCTAATTGAGAGTGACCTGCAGCCTAGTTCATTTATTTCAAATAGTTGGAATATCATGGCTGCAAACCATGAAAATATAAATTGCCTTAACAAAGCATTCTCAATATGAAAAATTCCGCATCAAATGTCAAACACTTCTCCATCTATTCTATCTCACACTCAAATTCAGTATCTCTTTTGACCGCATTAAAGTTACATTTATTTCTACCCAATGCAACCAAATTTTCTCGGCAACCAAACAGAAACTTACTTCGATTAATTTCACAAACTGGGTTTTCATAAAAAATAAAAATAAAAAGATATAGAAATGATGTATGTGGGAGCAGATATTTTCGTCTCCAATCACAGCACGCCACGTGGAAAAGAAGATTATCTCTTTTAATTAATTAATTGAACTAGTTTATCTGGCCAATTAATTAATTGGGATAAATATCTTAATTAAATGATATTATCTTTATTTAATAAGATAATATCATTAATTAAGATATTATCCTAATAAAGAGAAGATAATGTCATTATCTCAGATATTATCTTCATAAAAAGAGATAATATCATTTAATTCAGATATTATCTCCATAAAAAGAGATAATATCATTAAATCAGATATTATCTCAGTCCGACTCGATCCCTACGAATTTGGGTAGAGAATAAACTCAGCATATTCTCTACGAAACCCTAGCCCCAAGGCTCCTATAAATAGATGACTTCATTCATCATTCAAGGTACATCTAAATCTACTCTTTATACCCGAGAACAATATCCGAAGCTCTTTCTCCCTCTCCACTCTCCATATTTTCTCCACACGGCTCCGGTCACCACACACGGCTCCGGCCGCCCGGTTCACACTCTACATAAACACTACTCCGTACCCTTTGCTTAGCTATTGTTTTCTACAAACACTCGAACTAACTTAGGCATCGGAGGGCCTTTGGCCAACACCCCCCGGGTGTGGTCTATTTACTCCAATCTGTTTTACAGGAATCGAGGAAGAGAGAGAAGGAAGATCGAAGGTTGAAGGATCTAGAAGCGAATATTCTCCCGTGAGATTATTTGCACAAACAATGTACCTTGGGCTCTCCGTCAATGTGAACCGTAGATCCATCTTTATAAGCCAGCATAGACCTGCCGTTCTTAGTTAAACCGGATCGGAACTCCGCGACCCGACCCGGTATTGAAAGAGTAAAGCGATTTGAAGCTACTTGTCGAGAATGTATCGGACCTCCAACTGGTTCTGGTCCCAACCCCGAGGCTCATCCCGAAGTGTCGATCGCCTTTTCCTCGCCGATACAAGTAGACCTCCACCTCTGGAACCTTCGTCCTCGCGTGTTCAGATTTGGACTTGGGTTCCGGATGACTGCCGGATTTCGGGTCCGATTCTCGATTTCGCCAACTCAAGTGAGGCCTGCGAAGAATAAAGAGGTCAACGCGCACAACAATATCTAGGCTGTTTGCTTTGGTTGCTGATTGGAAATAAGCACTTTACCACCAAAATACTCTATTTCGCTTTTGTGATTTTTTCATAGATGTTTTTGTGATATTTAATACTCGTGATTAAAATAAGCTTTACAAACACCTAGAAAAATTACAAAAACTAAAAAGGTTTTGTTAAAGGACTCTTGAGCGTGATCGAAAAAGGCCTCGTGTCGTGATCTTTTTTCTCATGCTTTATGGCTGTGTCTTTTTTTTTTTTTTTGGGCAATCGTTAATCATTTAACAATATTGTAGATTATAAGATATTTTATCAAAACTAGCCTCTTGGCACACGCTCACGCATGTGCCCATTGGTTTTATTTTTTATTTTTTATTTTATTTTTTGAATTAAGAAAAGATAATATGGGTAGTTATGTTCCATAAAAGTAGGAGTTATTATCTGATTTTGTTTTTAATTTTTTTTAATATGAAAAAAGTGAATTTACCATATTATCCTCATTTAATTAATAATTTTAATTCTTAATATTTGAATTAACCAAGGGCATTTTATGGTATTTTGAATGTTTCACTATTCTCTGTCTTTTGCTTTATATATATAGATGACGAAATTATGTTGATAGTATGGGCCTGCATACAGACAAATCCCCAAAAGGTGACTGACGTCATTACCTTCTTCCTTGCCAAAGGAAGACACTTTTCAAGCTGCAGCCACCTGTCGAAGCTCTCAATCGAACTTAATCTCCAAAGACACGTGTCACCACCATAACAACTTGCACAAAGTCCTACATCGAAACTTTGTGCAAAACTCTCATTTCTACTTCCCTATAAATGGGGAACAGTACCCGAGTAAAATGGGTAACTATTTTCTCACATTTACTGTTACTCTGCCAAAATTACCACATATAGCTTACTTAAGCATCGGAGAGCCTTCGACAAGCACCACATCGGTGTCCGAAGCTTGACGACTGCTTCTTCCTCCTTGTCTTCTGCAGGTTCTCCCAACTCCGAAGGTCCTCGCCTTCTCCTCTGCTGAAGACTCTACACTCTTCTCTAAGTTGACATTCCCAAAAAGAGCATCAACACAAGACATACACAAAATTCAGGTACCCAAAATTGCAGACAATCTAGTTATCAGTCTGCTCATGCTAAATGGATATTTTCCAACAAGGAAACTAAAGTAGACATGTTGCTGCTCAGTTTTTTGCAATTTATGATGGCACTTCCCCATTTCAGTTATTAGTATTACACTTCCAATCGCTAAAACATGTGTTTAATGTAGTAGCTAAGACAAGTCATTTCCTTTCACGGATTGCTTGTCAAAATGTACTTTGACTTAGTAGTAATTTCCATGCTAAATTTTCATTGGTCAACCAACTGACTAGAGAATATTATACTCAAGAAACAAATAAAATCAAGAAAACACAACTAAATACGGGGTACTTCCTTATTTACATCTTAAACTTAAGTAAATGAAGTAATGAGCTGACCTACTCAGATTGGGCTAGACCATGGATGGGTCTTATCGAGCCGAGTCGAGAGTGGGCCGCAAATTTCAAAACTTTAACCCAAATCCTACCCAACCTTAGAATGGGCCTAACGCCTAACTATCGGGTCGGGCTACCCACTTCAACTCGTAGGCTGTGAGCCAAATGATGACCCCTAGCTATAAACATATCATCCTTACTATTTACATACAAGGCATATCATATTGCTATATAATATTACTATGATGTCCTTAACAATGAAAACATGTTATAAATGCGCATAAAGGAAAATGAGGATGTCTTTGGGTGCAAAAAGTCTCATTTGCAAATGAGCAAGACAAGTTATTATCTTAAAAAAAATTTCTAGAAATAAAAGCATACATTATGATAAAATCGTAGAGAGTTAAAATTATGAGTGTTTATTAAGTGATTATATTTCTTAATTGAGCAAACAAATTAAATATAAGATGATTATAGGGTGTTTATTAAAAGACTATCTGAAATATTTTTCCACAAAATTAATAATGACTAACTTTTCCTAATTGAGCAAACAAATAGGGTGTTAGTCTCCCTTAATTTTTTTTAAATAATAACTAACTTTTCCTCATCTCTATTGAATTAATTCCTATGAAAAGAAAAGAACATCCTTCTGAAAAAATAAGAGTATCCATTAATAACCTTCTTTATTAATAATAACTTACAAGAATTCATAGCAAATAAATTTGAAGCTGTCTCTTCATATGTCGAATTTTGATTCTATTAAAATATAAAAATCTGCAAAAAGAGTCACAAATATAAATATGCGATTTCAATTTACAGTTTTACTTGGGATCTGAATCATATAATTAGGTCAAAAATTTCCAATAAGTAAATGATAATTGAGTGACGATAATTCAACAGAACAAAAAAAAAAAAGCTTGATATTTTGATCAAAATGATATGTATTTATGGGCAAAAAAATAGGATATGTATTAGTTACTATGATAGGAGTGATGATACTACACTGGAAAATAAATTAGTACTTGTCTTTCAAAAATATTCAAATACTACTCACTGGTACTTTTACACGCAATTGGCTTACAACAACTGGTGGCAGAAAAGACATGTTTAAAAAAATTATTCAAATACCATAAATCTAAAGCTACGTCAGTATAATCAAGTAGTTTCCATATTTCTGAATAAAAAAACGTGTTATTGAGAGAAAAAGGGAAGCACAATGATGTGGAATAGGATGTATAAGCCCGACCTGTTTGACACGTCTACCATACACAAAGAAATAAGACTTAATAATGATATGAAGGAAGCATAACGCTCATCATTCCAATTTAAAATTAAGAAACAAGTTTTTTTTATTGAAAAATTTAAGAAACAAGTTAATTAAACATCTCTAATTCATCATTAATATATATATATATCATGTTGCATCAGTGAAACGATCAACCATCATGGTTTCATGAATGTTTAACACGAGGTTCAAAATCCATGAAATAGAAAAAGAAAAGTTATTTAGACTCTCAAAATATGAAGAAAAATATGATTTCCCAACCTCAAGCCTCATTTTCTATGAATCAAACACATCTTATGGGGGAAGGGGTTGGAAGTCAATTATAAGAATCATAGCTAGGCTATTAAATAAATACATTATGGAAAAGATGCAAAAGATTAAATACACTAAAAGCATCTCCAATTGATATGTCAAATTTCCATATGGACATGAAATGACAAAAATTGAAAGTTAAAGTTGTTATAAGCAAGGGTGGAACCAGGAATTTTTCGACCGGTGAGCTAGCTAAATTTTTTAACTAAAATAAAACTATGCATTAAATCATATAAACCATGCTAATAGTGTACATTAAATCAAATAAAAGTATAAACCAAGCAAAGTATGTATTAAATAATATGTTCAGCAACATAATTAAAAGTGTACTTATTGAAGTTGTGCCATGCGATCCTTGAGAGAATTGAAATCTTTTGTTATTACATCTGAATTGATATTGTCAGCAAGTTCTTTTTCAATGTAGAAAACCATAGAATCTTCTAGAAACTCATTCTCCATCTTGTTGCGAAGAGCTGTTTTAACAAGTTTCATAGCTGAAAAAGCTCGTTCAGTAGTTGCCGTAGAAACAAGGAGAGTTAGCACAAGACGGATCAACCTATCAATCAAATGATATCTTTTTGACCTTTTTGTTTCAACTAATCCCCGACATATAATTCAGAGAGTGTAGACACTTTTTGAAGTACAGGATGATGAGGTACGTCCGCCTCATAAAGTTTCAGCTGGCATCCCAAAATATGTAACTCTTTTGGAGTGAAATCCTGAGGATATCTCTCTGCAAGGCTGCAAATTTTATCAATATTAAATTATTTAAAAGAATCACTAGGGTCCAAAGCTGAACTAAGAATAAGAAGTTCCATTGCCCCTTCACTGAACCTACTGTTCAACTCTGCCAATTGAAAATCTATTGCATCATTGAATATGTCAAAGTGGTAACGATGCTCAACTGTAATGTTGTCCTTTTGTTGACAAGAATGACCTGTTCCCACTTTATATTGAGCATTCATATCAAGCATATCAATGTCATGTTTCTTGCAAAACAAATCAACTTTCCCAATAAAAGTTTCCCAACCATTTAATCTCAATTTTCCAAGGACATCTTTTGTTGTACCAACTAGGTTCATAGCATTCACGATGTCTTGAGACTTATGTTGTAGTTCTCGACAAAGGATATCTGTGAGTCCCATAATTTCTTTCAATAGATGCAAGATGAATACAAATTCGAATTGCCTAATCGCATTGTATCCACCAGTAGCTTCCCCATGTAAGGAGCCTGTGGATCCATCATTCTTTATATTCTCAAGAACCGTACAAACTGCATCATACATTTCTATTAAGTCACAAACGGAATCATAATGAGAACTCCACCGAGTAGCTCCAGGTTGATGCAAGGTACCAATTTGATTAGCTCCTCTACCAGTCTCTCATTCACCAGCAATCAACAGCTCTACAATATTCATTGATTGAGCAACTTGTAACTCAGTATGACGTTTTGGAGAAGCCCTAATGACATTGACAATCGAATTCAATGATGAAAAGAATAACCAAATTGTAGCTACTTCTTTTGATGCTGAAACTAATGCCAACTGTAGTTGATGAGCAAAACAGTGTACATAAAATGCATATGGGCAATCTTTAAGAAATAATGCTTGTAGCCCATTCCATGCACCCCGCATATTACTAGCACCATCATATCCTTGACCTCTCATCTTGTCAATACATAATTCATGGAGATCAAGTACTTTCTTGATCTCTTTTTGAAGTGTTGACGCAGTAGTGTCTTCAACCCACACAATGTCAAAAAAACGTTCACGTAGAAAACCATCATTATCAACAAATCTTACAACAATAGCCATTTGCTCTCTATTTGACGTATCTTGTGATTCATCAACAAGGATACAAAAAGCAGCATGCCCAACTTCTTCACGAATTTTTTTTCTCACTTTGTTTGCAAGAATATTTAAAATCTCCTTTTGAATCTTGGGTGAGGTATATTTTGCATTTCCTGGGGCATTCTCTAAAACAACTCCAGCTACCTCATCATTAAACTTTGCTGTATGCTTGACCATTTCAATAAAATTTCCACGATTTTTAGAATCCAAAGATTCATCATGACCCCTAAAAGCACATGCCTGATATGTAAGCCACCGAACACACTCTATCGTTGTCTTGAGCCGTAACCGGTTTTTCAAAATGTCTTCCTTTGATTGTCGATTAATAACTTTGTCGACATGGTGAGATGGGTTCATCAAATCCTCCATACATCTTTCACAAGTATTATGCGATGAAGATGGACCTCCAACATGAGTAAAAAATACACAATTCTTTCCGTCATTAACTCTTTTCCAATTATTAAAACCCTCAGTAGTTAATGCAGGACTACCATTACCAAAAACAAAACAAGGAAAACAATAGACTTTATCTTCTTAAGGGGAATATTCTAACCATGGAAATGGAGAGAACCAAGAATATTGAAATCCACGATATTGCGACCCAAACTGAGACCTTGGATATTCTGATAATTTTGGTTGGTAAGGGCCAACTTTGATATAAGCACGTCGAACCTCATCATGTTGATTAATAGGGTATTCAGATATTTGAATACGTTTCCCAGGGTCTCGTTCCAAAAAAGCAATATCAAACTGGTTAGGTTCAACTAGGGGAGATGTGTGATGAGGTGACTCAATTGATGGTGAAGCCTTGTCACTGAATGTAGAAGCCTTGTCATTTTCTAATTTATCACCATCATTTTTTTTCTTGAAGAATGAATCAATAGTTTTTGCTCTTTTACTTGCTTGGTTCTGATGTGACATTATAATCTAATAACACATATAAAAAACAGAACAATTTACTTTATACTAAACAAATCAATGAAAAAATAATAATAATTCGAGATTGTGGAGAGTTAAATACCTTTATTACGCTTGTTGACGATGAACTTGACTTTGGTAGCACAGAATACAAAACGCTGTAGATATTCTTTTGGGACTGCTAGGGCTAGGGCTAAGTTTCATAAATATGAATATCTTCTTCTTCTTTTTTTATTAGACTGACTAAGATAATTATAAAGTTGCGTAGGACAAACTAGGCTAGGAATAGGATACTTCATCATATCATACTAGGATACTTTATTCAATGGGAAACTAGAATACTTTATTGAATAGGAAATAGACCACACAACTTAAAATAATAATAAAATAATAAAAAGACAACAGCAGCCAGCCACCAATGGTCCAATGCATTGGCCACGTAACGCTGGCCCTCATAAATTAAGCACAACCACATCTAATTCTTTTTTATTTTTAAAAAAGGGTCCCTGGGCTAGAGCCCACTCCAGCCCATATGCTAGTTCCGCCCCTGGTTATAAGAATCCGTTTGGGTCCACTAGTTTAATTGTAATTTGTGTGAATGATATATGCATTTTGAATGTTTAATAATGTAGCATTATAATTATATACTTATTTTTTTTGGTGTCAAATATATTTAATTTATTAAAGAAACAAAGAAACAGAGGAGGAAACAGAGGAAGTTGACTTAAAATTTAAAAAAGGAAGAGAAAAAGGTTTAAATTTTAGAGTATTTTGATTTTTTCTTTTTGGGTTAAATCAACGTAATTAACTTTAATTTTGGAAGCTTAATATAATGCCTGAAATTAAAGTCTATAGTTTATTATTACCGAAGAAAAGAAAATAGTCTTTTGTTGATTAATCATATGTTGATTTACTTTGCTCCAATCACTCATAAATGGAACATGTTGTAATATTTTTTTTTTCTGCATTCAATTACATGTGTAGTTTATAATAACAAGACTCTGCTGAAGCCACCAATTGTGCCTGACTGTAGCCAACTCAAATTGTGCCTCATCGATCCGCATCAGTCCGCTCTGCCTCTTATATGCTAGGTGGTCGAGGTGCTCGACCGGATGGAGCGTCTGAAGGTATCCGGCCGATCCTAAGCTTGCGGTGCATCTGCGTGCACGTTCTCTGCTCGGGGCACTTGTTGGATGGTGAAGGTGGGAAACACCTTTAACAACTCTTGACTTTGTCAAGGTACAAGATCATCCTCGGGTGCTTCGCCATGTACTCTCCTAAGGCTTGACTTGTGATCACCTGGGAATCTGAGTAGATGGCTAACTTTTTGATTGATAGCCTTTGCCTGCGCAAGCCAGCGAGCAATGCCTTGTACTCTGCCTCGTTGTTTGAAGCTTGAAGCCAAGCGTGATAGCTTGCTCTAGCAGGGTTCCATCCGGTGATGATGACGATGCTGCTCCGGCTCCTTTCTTGTTCGACGCTCGTCACGCGCAATCGCCACATGTCTCTGGGTTGGTCGGGTCGGTGGAGGTCTTGTCCGCTCTCGAACTTTCCTTCTTTTCGACCACTTCTCTTCTTTGGTGATGGTGTGAATTGCAACAAAGTCGCTAAGGCTTGAGCTTTTATTGCAGTCTTGGCCGGTAGAGGAGGTCGTATTGGCTTAGCTCTATAGCCCACTTCATGAGTCGCTGAGAAGCATCAGGGCTGTGGAGGATTGATCTCAAAGGAAAGTCGGTCATGACGATGACTTGGTGAGCTTGGTAATAAGATCGCAGCTTTCTCGCAGAAACCACAAGGGCCAAAATGAGGTTATCCAATTTCGGGTAGCGAGTCTCTGCATCCAGGAGAGCTTTAGATGTGTAGAATATCGGATGTTGGGCCCCAAGTTCTTCTCGGATGAGAGCCGAGCTGACGGCGGAGTTGGACACTTTGCCAGTACACGAACAAGTCTTCATCAGGAACTGGCTTTGAGAGCAGGGGAGGTGAAGTAAGGTAGGTCTTTAGATTTTAGAAAGCTACTTCGCACTCTTCGTCCCATTTGTCTTTTTGTCCTTTCTTTAAAGCTTTGAAGAATGGTATGCACTTGTCGGTAGATTTTGAGAGGAATCTGTTAAGGGCCGCTGCTCTGCCCGTCAGGTTTTGTATTTCCTTCACTGTGGAAGGCGACTTCATCTCGAGAATGGCTTTGATTTGGCGCGGGTGTGCCTCGATACCTCGTTGCGTCACTAAGTACCCCAGGAACCGGCCAGACGATACACCGAACGTGCATTTACTTGGATTTAGCTTCATGCGATATTGGCGAGTAAGTGAACACCTCGGTGAGGTTTTTGAGGTGGTCCGCTCGTTTGGGGCTTTAACCAGATATCGCCCACGTACACCTCCATGGTTCTCGATCTGACCACGCTTGAAAATTTTATTCACGAGCCTTTGGTAGGTTGCTCTGGCGTTCTTCAGACCCAAAGGGCATGACCTTGTAGCAGTAGGTCCCTCTTTCGATGATGAAAGAGGTCTTCGCCTTGTCATCATCGTACATCATAATTTGATTATAGCCGGAGTAAGCATCCATGAAGTTGAGCAGCTGGTTGCCGGAAGTTGAATCCACGAGCTGGTCGATTCTCCGCAATGGGAAGTTGTCTTTAGGGCATGCTTTGTTGAGGTCGGTGTAATCAACACATACTCTCCATTTTCCCTTTTCTTGTTTCGCCACTAGAACAACGTTGGCCAGCCATTCCGAGTAGGAGACCTCTTCAATGAAACCGATAGCTAGGAGCTTGTCGATCTCGGCTTCAATGATCGCGACTCACTCAGGAGCAAAGTTGCGTCTCTTCTGCACCATGGGCTTGCCAGCAGGGTTGACATGGAGCCGGTGGCAGATGATGTTTGGGTCAATGCCGGGCATGTCAGATGGTGACCACGCGAACATGTCTTTGTTGTTCTGGAGGAAGATGGTCAGCTCCATCTTCTCTCTGGGCTTAGGCGCGAGCCGATCCGTTCTTTCTTGTCTGGCTGGTGAGGATCGAGGGGTACTAACTCAACGTCTTCCTCGGGCTTCCAACCTTCTTCAAGGGAGCCTTCCGGACGGATTCCCTCATCTCGATCCTTCTTGTTTGAATTCTAGCGCGAGCCGATCGCACCTCCTTCTGCGGCTGATCGGGATCGGGGTACTAACTTAACGTCTTTCTCGGGCTTCCAACCTTCTTCAAGGGAGCCTTCCGGCGGATTCCTCGTCTCGATCCTTCTTGTTTGGATTCTAGCACGAGCCGATCTGCGCCTCTTTGTCTGGGGCCGGATCGGGTACTAACTCAACGTCATCCTCGGGCTTCCAACCCTTTTCGGGAGTCTTCCGGCGGATTCCCTCACCTTGATCCTGGTTCCTTAACGCTATTGTGAGGCAGAACTTCCTTCCCTTTCGGGTTTACTTGTTTGCTATGAGCTCTTCTCGCCTCGTTGGCGGCTTGCATTCTTGGTGTGAAGCTGCTGCTTGCTCTTCTTGAGCCCTTGGGTGTGCATCTCCTTGTCATGGCTTGGTCATCGTTGATCGCTGATCCCGCCCGGATGGGATAACGGATCGTCGATGTAGAGCATATGTGATGGCTTCGATCTTGCTGGTTCACGGTCGGCCCAAGATTCCGTTGTAGGGGGAAACCTCGTCGATGACCATGAAGATTTGCAAACGACCACTGGGGGTGAGTGGACATCCGGTCGATCGTTCCAACAGTGATTGATGTGGCCCCATTGAAGCTGGTGAGCGATCTGGCAAGTTTGCTAATCTTGGGCTCGAACCCCATCGTTGGATAACAGATTGTTGCGATGTTGGCTTTGCCCTCATCTACATGAACTCGCTCGATCACAGCTTGTTCAATTTGGATGCAGATGACTAGGGCGTCATTATGTGGCAGGTCAAGCTCGATCAAGTCCTTCTTCTAGAAGCCGATGATGGGCGTATCCACAATGGCTGGTACTCCCGTTGTGACTTGGGAGACATAAGTTGCCTGAGCGATCTTTCTCTTGCGCTCCTTGGTGGTCAGCCCGGACTCTTGGGAGTTGGCTAGAATGGTGTTGATTCGAATGACCTTTTGGGGAGGTTCCTTGGCAGTGCATCACGATCCTCGATCTGCTGGATGGCCTTCTTTGCAACGAACTCTGTGCAATGGTCTTCTCTGACCAGCTCCTCAAGGTGCCTTTTCTAAGCGTTGCAGTTGTTGGTGTAATGACCGTGCTCCCGTGGAATGCGTAGTATTTATCTGGTGTCTCTTTTAGAAGGGTCTCCCTTCATGGGTGGTGGTCTCCTCACCCACGGCTTATCCTTCACTTGAGCTAGGATCTGGTGGATTGGGATAGCGAACTCAGTGAAGGTCTCTGTTTCTAAGCTTCCCTCTTGGGGCCGCGATCTGCGCTTATCTCGGGCTTTTTGCTCGAACTTGTTGCTCTTTTGGCTTGCCTGCTTCGTCGGGTGGTCAACTTGCTTGCTAGCTTTCTTTGCGGCGATACGATCATTGTCCCAAAGTGCGTAGCGTTTCTTTGTCGCGAACACTTCTGCCAAGGTTTGACTTGGAGTTATGGCTAGCTCCCGGTATAGCTCGTGCTCGGTTGGCAAGCCCTTTTGAAAGCGAGGATGCAACTTGGTCGTTGCATCCTATGATGGTAGCCTTCTCAGCCTTAAACCATCTCGTAGTCTCGTAGAGACTCGTCGCTTCTTGTGCGGAGTTGAAGCAGGTGGTCCGCATGCTTTCGACCATCTTGTAGGAGGTGTACTCCTTTGTGAAAATGATGGCGAACTCCTTGAAGTTGCCTATTGACGACGGTAGAGTGTGGAACCAATCTGAGCGCTCATCGCAGAGTCATCGCGAACACTTTGCACATCGGGCGTCGTGCGCTTTGCAGATCATGGCGCTTTGAAGTGCCTCAAATGGCTCTCGGTCGAGTCCCCTTGAATGGAGTGATGGATGGCGTTGTAAACCGCTTCGGCGGCGGAGCTCGTTCCACCTCGTCGGTAAAGCGGCGATCAACTCGATCAATTTCCTTGCACAGGGCCTCCTCCGTGCTTCCTTTGAGTCGAGACCTCGGAGTTGGTCATTTACTAGCTTTGCGACATCCTCTGCTCGCAGGGTTGGAGTCTCGGGCCGACGCGTCTTTGGTGCCTTGAGCGCGACCGCTAACTTCTTCCTCGGTTCCCAAGGGTCGATCCTTGGGTGCTCTGCGCCGTGAGGCAAATTAGGAGATTGAGCTTGTGAGGATTCCTCTGTAGCTTGTCGCCGCGTGTTGGTCCTCGAGCGGGCTGGTGGGCGTTGATCGTCACCCTCGCTCGCAAGGAAGGTCGTTCAGGTCGACGTCTTCGGTGCCTCGAGCGTGATTGGCTAACTTTTTCTCCAGCTCCCAAGGGTCGATCCCCTTGGTTGCCCTACCCGTGGGGCAGGAGAGAAGGTTGAGTTTGGGAAGATCCTTCCACAGCTTGTCGCCGCAACCTCTCACGAACTCGAGCTCCTTGTGGACCTAAGCAAGCACGAACATTGGATTGTGGGCCTAGCCTCTCGAGCACATTGGTCCTGGGACCTAACCTCGAACGGCTCAGTACGGCTCGCGGTGTCTGCGTCTTGTCCGCACGATCTCGCTCTCTCCCTGCGGGTTTGCCCTGTCGACCAGCTGGGACCTCTCGAATCGCCGCATGCTCGTGTGCCCTCCTCTCCTCGTCATGGGGTCCAAGGTTGGGGCCTTGATTCAAGTTGATCTGCCTGAGTAGTTGGCAAATCAGGTTGTTTTGATCATCGACCTTCTATGTGAGTTGATCAACCCGTGAGTTAAGGTCCACCTGACTGCGCGGGTCAAGTGGAGTGGTGTGCATCGGGCCCAATGACATGTGGGCTAGGGCTCCATTAGACGCGTACACAAGTGCATATGTCAAGTGTGATCGCAGAGGAGGGAGAGAATGGATCTGCTCCAAGACCGGGACGACGTCGAATAACCATGGGGCGTGCGCAAGTCCGGTAGTTAAGTGGTGTGGTTGTTACTTGTGCTCCAACGGCAGATGAGGCGAGCACTCGTGTCTGGCGCCGCAAGGCTATAGAGGTCCCAAGGTCATGTGGTGGCTGTTCGCAATTCCAGCAAGGCGGTGCAAAGCACTAGAAGACGGCTGCAAGGCGTTGGCAGCCATGATTCCGTGTTGTTGCATTGAGGTTTCCACCACGAAACCATGAGATGGGCCCGTCGTGATGGCGTTACTCTTCGTACGTCTTGTATCAACCATGGTTGTTTGAAAAAATGTGTGAAAGATGGATTTGGAGCACGCTTTGAATATATCTCGTGCTCTCAATGAAAGCACCAATTTGTTTGTACAAAATTCCTCACGAGAATATTCGTCTAAGATTCCTTCGTCTTCTCCACTTCTCTTTCTCCCTGCAAAACAGATCGGGGTAAAAGGACCACACCCGGGGGGTGTTGGCCAAAGGCCCTCCGATGCCTAAGTTAGGTAGGGTATTTCAAGGAAAACCGGGTGGCCGGAGCCGTGTGTGGTGGCCGGAGCCTTGTGTCAGAGAGAGAAAGAAAGTGGTGGCTAGGGTTTGTGAGAAATAATTTCTGCAGAGTTTCAGTAGGAATTTAGACGTACCTTGACCTTTGTGTGTGGCCATCCTTTTATAGTGGTCTCGGAGGCTAGGGTTTCAGAGGAATAATTCCATAGATGGAAGGGAATTATTCCTCCCCTATTTGGAATTGATTTGATTAATTAGGGATTTGATTTATTAGGGTAAATAAAATCCCTAATTGTGGTAGGTATCAGATCAAATCCTAATTTAATTAGGTAACTCCTCATTTAATTGAGAATTGGGGTAGGAGTCAAATCAATTCCCAACTTAATTAGGTAATTCTCAATTTAATCGGGTAACTCCCAATTAAATTGAGTAACTCCAAATTAGGTTGAGTAATTCCCAATTAGGTTAAATAATCCCCAAATAGAAGGAATTATTTGACCTAGGGTTTTGATTTAATTGGTTCCCACACTTGTCTTGTCAGCTAGGGTGTTGTTGGTAATTTCCTGTTACACCTTGTCTTTTTCAAGTGACCCATTCTCTATCTTGTGGCTAAAACAGAGATGCTCAAGTTGGTACAATTTGGTTTTGATGCATTTATTTAATCATATTTGATCAAAACTGTAAGATGTAACTTATATTCTTCCCTATTCCAGCCTAAAAGACATCAATGATTTTATTACGATGATTTTAATCCATTCTAGACCACCAAAGCTTGTTGTTACCTGGGTTTTTAATTAAGTGGCTTATTTGATTTTAAAGAAATACATTTTTCATACTTTGTTGGTCTGTAAAACAGAGATTTTTGAAGTTGGTTTCTGACCTAGTTTTAATTGATATTTATATTTCAAGGCTCAAGCTAAGAGATAGGAAGTACTTTTCATCCTTTCTTGGGACTACATTTCAATTTTGCAGAGAGGTTTGTTAGATTTTTCAAGTCCAAGTCTCTTACTGAGTTTTGGATTTACTTGAGTTTGAGTATCTTAAATTTTGGTCAAAATATCGATCTAATTGCATTTATGTGAATGTCACATTTTGCTTGTAGTAATTTGTCAATCGTGGCCTTGATCACTATTTGCACTCTTTTAGGAAAACACAGATCGCTGGTTGGGTTGAGAAAAGAAAGGAAGGCAGAGAAGGTTGCAGTGAGTCCATGAGATAGGTAAGATTTTGTTGACTTTCTCATGCAGTGATTTGGCTCACACTTTCTCCATTGCCGCTGAGCTTTGCAGGATGTTGTGGTAATTAGCAAGGCAGAGAAGGTTGGGGAACCCACTGTGATCACTGCAAATTGCCCTAACAAAACTGGGTTGGGCTGTGATTTGTGCAGAGTTATATTGCTCTTTGGGCGAAGCATTTGCAGAGGAGGTGACTAATTAATGAATTTTGAGTCAATGCTTGGCCATTCATATGGATTAATCTCAATTGGCATCAGAGCGGGTCACTCTGTAGTTTGTTGGGCTTAGTGCTATATGGATTGCATTGTTGTGACTTCCTCCTGTCTTGATGAACTAGGGCTTGGAGACACTCAAGATGAAACCTCATCAGCTCAAGAAAATAATGGTGGGAAGCCATAGCTAGCAAGCAAGAGAGAGGGATAGAGAGAGATGAAGGTGAAAGCTTCCTGATGTTTTCTTTTATCTTAAATGAATGTCACTGGTATACTGTAACGTTTTCCTTTAATTTTCATTTTTTAATATGAGTTCGCCGATACAAATCAAAAAGGTCTTAACTCCATCTTCGCTGCTAGAAGTTGCTATTTTCCATGTGCTGGCTCAAATAACGGATCATTTGGGATATTCATTGTGGAGCAAATGAAGAAAGCACCTTAAACTGGGTCATGTCCAAACTTCAACAATTACTGGCCAGCGTATGGTAAATTTGCATTTTCATTCTCTTTAATATGAAGATCTGCCGTAAAATTCCTTTGAAATAATTTATCTCTTTACTCTTCTTTTAGTATTCTGTATGTGTTTGGGTGAATGCTTAGCAACATTGAGGTGATGCAAGAACACAGAATAGTGAAAGGAAGGCCTCTGGATTTTGAGAGTCTCATGTGATGTATGAAGACATTAGCGATTGAAGAGTGGAATTTGAACAAGTAAGTTTTTGGTATCAGTCTTCACCTCTTATGAGATGGTTGTTTATAAAGAAAAGTAATGTGGTTGTACAGTGAAAGAAGATGGGAGTGTTACATGATGTCAGAAGACAAAATGGTTGTCTCTTGTTAATGTCTGTGGTTCAATTTTACTGTTTTTGAAATCTTAGTTTCATCAGCTACAGGAAATTCAGGAGAAGAGGGAGTCAGCTCGTTTTTTATCATTCTGCGCACAAGTTATCACATAGAACTATAGAGAAATATTCTCTAAAGACTTCATTTGAAGATGCTTTGAGGATGTGGTATAACACTTTGTCTGAATGCGCAAATAATTTGAGGAAGCAAAATAGATAAAGTAATGGCAGCAACTTGGAGTGATAGTGAGTCTGATAATGATTCACCTCTAAAGATCTTTGCAAGTGTGTTGTTTAGATCAGGATACTCTGATGTCCATGAAGAACCTTAGACAGTGGTGATCCCCAATTCAATAGTCTCTATGTCCTCAAACTGAAGAAGAAAAATGCACTATCAAGTGGCTTTTTTCTACAATGACCTAACCACCTTTCGGTCACCTGAAGCTCGCCTTTCAATCTAGAATGTTTCGTGTCTTTCTGCTTATTCAGATTGCTGCAAGTACCAGCTGTTATTTTCAGAAATTCTGGATATGAATGTATTTTGACCCATTTCGAAAGGGACCATGATGTTTTAGTGCTTTTTAGCAACGGAAAAAATATTTGGTATGACCTTGGTGCAGAGAAGATCTTTACAAGGCATGCTAAGTCTGGGAAAAAGGGCTGGTTGATACGAGAGTTTTGAAAGTGATCAAAGAGTTGTGCAGCTGCTGAAATTCATCAAAGCAATTCACCTCTTAATGCGAAGGTTAGCCCAAAGCCTAAATATACCAATTTCATTTTTTAGTTTTTGGCTCCCGATTCATACGGCCATGCAATGTGCTTGTCAGGCTTGTATTCTCCAAGTTAATTCCATCTCAAAGAACCAAACTAGTGTAGTGCATGTGACTTTAATGGCCATTATCTGACTAGAAAATTGATACATGGATTTCGAAGTAGTCCTGTTTCAAGACATTGTCAGATGATACTCCAATGTTGGTTTACAAACCTCAAACTGTGGAACCCCATTTTGGATTGTCTCACCATGGAAGTTAAAATTTTAGGGAAATGGAAGATGTTGAGCTTCTAGTTCTTGAAAAATGTCATGTTGGTGGAAAATTTACATGGAATCTTTAAATCAGTCAACTTTGTGATGATGGTAGCAGCGTTACTTATGTGGTTTGATAAAGCTACTGATCTTTGGTTATTTTCCTTTAGCTATTGTATTTTTCTTGTGTGCCAAGTACTTGCTCCTTCGTCATTTTACATGTCTTATTCATACAATATTCATGGGAGATTTCATAATTTGGCAAATCTTTTCTACATTGTTCTTCCTGGGAGTGGTTGTTTGCTCAGTGGTTATTTCTTTGTTTGTCCATTACCTATCCACATTTTGAGTTTTATTTTGACATATTGTCTTTCATACAGCAAATTTTCATTGGTTATTTTTGTTTAAGTGGTGAAATTGGCAGGTTACCTTTATATCTCAAACTAAACCTGCAAGTGGTTATGTTTTAGGAATCACTCATGTACTTGGTTTAGGGGTGAATTGTTATGAGTTGTAACTATGATGAGTCGTGCTATAAAATGCCAAAAGATTGTTAGACCAATTTTTGGTATTTGAACTTCAAACATAGAGTCATCTTTAGTGTAAACCTACTATAAGATTATTATTTCTAACCAAATGGGAGTGACATTCTGCTATCCTGGATCGGTGTGGCTCAGAGACAATGCCAAGGTATGTTTTGCATCCATGCATTCATATTTTCATTATTTTTAATATATAAGTGATATTGGTGGAAGAGAAATTGAATGTAAGACCTCTGGTGTAGCGATAATGCTCTTGAGCAACTGTAATGAGTTATTATTTAATATATTATACTTTGAGCAGAAATTTAAAATGTCTAATTACGGCTTGATTAAATTAAGTGGCTTTATTTTGAAAGATCAAATAATTACTATTTGTTGCCCAATTTTTCCAACATTGGGTAAAGCTTCAATAAAAGAAAAGAAGGAACCTAGCCATTGGGACATGACTGGGGATTTCATGCCAAAATCTTGTAAAATGGAAGAAACGACTAATTAAATATTTGCAGAGGGATTCATAAATTGAAAACTAACATGTTGTAAATTTAGCCAAAAGTGATTAAAAATCATGCTTTAACTAGATGTCGATATTACTGATGTGATCATGAATTAGCATATTGAAACAATTGTGCCTGACAGTCGAGACTAGAGTTGTCCTAAATCTCTTGTTCATTGAGTAGCAAAAGCAAACCTTGTGAGCGTTAGTCTTGTGAGTTGAGACTTGTAAGACCTCTCTTTGTCTCTCTCTCTTCTCTCATAGTGATTTGTTCTCCAACGGCATAGTGCCCGCACTACTGTAACTACACGGTTTCCAACTCATCTTGAGGTTCTTCTCTCTCAAACCATATCGTGCTGTCCTACTGTGCAACTGTTTCCATTTGAGTTTATCTCTCTCTCTCTCCCCAAACCATGTGCTTATAGGATTGTAACTACACGGTATTTCAACTCTCTCTCGTGGTGTTTGAATATTAAGAAACAGATCAGTTGCTCTCACTACCTACTCTCTCTCTCTCTTCTCCCCAGGGAATCTCAGCTACTGTAACTCGGGTAATTTCCTTCAACCTCTCTCTTCTCTCTCTTTGACCCGACTCCTTGTGTAAAACAGAGATCTCACTAGTTGGTACAATTTACACGGTTTCCAATCTTTATTTAATACCATGTGACTACTGTAACTACACTAGTTTAATTTATTCTTCCCTTTCCCTAAAAGATATGAACTACACAGATTTTAATCCATTCTGGACCACCAAATTGTGTTTTTCTTGTGATTTTAGTACATGTTACTTTGTTGGTTCTTAAAACAGAATATGCGTGGTATACCTAAAAAACAAGGACTCAAGCTGATAGTTTCAAGATAGGAAACTTTTCATCCTTCCTTTGGGAGTGTCGTCCTTTCAATTCTTGTTAGATTTTTCAAGTCAAGTCTCTTCTTTTGGATTTTTCCACTTGATTTGCTTATCTTAAATTTTGTCAAAATTGGTTTAATTATTTTTAATTCATTTTGTGTGTGGTGGGTGTAGTAATTTGTAAAGTGGAAAAATCATGTTTGCACTTTAGTCTCATATAAACACAGAGAGACTGTAAAGGCAGAGAAGGGACCCTGTTCCATAGGGTTCTCTCTCTCTCTCTTCCATTAGTTTTTTTCCATATGTTCATACTTTTTTCTTGTGGGTTTCCATCTGTTCACTACGCTAGGGAAATCATTTTGGAGCGCTATAAGAAGACTGACATTACTACATACAAGCATAGATATGCTCCGTTCATTTTAGTGATCACAATACCCCAGAGAGGGTGATAAAAAAAAAGGGACATTTTAGAAAATGCAAAAGGAGAGAGAAAAATTTTAAAAGAAGAAAATGGACAAAAATGCCTTATTTATTTTTAGATTTCTAAGGAATCCAATACATTTCATGTCTTTGATTTGAAAGTTGAAGCAGTTTTTGTCTTTTTGAAAAAGCTTTGCTTTTTCTAAAAGTGAAAAATTTTTTATGTCTAAAACCTAAAAAACCTTAAAAAAAATAAAGCTAAAGAAAGAGAAAACCCATTTCAGAGAGTGAACTGCCATGAAATTTCGTATGTTGCTTCCATCCTTTCTCATTGGGAGACGCTGTGCGGCTGAAAAGATCAAGTAATTGCCTTTTCCTTCCACACCACAGTTTTTCCCTATCGTGTGACCAAAAAATAAAAAACAAAAAATCTCACCACAGTTTACCAATAAAAGAAACCATTCAAATAATTGGCCTGGCAAGTATAAAAATAAAAAGTCAAAAAAATTGGCCTGACACTCATAAGAACTTGTCGGAAATGAAATGAGACCCTCCTTCCTCTTTATTGAAAAGCAAATGAAATGACTCATTGACACAAGAAGACTTGGACTCCCATTGGAGACGTTGGAGATAGCTGACCATAAAAGCCGTGTACTCTACACCACTCTCTCTGTTCGCCACTACTTATCTCTCTCTCTCTCTCTCTCTGTGCATCTCTTTTCTGAGGCTGTTAGCTTTGCTTCTTGCTGATCTTGTATTTTTTGTGAGTTTCTTGTTGGCTTGCTGATCTTGTGGTTGTTGTCTTACCAATTCTCTGGCGTTGTAACTTGTAACATTAAGCTAAAGCTGCTGCCTTGCTTCGTCTCCATTTTTATATAATTGCCTTGTTCAGGTAACATTAAGATAAAGCATTTGCAGTTTTTAGTTGACTGGTGTAGTTAGTGATGAGGCTTTTTAATGCCAACCCATTATTTGAGATGACATGATATTTTTGTTTTAATGTTGAAATTGGTCCTTTTTGTTCCTTATGAGCTGTGCTAAATAATATGTTGAATTTCTCTCTGCTGAATTAGAAGTAATGTTCGACTATCTAAATTTTCATTTACCAAATTTCAATTTCAATCTTTTTCATTTTTCAAGCCATTTATGATAATCTTCGTATTTATTCAGTTGACTGTTTCGATTTTTGAATATTTAATTACCGAAGTTCTTGTTTCATTGAGTGGTGTTTACAGCAGAAGCAGCAGATTTCCAATGGCGTTGAGCACCCAAAGAACCTCTGCTTTTCATCCTTCAGCTGATCAGTCGGCTCCTCCTCATTGGAAGTACGATGTGTTTTTGAGTTTCAGGGGTGTAGACACTCGAAATGGCATTTTATCCCATTTATACCACGAATTGCAGAACAGGTGCATCAAAACATTCATGGATGATCCAGAGCTTGAAAGAGGGACAACTATTTCTTCTGAGCTCTTCAAAGCAATCCAAGAATCAAGGCTTGCAATCGTTGTTCTCTCGCCAAACTATGCTTCTTCTTCCTGGTGCTTGGATGAACTTACAAAGATTATCCAATGCATGAAATCCAACGGCACAGTTCTGCCTGTGTTTTATAATGTGGATCCCTCTGATGTGCGAAAACAAAGTGGCAGTTTTGCAGGCGTGTTCACTGAGCATGAGAAAAGGTTTAGGGAAAACATGGAAAAGGTGAAGCGCTGGAGAGCTGCTTTAACAGAAGTTGCCAATTTATCTGGGTTGGATTCAAAGAATCAGTAAGCAACTTCTCCATATATACTTGGGTTTTTCGTAAGCCAATTTTCACTTTGATGTACCTTTAGGCTTATACTTTTGACTTAATCATTGTTCTTCCTTGTAGGTGTGAAAGAAAGCTCATTGAAAAGATTGTTGAATGGGTGTGGAGGAAAGTGCATTGCACATTCAAATTGTTAGATTCAACAGAGTTAGTGGGAATTAAGTTTACACGTGAGCAAATGGATTTGCTTGTAGCTCCTACAGATGATGTTCGCTTTGTAGGGATATGGGGGATGGGAGGCATTGGCAAGACCACCATTGCTAGGCTTGTTTATGAAAGCATTTCTTTTCATTTTGAAGTTCCCTGCTTTCTTGCTAATGTTAGAGAGGCTTCTGAAGGTAATCGTCTTGTTGATCTACAAAGACAGCTTCTTTTCCCTATCTTGAAGAAACAAATTACTCAAGTTTTGAATGAAGACTGGGGGACCCATTTCATTAAGAATTGCTTATGTAATAAAAAGGTTCTTCTCATTCTTGATGATGTGAATGCATCAAGCCAACTAGAGAAATTTGCTAAGGAAATGGATTGGTTTGGTAAGGGGAGTATAATCATCATTACAACTAGAGATGAACGGTTGGTTAAAAAGCATGATATGGAGATATCATATAAGGTAGAGGGATTAGGTGATGATGAGGCTCTTGAGCTCTTTATTCTGAATGCCTTTAAAAAATTTGAGCCTGAGGAAGGTTTTTGGGAATTGTCCAAGTGCTTTGTAAATTATGCTGGAGGCCTTCCATTAGCTCTTAAAATTTTGGGATGCTCTGTGTATAAGAGAGATCAAGATGAATGGAAAAATGAATTGAATAAGCTACAGAAAATTCCTAAGACAGAAATTTTCGATTTGCTCAAAATCAGTTTTGATAGACTAGATGAGATGAACAAGAATATATTTCTTGATGTTGCATTTTTCCTTAAGGGGAAGGACAAGAATGAAGTAATTGGAATACTAAACAGTTGTGACCGTTGTTGTGGGATAAATGCTCTGGTTGAGAAGTCACTCTTAACCATTTATATTTCAAAAAACATTGTTGGGATGCATGATTTGATACAAGAAATGGCATTTGAAATTGTTCGTCAAGAGTCTCCTGAAGAGCCTGGTGGACGCAGTCGATTGTGTCATCGTAATGACATCATTCATGTATTGATAAACAATACGGTAAGAAGTTATGTAGAAAGTACCAATTTTTATTATTATTTCTTTTTTTAAAGAAATATGATTTCTTTTTAACTCAATATTAGACTTACATGTGAAATTAACTTTTCCTTTTCTTTTCTTTATTACAGGCAAGTAAAAAAATTCAGGGCATTGCCTTAAGCATGGCAGAACTTGAAAATGTGGATTGGAATTGTGAAGCATTCTCTAAGATGAATAACCTGAAATTTCTTGAAGTTGATAATGTGATCATTTCCCCAATGTCAATCCCCAGAATTCTTCCTAATTCCTTAAGAATTATGAAATGGAATCGGTATTCTTCCAAATATCTCCCATCAAATTTTCAACCGAATAAACTTGTTTCACTTGAGATGCAGGACAGCAAACTAGTTGGGCTCTGGGATGACAGAATTGTAAGATTACTGACCATATGCCATCGTACGAATTTTTTGAAAAAAGAGAGTATAAGTTTAAGTTTTCTGGTTGCTAATTATATATTCTACTATTTTTCATGTAATATTGTACAGGACTTGCCCAATTTGAAATACATGGACCTTAGTCACTCTCGAAACTTGGCAACAACCCCAAATTTCACTGGCATTCCAAAACTCGAGGTGTTGATTCTTGAAGGGTGTGAGAATTTAGTTGAGATTCACCCGTCCGTTGCATATCTAAAATGGCTTACAGAATTAACACTAGATGGATGCAAAAGTGTTAAGAGTCTTCCAAGTGAGGTAGAAATGGATTCTCTTGTGCATTTCAGTCTTGATGGTTGCTCAAAACTGAAAAAGATTCCAGAATTTTCAAGACAAATGGAAAAGTTGTCAATGCTTATTTTGAGTGGGACGCCCATTGAAAAATTACCTTCATCAATTGGACGTCTTGTTGGCCTTACTTTACTGGATGTAAGCAATTGTGAAAATCTCTTGGGTCTTCCGAGCGAAATTTGTAATTTGAAGTCTCTTCAAGAGCTCTGTGTGAATGGATGCTCATACAGTGACAAACGCCCAGAAAACTCGTGGGGCTCTTTAAAGATCTGTATGCCTAATAAATCAGAGCGTAATAAATCAAGGTTTTGGTGGGGCCTCCAAAGAAAGGCTTTTGTGTTGGGTTCGCTACATGGTTTATGGTCTTTGAAGTATTTGGATGTGAGTGATTGTGGTCTCAGTGAAGGGGATATTCCATGTGATATTGGCTGCTTGTCCTCTTTAGAACGATTACACCTCAGTCGAAACAATTTTGTTAGCCTTCCTGCAAGCATTGGATGTCTTCCTAAGCTTTGCTCATTTTCGGTGAGTGGGTGCCAAAGGCTTCAACAATTGCCCCATCTCCGCTTTGGATTCATTGAAGGCTTCAGACATATTTACATGTACACAGACGATTGCCCTTCCTTAAAAACGTTGCCAAAGTTGAGCATAAAAAAAGGAAGATGTCATGTTTCGTTGAGTTGTGTGAATTGCTATGGATTGGTTGAGAATGATGGCTGCGATGATAGTATAAATAATCATCAGGTTCTCTCTTTGTTTGCCAAACTTGGAATGCTCTGGACTGCTCTGGATTGGGGATTCCTTCAGGTTCTCTCTCTGTCTCTCTGTCTCTCTTTGTTTGCTATATTAATAAATAAATAATCAAGTTACTAACCTATACATAGTACACAGGTACCTTTACTCACTTCGCCAATTTCAAATACTCCCGCTTTCCAAATTGTAACACCTGGAAGTAGAATTCCAGAGTGGTTCAATAATCAAAATGTAGGAGATTCCTTAATTGTGGAGCTACCTCCATGTACCACGTCCATTTGGTTTGCTTTTTGTGCTGTCTTTGAAGAAGGTGCCCCTGTGGATCACCCAAATTTTCAAATTGAATGTCGCCTAGGAGAAGGTGCCGCTGTGCATAGTACACCCATTGATAGAGGCCATCTTGTGTCACCTCACCTTTGGGTATCTTGTGTATATCATTATGTAGTCGACAAAGAATGCAGTCAGATGAAGATTTCATTCCAATCTTATTATTATAAAGGATGGACGCCCGTATATTACTCGGGTATAAAGAAGTGTGGGTTCCGTTTGGTGCACAAACAAGACGTGGAAGAACTCAACCAATATCATGATGATGAACCACTCCATCAACATCAGCACAAAAGCTACTTCTCCTCACAATTCAGCTGATGCAAGTGCAAGTGCAAGTGGAAGCTCTCACCAAAAATCTCTCTGCCGCAAAAGCTTTGCTCTTTCCAAATGGTTTTTAACAAAACTTGTAAAGATTTTCTCCCTCTTTTTAACGACTGCAGTTTTATGAAATCCTTCAACAATAGCGAACAATGGGAGTGCATAGGACTTTTGATTTGGAGGGTAACCACTTTGATTTCCTACTTAGGCCTTGCACCCTCTTATTTTTCGCTATTGTTGAAAAGTTTAATAAAAACTGTTATTCTTAAAAGAGCAGCTAAATTTTTGCGACCTTTGTTAAAAACGCCGCCTCCTCAAACGTCTGCACATAAATACTTGAAAGGCTAATGACGGTCTTCTCACAATTGATATTAGTAAGGTTCCCATCACTATCTTTTCTAGCCATACATTTACCATTAGATTCATCACTTTCGTGGATGACAATTCCTCTCTCTCTCTCTCTCTCTCTCTCTCTCTCCCTTCATGTGCTTTTGTCATGAATGCATTTCTGTTTAAACTACTACAGAGCATTAATCAACTCATGTAGTATATACATGTTTGCAAGAGCTGCATATTTTATGCATTTGAACCAAGTATACGTTCAGATAGACTGAATTGTTTTTTATTAGACCCAGCTGATAAAAAATAGTCAACTCAAATTTGGGGTCTTGATACTGGATTTGAAGCTGATCAAAAGTAGTTGTGTGCTTATTGGCCAGGTTCGCATGAAATTTGCACTTCAAGAGCTACGAGCTCATTAGACCTAGTTTTCTTATAATGGTTTGATTCTTATTCACACAACTTACGTGACTATTTCAACTGCTCTCTTCTATTGTGTGCAGGATCGAATAATCTCCTTGATAGTTTGTGCAATCTCCTTCAATTATGCAGTCTTCTCTTATTTAGCATATCTGAGTTTTAAATTACCTTATGTAACATACTAGAATTCTGAGAGGTTCATTAAACCTTTGTATAGGTGAGCGTCGTTTGAGAACTGGATTTTTAGTAGAATTGGGCAGTGCTAGTTGTATCTTGAAATAAACAAACTATAATAACATTTTTTATTAAAATATTTGTAGAACTGGATTTATGAGGTACGGCATGATTTATGAATGAGTAGTAGGTGTCAATCTAGTCAAAATGTATGCACTCACATTTCCACGCAAGCAAAGGATGACATTTTCACACTAGGGAAATCATTCTGTAGCCATAAGAAGACTGACATTACAACATATGCTATAGTGTATATTAAAGTCACAAAAAATTTAGATGTACTGTGAGCTATAGATACTTTCTTAAAAGGAATGTCCTTATATTATTTGGTAAAGCAACCTTTCGCCTTTATTGATATGATATAAAACAACCTCAAGTAGGGGTAAGGATGGAGGCTAAAAGGCAGTATGCAACAAACACAACCCAATTAAGCACAACTGAGGGCCTAACAAACATCCAATGTAATTCAAACTAGAAGTAATGGATCCAAAAGTTGACAGTGATTTTAATGCCATAGTCTTACATATACAATTAAGAACGAAAATAGAGATCCAAGTAGGATTGTAATGTAGAAGAGCATAAAACTTCAAACATTCAAGATTGAGGCAGATTTAGCTAACATGTACTTCTTGAATCAAAGTACCAAGAGAAGAAAAAAGCTAGCACTCTTTATGCTGGTTTATTAAGTCCTATAAGCTAAAGGCATTTAAGGCGTCAAGCAGTAGAAACATATTCAACAAGATGATCTTATGAAACTATTTATAAACCAGTTGATAATCACCCATTTATCTATCTATTGTTTTGAATCTTAATGTTGCAACAAGATGATCTTATGAATGTTGTTTCCGAGGTTTGGTATTTCATAACCAAATTTATCTTTCAGTGCAGCTTGTCGCCAATTACAGTTATGACGACGTCCAGATGAGCATCACTTGCTTCATCATCAAAATTCAGTTGATACTGAATCAAATTCTTTTTAACAAAATTTGAGAAACAAAAAGGCCTTACAAGGGAAAGCATCAATGGCGCCTTTCACCAACCATACTTTTTCAGCAAATCTCCGGTTCTCTTCCTCATCCGAGTAAAAACTATTACCACCAGAGCAATGATCCAAGGAGGAAAATTCAAGCCAGAAATGTTCAATTTTTGGACCCACTGTGGAGGATCTCTCAAAACCAAGGTTATCAAGACGGTTATAACTGCTACTCCAAGCAAGATTTTTGTCACCGGTTGGATCAAGGAATCCTGCATTTAGAGAAGAATTAAGTAGGAAAATTAGTACCAAAAGACATCACATGTCACTGCAACATTCCACTGTCTGCAACATAATGCATATCAAAGAATCTTGTGGCAAATAAATTGTAAACAGTCCACCTGCAGAGCATTCCTTTACATGGGAGAAAATCAAATTATTTGTCTTTTAGAAGGAAATGCGAGGGTGGAAAGACAAAAGATACAGGAGATCCTGACAGACTGCTCATGAAATAGACAATAAACACATAAGAAAGTATGTGGTGCTGTGCTAATAGCAACAGTTTCTGACCATAAAACCAAAAACGGGAAAAGACCCACCTTAACAATGCTGTGAAATCCTTGTTTTTTTTAGGAATATGTGGTTGTAAAACTCAGTGTCTATGATATAAATTATCAAAACCTATAAGATGAATCCTGCAGGTTCTTTACAGGAACTTTTGCCATTTTGACTTTTAGGAAAGGGGTCCTGTTTTTGTCAGACGAATGCCAAGAAACCCCGAACTGTAGGAACCCATTTTGGATTGTCTCACTATGAGTTACTGCTTCATGGAATCTTTAAATTAACTTTTGGGTAAGAGTTACTTATGTGGTCTTGAGCTACTATCTTTGGTTCTTCCTTTAGCTTTTGTTTTCTTGTGTCCCAAATATGTGGATTTTCATGTTTGTTATACAATATTTGAGTTCAATTCAGCAAATCTTCAGTTCAAATGCATCTCCCTTTCTCTCAGCTGTTTCTCATGCTTGTTCAACTTCACCTCTAATCTCTTCTCTTCAGTATCTCTAGATTTCCAATGGAAATATCCAAAATTACTTCAAATTTTGGTTATTTCTTTTGGGTCTTTCCATTAAATTTACTTTTATATTTCTAAGCTAAAATAGGCATACATAACCCTTTACATCTCAACCTAAACCTCAGACTGTTATCATACGTCATCATGTGTGCATAGAGAATTTGAACTTCAAGCGTCCTCTTTAGATTAAATACAGCTATTAGGTTATTATTTACCTAACCAAATTGGAGGACAATATTTTGTGCCTTTTTTTTTTTGGTACAAATGATATTGAGGGAGTGGAAATCGAACCTAAGGCCTCTCGTGTATGGATAAATGCTCTTAACCAACTGAATGTCATTACTTAATACTTTATACTGGAGAAATTTAATATGACTAATGGCTTGATTAAGGGATGGAGTCTTATTTTGAAAGATCAAATTATTACTTTGATGCCAAATTTTCCAACAAATGAAAAAGAATTCTTCAAGAAAAATGCTGTGAAATCCTACTTTTTAGGAATATGTGGTTGTAAAACTCAGTGTCTATCATATAAATGATCAAAACCAATAAGATGAATCCGCCAAGTTCTTTAGGTGAACTCAATAGTCAAAATCACATCCATTCCTAGGCTGCAAACACAATGTCATGCAAACAAAAGAACAGAAAACAAGCATGGAAATTGATGGCTCAAATTCAACGAAGTAAATTGCTATAATATATCTTGCTTTAAAGGTTTTGATTGTATGGAGGAACTACCCTATTGCTAATTGAGAGTGCCTTAACAAAGCATTCTCAATATGAAAATTTCTCCATTAAATGTCAAACACTTCTCTATCTATTCTATCTCACACTCAAATTCAGAATCTCGTATGATCGCATTAAAGTTACATTTATTTCTACCCAATGCAACCAAATTTTCTCGGCAACCAAACAGAAACTCACTTCGATTAATTTCACAAATTGGGTTTTCATAAAAAGAGAAAAGGATACAGAAATGAAGTACCTTGGGCTCTCCGTCAATGTGAACCGTAGATCCATCTTTATAAGCCAGCATTGACCTGCCGTTCCTGGGGTTAAACCGGATCGGAACGCCGCGACCCGACCCGGTATTGAAAGCGTAAAGCGATTTGAAGCCATACTTGTCAAGAATGTCTCGCACCTCCAACTGGTTCTGGTCCCAACCCCCGAGGCTCGTCCTGAACGTGTCGATCGGGCCTTTGCCTCGCCGATACAAGTAGACCTCCACTTCTGGAACCTTCGTCCTCGCGGTTTTCGGAATCGGATTCGGGTTCCGGGATGACCCGTCGGATTTCGGGTCCGATTCCTCGATTTCGCCGACTCTGTTGGTATCTTCTTTGTCGTCCATCTTTGTTTCTGGGTTTTGATTTCCTTTCTGTGAATATGGATCCGAGTTTTGTGGTGTGCTATTTATAGATTTTGTGCTTGGAGACGAAGAGCGGAGGCCCCGCGAAGAATAAAGAGGTCAACGCGCACAACAATATCCAGAGCAGGCGGTTCGCGTTGGTGCTGATTGGAAATAAGCGGCTTTACCACCAAAATACTCTATTTCGCTTTTGTGATTTTTCCAATAGAAGTTTTTGTGATATTTAATATTCGTGATTTAATAGAAGTTTTTGCTGATTGGATATGCGTTCGGTGACCCCACTTTTTTATTATTTTTGTTGCATCTTAACATTCAATGAATTCATCTTCTGTGCAGATTCAGTTTCAGTTTCAGTTTCAGATTCAATCCAAATAATTCATTGATGTGCAAACCATTCCAAGGAGTATTCTATTGTAATGTCCCTGGGATATGGGACGTTTCATTATGTTGGTTTTCTTTCTTGCTCGCGCTATCCAACACTGAAATTTCAATTGCATCGAGGCTTAAATTGTGTCATTTTCAGTTCACTTTCTTTTCTATTTTTATATACACGTTATTGGGGGAGGGGAGGTTTCTCACAGGGGTTTGAACCTGACACCACTCGTAGGCTAGTTGCAGAAGACGTGGGTTAGGCCAATTGCCGAAGGCAGTGATCCCGCCTTGCACCCACGTTCGAATCCCCCTCCCCGTAGATTAATTTAATTTAGAATAATTTAAACTATCACTTATATTTAAAAATAAAAAATACACTTGGAAAAAAATAAAATTTAAGAAGTGCCTTGGTTGGCCCCAAATCCTGTTCTCACTTCATTCAAACAGGTCTCCAAGGTTCAAAAGGCAGCACAGCAGGCCAGCAGATGAGAATAGCAAAATTCTGATTTATAAACACCACAATGAATAGCATAATACGCCAATCTTACTAACTTAAGGCACAAGTATGATCAGTAGGTATAATTACAAGTTCCAGCAGACCAGATAGATCCGCTTCAATGGCTTCATACTTGAGTTTGCAGGCCATTACTAAGACCATGCCCTGCAAACATGACTGATATCAAAACCAAACATATTTTCAAAAGAGACCTTCGCTGGTTCACTAACCTATAGGCATGCATGCTTCAAATGTTACGCAAATTGAAATTATGCCCAACAAAGATAAGCATAAAATCCTAATATATTTACGGATACCATACAAGCTAGTTATACCTCTAATATAAAGCAGACTACCAGTAAAGCAAAACGTTAGAGTCAACTACAAACAGTGCACAGATCTTCCATACGTATATCGCCTCCTCCCCATCCTGTCCGAACTTGCACCAGGCTTGTGGCATGTGTTTGCAGAACTCAACACTCTCCAGCCTGCCAAAAAAGCATCACATGTAAAAGTGATTGAAAATAACAAGAGATTCATGAAAACAAAAGAATGAACACCTCATGAAAACAATTCCAGCACCTCTTGTGGCCCCATAAATGAATTACTGGGACACTTGGATTCAGGCACCAGTGCTTGGGTGTGCAGTGCATAATACAAGCTCATACAATGTCTCATATGCCAATACGCTAGTAAAGAAAAGCAGCTCACAATCTTGTATGTAAGCAAAAACTATTATAGGCATAAAGCCTTTTCCATGACTCAGTGGGGTCTCTAGTGAAGATACTAAGACAAATAGCACTAAATTTTCAGGGCACAGCATTGGCAGCAAAACCATCACTACAAATGATGCCACCTATATGATGGAGATGATTGTATAAGAAAGTCCATTGCCAATTAGGAAATTGACATCGTCATGAGTGAAGGGGCCAACACTACCACCCTACCACCACCACTGGATCCATAATTTCCACTACACTGATTAAACAAGTATAGATGCATATTAACTGAAACTTTCTTTTCTTTTGACTGTCAACACCTGCCAAACCAGTAGGAGAAATATATAAGACCAGGACACATTCTTCAATGAATCTTCTCCTCTCTCTCTCTCTCTCTCTCTCTCAAACTTTCCATGACAAGAATCTCAAAGGAAGACCCCTTTGTTCTCTTCAGGATCACCCAAGAACTCCAAGCAAAGCAAAAGCCACAACCATCCCCATGCCAGCGGACCATGCACCAAAAGATGATCCACCAAGGGGTTAATGTCCAGATAAAAAGGGGGTTAACCTAAGAGGGGCTTTGGAACATGCATCTTTCTCTATGGGAAGAAACTCTCCTCTCCACAACATCGTGTGCCACCCCCATACCTGGACCTAATCTCAAAACAATTTCCCTATCCAATATAAGTAGTTAGACAAGGCAACTGGGATTGTAGTGGTGTAGAAGAACTCTAAAAGATTAAGTAGATTTGCGCCGTGGTCCAATCTATTCTTTTCATTTCAAAGATAGACTATAGAGTCAAACTGCAGTAAGATCATATCATCACACAGTGATATATAGATGCAAGAAAAGTTTGAAAAATGTTATCATTTATATGAAAATTCCCAAAATCCAGACACCACGAGAATCAAGTAGAATGATCTCAGATTTACTTTTAGATATTAACGCTTTTGTCTGATTATAAGGTAGGGGGATACTGCATCACAACATGAGGACAAAGTCACATCAAATAACTAACTAAAGCTACATATGTTTTACACATTGATAACACAAATTGTGACTTACCATGCATCATTCTGTATCATTTGGGGCAGATTCTGTTACTTTTGCAGTCCTCTGTTTTGCAAGCCGTTCTTGAAGAAGTTTCACTTCATTCTCTACATCCGGCAACCTGTTACTCAATAATTCAACATTTTTGTGGTGTGCTTCAAAGTTGCTAATCCACCCAGCTTCAAAGTCTCTAATATTTTTTTCAATCAACTGACGGTTCATCCTCTCTTCTTCTTCTTTCTTCAGGCGTTGCTTTTCCAATTCCATAGTGCTCAAAACAAGGCCCCCAGACCCAGGAACATCCCTGTAGAGTGGCTCATCTGCCTGTGGACAACGTGCTCTATATTCAGCAAATGCCTTTTGTGTTTCCTTTAAAGCCTTCCTATAGCCATCCAAGAGACTTCCCATTACATAGAGCTCACGCTCAAGACGATACACCTCGACTTCTCTCTTATGCTGCTCTTCAGCCTTGACCTTATGCAAGTGATCAATCATCTCATCCCTTTGCTGCAATCCATCCATTAACATCTGCCGGTGAACAGTAGATTCCTCGCAAGCTTGCTCTTTCTCCACATACACCATTCTAGCTTTTTCCATCCAGTGCTGCATTTGCTCCATACAAGTCTCAAATTCACCAGAAAGCTTACCATCCCAGGGGCCATCAATCCTCAACCGCTTATTACCATTGAGAGGGTGATGAGAGTTGGCATTCTCGTGCATAAGCTCTCTCTTGAGACCACTTCCAAAGAGTGAGGAACTACCAGGAAGCATTCGGCTATCATCCCTTGAAGAAACAAACTCCCCAGAGAAATGATCTCGCATTGGCATACCAGAACTAAGAGGAATTTGTGCAGCTTCCATTGCCTGAATAAGACTACCTGAAGGCAACCCCTCTAATGGCATACCCTTGAGTGAAAGGTGAAAACCTCCCTCTTCCTCCTCCTCTTCACCTTCTTCCTCCTCTTCATTTCCTTCTTCCTCTACTCCTCCAACCTCCATACCTTTTTGTCCCTCTTCCCCAAAACCCAAACTCTTAACTTCACCAAGATTATTACACCGCTGCAAACAAGGTTCGCTTACATTACTCTTCCCATCTAAAAGCCATTGTCCATGCTCTTCCACCTTACATTCTTCAAAATTCATTGCATCCTCAACCCCTACATGCACCTTCTCAACACTAAACTCGAGATTTTCTTGCCCAACATCATCTCTCTCCACATTATCTGGCCCAACATCAGCTCTCTCCAAATTGTCTTGCCCAACATCAGCTCTCTCCACATTGTCTTGCCCAACATCAGCTCTATCCACATTCTCTTGCCCAAGACACAATTCAATGTTTTTCTCTTCCAATCCAAATCCCTTAACATCATTCTCCCCACCCATTTTCACATCCCCATTACCATCCTCTTCATCTTCCTCCTCTTCCTCCTTCGCATCCGCATCCGCATCCACATCCACATCCAGATCAACATGAACCGTAGGCTCTTGTGCTTTCACCATTAACAACTCCTCACGTTGCGATTTTATCAAACACTGCAAATGCGATGCATAGTAACAATCCCCCAATTTGGGCGCCTGAGCTAACTCCTTCTCCACCATAAACCAAATCAAACCAGCCCAATCCACCTTCCCAAAGTGCCCTTCTTTGATTGCTTTAGTCCAATTCAAAACCTCGCTCGGCATCATCCACGTATCCTCGTGCAAAAGCACCCAATTCGATACAAACTCTTCAATGAAAGCTATCGATTCCTCGGAAGCAGCGGGAGGCTCCTCAGCGCCATCCGCCACTGCACTCTTCTTCACCGGCAGCTTCAAGGCCCTTGCCAAGTCGGCCCGGTTGACCATAATCCTGACCCCATTGACATAGCTACCCCGCATGTTAGGGTTGAAGTGAGAGATCAATTCGGCAAGAAGGTCAACTCGAATAGTCCGATCGAAGTCGATATGAACGAAATCCCACAAGTTCAGCCATTTGAGGAGCTTCTCGTGTTTCTCAAAGTCGAGACTTTTGACGGGTACGAACGGAATGGGGTTTAGGGATTCTTTCTGAATCTGAAGCTTCTGCTCAGACTTCTTTCCTGCAACAGCAGCTCTTCGCTTCTGGCCCAACTTCTTTCGCTTCGTTCCTGTTCGGCGATAGAAGGTTATGGTAGTACTACGAGGAGATCGGACGGGAAATTCCTCTAGTTTGGGTTTGTTTGCATCCAATTGAAGAGGGTTTTGTTGGATTTCTGGGTCCTGAGTGGGTTCTAGGGTTAGGGTTTTAGATTGGGAATGAGATTCAGAATCAAGGTTTTGGTTTTGTTGAGGAACTTCTTCTTCAACTGGGGTCATGGTCACGTCAGGATTTTCAGGGGGACTGGTCATGGTGATATATGGTGGTCTTAAAATTTTTTTTTTTTTTTTGTTTTTTGGAAGCTCACATAGACACAGAGAAGATGCAGATAAAGAACAAGACTGAGAAAAATCCGTATATGGTGGTCTTCTGCGTTAGAGGAGACTCCTCTGTTTTTCTTTTTCTTTTTTAATCAAAAGGAAGGTAAATAATTTATATATATAACAAAAGGTAAAAAATGACGAAATATTCAAAATACTAGAAACTGTCTTTAATTAATGCAAAGAATTGAAATTATTAATTAAATAAGAATAATATGATAAATTCATACTTTTTATATAAAAAAAATTTAAAATAAAAACAAAATCAGATAATGAATCTTATTTTTATAAAACACAACTACTCATTATCTTTTTTAATATTAAAAGAAAAAAAATAAAGAAAAAACAATTGACACATGCTCACAATAAATAATAAATGAAAAAACAACATTTTAAAATACAATAAGTTAGGCTTTTTAGTTGCCATAGTCCCTCAACTTAGACTTAATTTGTATTTTTGTTCTTGAAGTAAAAAAAAGGTGATATTGTCCATAATGGCGAAGCCATGATTATATGTGTGAGGGGCCAAACCGTAATACAAGTATAGGAAAAAAAATTCAATCTTACATCAATAATATATATATATAAGAAAAAATGGACATTTTTTAGGACTTTGTACTCAATTTCATGTATCAAAACAGAAAACTCTACTGATAAAATCTCATTTCCCTTTAAATTATTTATTTTCTATTCCTTTTTCCTTTTTGTCAAACTATTTTCTATTCCCTCGGCTCATCGCTTTGATTATTAGACCACCTCCACCGCAACTCATTGTGTCAGGGCAAGAGGCCCCCCAAGTAAGGTTTGGACCTTCAGCGCAGGAGAAGCAGCCGGGCAAGCCCAAGGGCAGATTTTGCATGGGCTTCACCAAAAGGCACTTACGTCAGTGACGTCAGTGAGCCAAAAAATTGAAAAAAATTCAATTTTTTTATAATAAAAATACCAAAAAATTATGGATGTTTTCCCTATAAATACATAACAATTTTATTCACTTTCCATACCAAATCCTCATACAAACTCTTCTCCTTCCAATATTTGTAAATTGTAATAATTTTTTTCTTGCATTTGTAAATTGTTTATATTTTTGTTTGCCCGTTTGGCGTTCACTCCTGTGATGGAAGGGCAAAGTTCCTCACTGCCTTGAGAACCATAAACTGGTCGACAAGTCAGCTTTCTTTGGTGTGCGAGCGTGCCACTGCTAGCAATAAAAATTCTAGCAGACTTAGTTTGGAGTAGATAACTTGCGCCCCAAGTTACTGATTTCTGCAAACAAACGATTGTGAATTTGGGTGAGGAATATCTCCCAAGTAAGTTCTTTTCTTGCCTCAGACGGGTGAGGACTTTAACAATTTATCTCAGTATAAACAGGCTGTTCTGGCCAAAATGGTTGATGGAATTTAAACTGCTTTGCAGAATCGATGGAATTTAAACTGTTTTTAGGCAAAACGATGGAATTTAAAATGTTTTTAGGCAGAACTCGCCTTTTACAAAACTATAACAATAAATACTCATGCTAGAGATGAAAATACAATTGGAACTCCATTTACCTGGATGGGAGGCTCTGAAATGTCCGGATGAAATGTCCGGCCGGATGGAATGTTGACAACTCGATTGCTAAGTTTCAACTTTAAATCGATACCAAAGGTTGATTCTGGCAGAGCTTCAATGTACTTTAAGCTTTTGTGAAGCTTCGAGTGGGCGAACTACGGCTTTTTGGGCGTATGGTCGTTTCGAGGACTTCAGTGGGCTAGAAACTGCACTGTGAAATTTGAATGACTTATTTTCTAAGTCCTGAACCTTGGGAATTCTAATCTAAAGCTGGTTTTCACTTGGAATTCAAGTGAGCTTCTGGTTGAGTTGTTTGTTTGTGTCTTGGCTCAATGAGCTTTGGTTGCTTCAGTGTTTTGAAGTCATTTTGAGTTTTTGTTTTTGATTGATTTTTTGGTTTTTTGAGTGTCCTCTACCCTGTTCACTCCTTCTTGTATTTATAGAAAAACTGTTTCTTCTCTGGAGTAGGGTGATTGTGTTTTTATTGGGCGGCAAAGATATTTTCCCCTTTTCCTCATCTTCTTCAATTCGCAGATAGGCTCTCGATAGGTGATCACTTCCTTTTCACCGCCCTTCTGACTCCCGCTTTCGCTTATCCTCTCTCGAGATTGTAACCTGCTTATCTATCTTGGGAGATTTACCTTCTCTGTAAAGACAGAAAAAATCTCTGTATATACATATATAAGGGGACTTAATCTTCAGTTCTTCTTGATATCACGAACCCTTCATCACTTCTTCTATGGCGCTTGTTATTGCGACTTTTTCATTTCGAGGTCGCCTTTGCGACTTTTCATCCTCGACTTCCGCCATTCTTGACTTTTATCCCAGAGGCTGCCATGTGGGATTGTTCCCTCTTCTGGTTTGGACTCCTCTTCCTATTTATGTTGGGCCTGTGAGGCCCAACTCACTTTGTTTGTTCGATGGGCCTTTGGATGTGTCAATTTTTGGCCCAAACAATTTTCTTCCATATTTATTTGTTTTCTTGCATAATCATTTTATTTCTTGCATTTCTAAATTGTTTATATTTTGTTGCATATTCTTTTTTTTTTTCTTGCCCTTGCCCTATCCTTTTGGGGTTGAATAAAAAAAGGCAAAGCTGCTACTATTCATGTGAATAGTAGCTGCCCTTGCCTTGCCTTTGCCTTAGCCTTAACTTTATAGGGTGGACATGCTCTTAGAGGATTAATACTTCCTTTTTTATGTCAGTTGTGTAATGAACCCACAAACATTTTACATATAATTATATGGTTTGCATTGTTAAATATATGAACTAAAACCCAAGCTTTACTGTGTTAAGAACAAATTGTCGAGGGGCCAGGGCCATCTCAGGCCCTAAAGTACCTCCGCCCCTGATTGTCCATGAATTCTACTTTCGTTATCAGTGTTGATTCTGTATGTAAATTTAGGGGTCAAATAGTACTTTTATGTTCTCTTTAATGGGCATAGTCGTATTTTTATGTTTATTCTCTTGCTTCTTGGTTTTTTTTTTCAATTGATATGTGTTGTCGTCGGATCAGCTGCATCCTCAACTTGTGATACTCACAAGTGCACGAGCCATTCGGTAATATAGTATATGTAAGTGCGAGGTCGATCCCACGAGGATTAATGATAGATTGATTCAATTCGATTCCCTGTATGCACAAAAGTAAAAATAAGGTTTAAGATGATTGTGAAAAGTACAAGGATTGAAAACAAGAAAGAAAGAAAATAACTAACTCAAGCAAATAAGTTCCCAAGTTCAATTTAGATAAATGGATTGATTCTAGCTAAAGTATGATTAAGCCATAGTGTATGGCCCTAACCTTGTATTCTTAATTCCCAAATTTGATCATTTGTTGTCTAACCTAAAATTAAGCATTAGGAATCCATTAAGCATAGAAGAACATTTTAAACAACCAAGTATGTATCTAATCTCGATTGTCGAATTCTATACACACTCTTCCTATTCATAGTTCAATTCGAATTAAAGCATGTGTCTACTTTTAATTCAAACCAAGATAGCTAACATGCAAGCCTTAATGGTGATCAATCCTTCAAACTAGCATATTAACTTATAAGCATAATGAATAAGAACAAGCCTCTCTCTATTTTCAAGTCAAGTATGTCTAATTTGTGTAATATTTCACACAATATATATTATTTGGAGTTTTTATGAAGTATGTATTATTCATGAAACATGATAACTTTAGTGACACGGTATCCGAAGGATAAATGTAACTGATGGGGACATAGGGCAATGAGGCCGATAAGGGTCACGTACTGGGTACAATTTGTGAAGGATAACCAAGATATGAAGTAATAATGTGATATGATTTGGATTATGTATCTTTTTATTATATTTTTCTAGAGTATGTAAAATGACATTGCTTGATTGACATATTACATAATCTATTCACTGAGCGGTGGTTTGCTCATCCCTCACATATTTTGTTTCTTAGATCAATTAGTAGGCAAGACAAAGCCGAAACCAGAGAAGTTGGATTAATTTAGAGTGATAAACTTTTATTTATATCTTGTACATTTGTAAGATTATTATAATTTATATGTATATATATATAATGGTAATGTATTTTAACCAATTTTTTAGTCTTTTTATTTATTTATTTCAATTCAAGCACCCTGATTCTGGAGTATTCATTATTTCCGGATCAGGGCGTGACAACGGTAGTCCACACAAAGACGCCAAAACCCATCCTTTTTCTTAACAAGGAGAACAGGGGATGAATAGGCGCTGCAACTGGGCTGGACAAGACCAACAGCAAGTATTTCACGGACAATAGTTTCAATCTCAGATTTCTGAAAATGTGGGTACTTATATGGCCTGACATTCACTGGTGGGGTGCCTGGATTAAGTTGAATCCAATGGTCAGTAGGTCTGAAAGGTGGAAGACCAGTGGGCGCAGAGAAGAGCTCGGTGAACTTGGCTAAAAGAGGGCCAAGATCAGAAGAGGATGTTGTTGGAGGAATAGGGTTGTCAAGTGCCACAAGCTGAGCGATAAAACCTTGTTTCTCTTGGGCCAATGTCTTGGTCATAGGCTCGGAGTCCCCCAAGAAAGTGGCAATAGAGGTTTGGCCCACTAAGCAACGCACTCTGCCAGCAGCCCTGAATATCATGATTTTATTTTTGAAATTCCAACCAATGAAGCCACATGCCCCACAATGTGCATAGTACGGGAGCAGGCAGAGCCGGTGAGTGCCTGAATGGAAATAGAGGGCTCTAAGTCAGAGGTGGTGACTGACGGCAGAGATTCACTTGCACAAATTTCATGGGCAATGATGTCCTCAAATGAGGTGGCTGGAGGTTCCCAATCAGCCTCAATCATCAAAAGTTGAGGCTTTTTACAGCGGTGTCCAGCACGAAACGGTTCATCACAATTGAAACATAATTTTTTTTCCCGACGTTCCTGCACTTCAGCAGCCGAGAGACGACGAACAGTGGGGGTGCTAGAAGACCCCAAGGGATTGGCAGGAGCAAACGAACGGGAAGGAGTGCTCGAAGCCGCTCTAGAATTTTGGTTGCGGTGGGTGGAGCGATTAGTGGCACGCCGATTATAGAGAGCGCGGGTGAGGCGTTTGGCCTCCGTCAAAGTGGTTGGTCGCTGGAGGAGTACGTCGTCGCGAAGGTCAGGCTCTAGATCGCCAACATAAACACCCATGAGTTGGTCATCGGTCCAATCAAGAGCTCGACAGGAAAGCTTGACAAATTCCGCATTATACTCGTCCACGAAACCATGTCGTTCAATTTTTGGGGTTCTCAATGTGGTGTTCGGGGGTGGGGAAGGAGGTGGGGCGGTGTGCAGGAAGGGGTGAGTTGGGGAGTATGTGGGAAAGTGAGTTGGGGCTCGAAGGGTGGAGAAAAAACTAGGTGGAGGAAAACAATGTGTGACGAGCATGTGAGAATGGGGGGAATGGCCATTGGCCAGTGTGGAGAGGGCGGGTAGTGGCTAGGGGTGGGGTAGTGTAGTCGTCAAGATGTTTTGTTGGGTGTAGATAAAAAAAGTCAAAAGAAGGTAACTGAGTTTTGTTCTTTGTTCTTGTGCTAGTGGAAATTGTGGATAGTACGAAGTGGTGGCTGGTGTGGGTGGGATTGGATTTGAAGTGATAATTTTACTCCCTAAATTTAACATAAAATTTAACAAATTGGACTGAAGGACTAACATTGCAAACAAAAGCGGAGTATAGCAACCATTTTGCAAATTTGAGGATGAAAATGCAAATTGAATCTAAGTTCAGGGACTATGACAACTAAAAAACCAAATAAGAAAAAGCTTTGAAATCAAATCCAATGCTTTTGCCACCTAATGAGGAGAAGCATTGGATGAATAGTCACGTATAAGATATGAGAAAGAAATGCAACCGAATTCCGTCACCAACCTCATGATGAAAAAAAAGCATTAAAATTTACAGTCATGTATAAAATATGAGCAGAAAGAATTGCTGATGACTCTGCGGTAAATGCATAACTGATTGATGAAATGAAATTATATATATATCGATCTGAGGTGTACAAAGTATTGAAAGTAAACCCTAATTGCAATTCTGCTTTTTTTTTTACATAATCCTAATTAAGAAAAGATATGGAGTTGGAGGAAGAAGTACTAGAGCCAGTGAGCCCTACTGGTCACTACTTCACCAGCTCTGTGTTGTCAGTGTCGAATCTTGCTGTTTTGGAAACTGAGATTCCGTTCGATGAGTCTCAAACCATGTCTTTGGTTCAGAATGTCTTCCTCCCAATCAGCCCACGCTTCTCCTCTATCATGGTATTTAGCTCTCTCTCTCTCTCTCTCTCTCTCTCTCTGAACCTGAAATCAATATATTAAACAATCCTTGCTTAATTATTTTACATGTTCTTATATAGAAGAAAACGAAAGTAAAGTTTCTTGCCAACTAATGTACCCAGAATATACAAAAATTTCTTGAAGAATAGGAATTATTTATGCTTTTTCAATTTTATTTTTAACATATATAATATATGAATTTGTTGGAAAGATCGCCTGAATTTCATGCTCAGAGAACGTTTCCCAATCACCTGTGAATTTTTTTTTCCAAGTTTTCACATGAAGTATCATAAAGAAAAGGAAAACTTTGAAAACTTGAACAAAAATTAATTATTTGAGTGTTTCACTAAGCTAATAATATGGTTGCCTTAGCTAACTTGGGACATCATCACCATATTTATGTATTTGGTTTAATAATTTTCCAAATCCTGTGGCTATGAATAATGAAACTCTTGTTTGATAATTCCTCATATAATCCACCCTGTAATTTTCTTTTGTACTTCAAAACATAAAATTTATTAATTTGGAAAATATAGGTTGAAAATAATGGGAAGAAACGGTGGAAAAGGGTTGAGGTGAAGCTTGAAGACCATGTAACCATCCCTATTTTCCCACCCAACCTATCTCCAGAATCATATGACAAGTATCTTGACGACTACATATCAAAGCTAGCAGTAGAAAGATTGTCACCAGAAAAACCACTTTGGGAATTTCATATCATCAAATACCCAACTAGCAATGCAGCTGGTAATGTAATCATCAAGCTCCACCATGCCCTAGGGGATGGCTTCTCTCTCATGAGTGCTCTTCTTTCTTGCCTACAACGGGCTGACGATCCTCGTCTTCCCCTAACTTTTCCTTCAAGGCAAAGGTCACAGCCAAAGAGTGAAAGTTTGGTGACAAAAGTTTGCTCATCAGTCTTTAACACCCTGTCAGATTTTTGGTGGGGGATTTCAAACAGCACCATGGATGAAGATGATCTCACACCAATCAGGTCTGGGAAGGGAATTGAGTTTCAGCCCATTGCAGTGTCAACTATGACGTTCTCTCTTGATCAAATCAAATTAATTAAGAGTAAGCTTGGAGTGGTAAGCTCAATAAATCAACAAGCTACTATATATATGTGTGCATATTTCATTCCAAATTTACATATATGTATCTCTCCCTATCATATTTCGTTTCTTTCAATTATATACCAACTATTGTGAGACTTGTGCCCTTAATTTGTTTTACATTGCAAGTTCAAAAAAATGACATTTTGAATTGGATTGTTCTGTAAATCAACACGTGAAGAGGAATAATTGCCCCAAGTTTTTCTATGTGAATTGGATTTTGAATTAGTAATAACTTACTAATATTCATTATATAATGTAATTTGCGTATTTAATTGCTTACTAACAATGTAATTAACAGACGATAAACGACGTTCTTACGGGGATGATCTTCCTTGGCACTCGACTATACATGCAAGAGATTGACAAAAGTTCAAGAAAATCACGAGGCACAGCAGTGGTGTTGCTCAACACAAGGATGATGGGGGATTATACTTCAATCCAGGAGATGATCAAACCCAACAGCAAGATGCCATGGGGCAATCATTTTACATTCTTGCATGTACCAATACCCAACTTATTCTTACCTGAAGATGATCATCCTCTTGAGTATTCAAATATTGCCCTTGAATTTGTCTCCAAGGCACAGAAAATAATCAGCACGAAAAGAAACTCTTTAGCTATTTATCTCACCAGCAGGTTCTTGGAGATTCTCAACAGATTTGGAGGCCATGAGGTATGTAAAAAGAGTTCGAGTCCATCTCTTTAATTTTGTCCTAACTTCTAGAAATTTGGTCTTAAACAACACTGCTTAGGCATTAGGCATCACCTTATAATTACATCGATCGGTATTAAAGAATAAAACACAACGAATAAAAACCGATGCCTATGACGAAATTTCTGGTAGTGCCATCCTTTTGTATATACTGAAAATAAAGGGTACTGCTTATTTTAGGAATTCTAAATGAATTTGTAATGTTCACCAAACAAAGGATGTTGCTTGTCATGTGGTGCAGGCAGCAGCCAAATACATTCGTAGCACATTGAAGAACTCCAGCATGGTAATCTCGAATATGATTGGGCCTGTGGAACAAATGGCTTTGGGTAATCATCGAATTAAAGGCTTATACTTTTTGGTGTTAGGTTCACCTGAGGTAAGTCTTTTTTTGTATTCCTTCAAAAAAAAAAAAATTTCATTTATGGCATTTACCCCATAGTCAACATAATCTCAATGGACTTGCATGCAGGGCCTTGACGTGACAATAGTAAGTTATATGGGGAAGGTGAGGGTTGCCTTCAAAATGGAAAAGGGGCTTATCGATCCACAAAAGTTCAAGTCATGCATGGAAAATGCATTTGAGATGATACTCAAAGCATCGGACGCGAAGAACAACTAAGGAGGCATAGGTTGAAATGCCAAGACGCCGCCATCACTAGTTTATAAAACTTTAAAGCTTTTATTATTATTATTAATATAATAGAAGTGTGATTTATGATGCTGGATTTTGCTATTAACAAGCAGAATTTGTTAATATTGGGGGCCAAGAGGGTCTCTAAATCTGGTAGCTATAATTTCAATGAAATATGAATACAATTAATCAGAGATTCTCTTGGTACATTTGAATAAATTCCTCACGAAAGATCGATTCATTCTGCATATCACACAAGAAATGAGAATTGTAATTCCAGCCTCCTGCTCTTCATAATGTAAAGAATAGTGCTGAGAATAGGAAAGCTTGTGGGGCTTGGAGTTGCTCAGCTTGTAATTGACTTGTTATTGAGTTTCTGCTGTGTTTCTTGTGCATGAAAACCTGCTATGTTTTTGTGCAGTTTCATGCAGTTCGGTCTGCTTATTCTGCAATCCGTTTGAAAAAGTATTTCTCACTCATCTAAAAAGAAGAAAATCTATCAGTTGTCGATTGATATGAGGCAGAAAGGAAGAAAGGAGCTAAATAAGATGCTGAAGGAAAATGTAACCGGAAGTTTACAATGTGTGTTATATTGCACTTATGAATATGCTTGTTTGCACACATGTGTTTGTGCTTATGCACTCGCATCGCATTTACGATCAGGCAAATTGGAATACAAGTTAACAAGTTAGCCAGTGCCATTCTCTGTAATGTGTCCTGATTTGCTGAAACTAAATGAGGAATCCAACCACCCTGCATTCTTTGCTCGTTCCATGTAATGGGTAAACTGTTTCTGGACATCAGGGACATCCAAAGCCAAGTCTTCTAGAGACTCTGCTACTCTCCCAAACCCCTTTGTCATTTGGTTCATTGTTATGAGTCCAGAGCCGAAACATTCCTCAAGCAAAATCCAAAGTCTTTCATTCTTCTTTTCCATAATTGCCACCAAAGCTTTTTTGACAACCTCATGATTGAAAAATGGCATGCCTAATTCCTTCATGCACCGGCAAGCCTCTCTGACACCCCCTCCAGACTCAAACTCTTCTAGCAACTTTCCAATCTTGTCCTTAACGTCCTCAACTGCCCATCCAGGTCTGCTGCTTCCTCCACCACCCCAACACCTTAGTATCCGCTCCCCAGAAAGTCGAGCCTTTAGCAATGACTTTGCCATTTTAAGAACCTTGCTCCCAATGGACTCTGGTGCAGCGCACTGACTTCCAATCTCTTCCAAGTGTTGTGGGGCTAGGACTTCATCCACCACAGATCTAGCAAGAAACATTGCAAGATCCTCAACCACAACTGGATTATCCAGAGCTGTGTCATCTGCTGATTCTATCAGCATTACAAACCCGTTCACAACATCATCAGCTGGAAAACACAGGGATGACAGTAAGACTGATGCCATTTCCTTCTCCCTATTCTTCCGATCCATTGCTAGAGTTATCAATCTTTTAACAAAGATAGCATTCAGCTCAGACGAATAAGTACTGTTCTCTGACTCTAGACAACTGTTTACCTCTAAGATATCCCCAGACAAGAAGTACTCTTGAATAATAGATTGAGCCTTTGTCTTGAAAATTCTGGCAACACTATCTTCTAATGATCGCTTTTCTGGCTCCAAAGAGAGTGACTTCAAAGATGAAGCACACAACCAGCCTTCTGATGCTGCCTTAGAGATCAATGACTGCAAAATTCCCCGCGCATTTGGTATGTCCAGTGATAAGTCATCAACATAGTCAATCATCCTACCAAAGCCTTTTGATACTTGGCTTGAGTTAATTAAACCCTCTTCAGCAGCTTCTTTCAGCAGATCTAGTAGCCGGCCTTCAGCTTGCCGCCTCTCCATTGCCATTACAAGAGCTCGTTTAACTATTTCATGATGGAAAAAAGGAACTTTCAAATCCTTGATGCATCTGCATGCCTCTTTCTTATCACCACTCACTACGTACTCTATCAACAAATTGTTTATCTTAGCCTTAACATCCTCAACAGTCCTTTTTTTGCTACCTCCCCATCGCCGCTCAATGATTTCTGCATGAAGTGGTGCTGCTAAGTAGCCCTTCTCAGCTCTTTTCAAGACTTCAACACCCTTTGAATCTTTAGGTAAGTAATTCATTTCTTTTTTTAGGAATGCAGGAGGAAGTATGTCATCAACCACAGCCCGGGCAATGAACAGTGCAAGAACATCAACAGTATCTGGGATATCCACAATCAAGTCATCTGCGCATTCTACCAGTTTACAGAAACCTTTGTAAACTTGTGGGGGATCAATGAATTCAGCATATAGTGCAGATAAAAGAACAGCAGCCATTTCTTTCTCTTTGTCATGCCTATCCATAGCCTTAGAGACAAGCTTCTTTACAAAATAATAGCTGTAGTTAGGTCTATCAAGTTCTCTAAATTCATTTGCAGTTGAGGTAATGTCATCAGTAGTAAAGTATTCCTCCACTATTATTGTAGCTTTCTTTTTGTACTCCTCAAAGTCGACCCTCTCTTTTTTCGCAATTGGATTTTCACATTCCTGCAACCAACACAAATAATTGGTAAACACAACGAAAGAAACTACAATGGAATATAGCAATTAAAATGAGCATTGCATCTGTTGGTTTCTTATCAAGATCCAGGCAGAGTTAAATATGAAGGTGAATTGTTCAATTACTTACCTCACTGCTATTGAAGTTTGGGTCATTTGGATCAAGAACGTCATTTTCATCTGTATCAAGTAACCCTCCCCAGGTGCCTTTACCCCCAGAACCACCTGCATAATGATTGTCTTCATAAAATTAAGAGTGGAAAACCACCACTGGAGTAAAAAAAATCAGAGTACCTTCAAGTTATTGATTATACCATTAGAAGCATTTTGTTATCAACCAACAAATAACCGTAGATGCCTCAAGTTTTCTCCATCTAAATTTAATCTACTAACACCATTTCAACTATACATGTAGATATTTTTCTTTTCTTGGCATCTGTTAGTTTGGCACAAATCTTTTTGGTTCTTGAGAAGAAACAGTTTGAGAAGGTTCAATTCTCTGGAATGAAGTTCTAGATCTGCGGATTTATCAAATCAAGCTCTAAAAATGAACAAATTTTCATTGGAAAATACGTTATGTAGTTATGTAATTATATTCATTTTCTGCTGGATTTTGGGAATTACTGTACCACATGTCTGGTCATAGTATATATGAATTGTGAAGAAGCCTTTGAGTCCAAAGACAGACCTTTCTTGTGGTAAGCTTTACAGTACAAGATGGTGCCTAAAATCGAAGTTCTTTATTGCCGTTTCCTAGCCATTATATTATTCCAAAAAATATCTTCAAGCAGAATCCTTAAGAAGATGTCATAAGTGTAGCTTACCCTTTTTAGGACGCCCATCTACTGAAGAATGTGAATGCCTATCTTGCTTGAGTGGGCTTCCTTTTCCATGTTTGCCCTGCATCTTTGGAGAACTTGGAGACTTGGGGGACTTGGGAGTTTTGGGGGACTTTGGAGACCTTGGAGACCTCGGAGAAATGTGCAGTGGAGACACAGATAATGGATCTGCACTTTCTGAAGCAGATCGGTGAAGCTCCCGATGCTCTTTTGATACAAATCCATCACTGAAGTCCATTCTGCTTATGTTTTGTCCTCTACACTCGAGTCACAAGCACCAATTCTCCAATCTAGTTATGGTGATGTCAATATATCTTTTTCTATGGAGTACACTTACATCAAGATCCAATTAGCGCCTGTTTTACAAGAAAAATAAAACAATTCAATGGTCTTTAATAATAAGACACTACAGTCCTTAGCAATCACTCTATATCTACCCACAAACACATATGCAGCACAAAATCAGGTGATAAAAGCAGTAAATAACTTCCATTATACCACACATTTCAAAACTTAGTGGACCAATTGAAACTTACAACAATATAAGTGAAGAAGGCCATAAAATGAAGATAACAAAGGATTCTGTATGTAGCATGATTTCCTGGTATGAACAACAGAACAAGAGAACCACACACACTTACCCTTCAAAATTTTTAATTTCGCTACATACGAAAAGAAAACCAATGTAATTGAAAACCATATAAAACTGTTTTCATTTTCTTGTTGATCTTGAAAACCATCATAAAGTTGTGTGTTCTTCCTCCTTTCTCCTTCACATCAATTATCACTCTCTTCTCCTTCTCATCTCCATCTTACCATATTTACTTAATTAAAGAAAAAAAATACAAAAACAATACCCAAGATGCCCTACGTTTTCTACACAATTAACATTTGGTTTTTAAATCCAAACAAGGTCACAAACAAGATCAAAACACATGGTTCATGCAACATATCCAATCAAATTTAACATCACCTCACTTTCTTCCTGCCATGTTGGGAAAGAAGAAAATGCAACAAGTCTGCAACAAATTCAGAAACACAGAGTTATAAAACTATTGGGTTTTCGTAAACACAAAAATATAAATCGAAAAAAAAAGTGAAAAAATGAAAAATTTAATGAATAACCGTATAAGAAATCGAAACCAGGGCGCTTGCTTCCTTGAACTCGGCTTTGAGGCTCTGTTTCTGGGTAGGACTTGTCCCTTTGAGAAGAGCAGACAATGTCAAGAGGCAGTTGCAAAATTGAAGGGCGTTAAAAGTCGTTGGAATTCAACGCGCATCTTGAGGAAACGTCTCATCCAACGGCTGAGAGCACCTTACATTCTGCCTTTTGAAACGGGAAATAAAGAAAAACCCGGGAGAGTCTTGGGTCCGAAATTCCACACACTGACTGACTGCACAATGCCGCAAGAACGGGGGTTTTCTACATTCACCCAAAACTTTCTTCCGGGCACCCTCTCAAGCTTAAGAAAAAGCGAAATTACGTTCTGGTGTATGTAGTTTGGAACAAATTTCACTGCGTTGTAATTTTTAAACGGTGCAATTTTGAGGCCGTAATTGGGTGAACAAAGAAGATATTTTTCATTTTGGAAAAAAAGAAAAAGAAGAAGAAGAAGTTATTTTTTCATTGTAATTTATTTTCCAAAAATTTTAACCTAAAAATTATTATTTTAAAATATTAAATTTATTGCATAAAAACGGGTCAAGTCATAAAACGAGTATAACAACAAAATATGAAGTCGAAAGAAGTGAATGAAAAGTAACTTGTGGCTCAAGTGGTTCAGATGAGTTATCCATGCATGTTCAAAATCTTTCCTTTTCAATATCAATAAGGATGGTAATGTGGTGAATCGGGGTTGGGTTTGCCTTTCCCTCATCCCCGTCTCTATCCCCGCACGCAAAATTCAAATTGCGGATTCCCAATTCTCTCATTCTTTGGGAATTGGTTTCCCTACCCACCCTATTACAAAAGTATCATTAAAAAAAACTTTGTTAAACAAGAAAGAAGTGTTATGAATCTAGTGTAAATCAATTCTGTTTTCATTAATATCAAATAAGAATTACTTAGCCAAATTAATACCTACAAAAAAAACTATAACATTAATAGTACAACATACACGCATATATACTCTAAACAGAGAAGATACGGGTACATTATTAAAATAGCATCATCGCCTCTCCTCGAACACCATATCTAAAAAATTTCGCAAATTTGTACTCGTGCTGAATTTTTATCCCTCATACTCTACCAATTCGCAAGCCCCACGAAAACCTAACCCATGGGAAATATTGACATCCCCTTAATATTGCTTGTGTAAAAAAAAAAAAGAAGATAGAAATGGATTTTTGGTTGATTATTTTATTATTTTGATCATTGGATTTAAATTTGAGCCATTAATTTATTCTTTTTTAATCAAAGAACAACTTCATTAGACATCCAAAGCACCAAACTTAAGAGGGTAACAAAAGTAACACTAAATCTAGCATCTATAATGAGAGACTATATTGAGGGGTTACAAAAATGAGGGGGTTTAGTCTAATAAATCGGACAGCTATTAAGGAATCCATCAATATAATCCCTCACTTTTACCCTTCATTATAGCCTCCATGCTAAATCTATTTGGAGTTAAGACCTTGGGTTGGAGAGAGTTGGTCTAATAGCACTACCACTGGTGGGTTTTGCCATGGCAAAAGGCCCTCTGGGTTGGTAAAACCCATCCCACCAAGCATTTCCAGCCTGGGCAGATGGTGGAGTCCACCAAGACTGGGCATGCCCAAGGCAAGATCAGCTGAGCTGCTGCTGAAGGTGTTGGCACCGATCTTGGACGTCATCTTGGCGTTAGCGAACAAATTTATTTTTAACACGCCTGAGCCACACAATAGGCGCGTCACGCCTATGAAAACAAGACAAAAGTCATGTATGCCACTGGCGGCTCTTGGGGTCCGATGCAATTTTTTTTCTTCATCCAACGGCTACATTTGTGTAATAAAAATTGAACCCCAAAAAAAAAAAAACAGTAAAAAACCAAAAAATTTAAATTTTTTTTTTTATAAATACCTAGCAATATTCTTTACTTTCCAAACCAAAACTTCACACAAATTCTTCTTCTCATATCATAAGTATAAATAAAATTAATCTCATAAGTATAAATAAAATTATTCTCATAAGTATAAATAAAATTATTCTCATATGAAGAGTGATCGCCCTTGAGTTGCCATGGCAATGGGTGGGAAAGCAAAAAACAATTGCTAGGGCAGGCATTGTTAACGTGAATAGTAACGATCATTGTTTGCTCTTATCTTTTACCATGACAAATGGGTAGAAATGCTTTAAGGTAGGTGATAGGGATCGACACATTTGATTTTGGGCGGGCCTTGGTTGTCGCCCTCTTTGTGGGCAAGTGGGCTGGGCCATTCGAGTCCACCAATTTTCCTGTCCAACTTGAACATGATATGCTATGAATTAAAGTACGCAGAACAAGATTTGAAGTAATATTTTGCAATAAAGGTTATATAAAGATTGTCGATCATACAATTAAGGAACTACGGATAAAAATTTAAAATAAAATAGTGAATGTCAACAATCCCTATCTCAGTGGTACATAAGAGCATTTGCCTAAAAATGTAAGAAAGATCACACAATTATGGTAAATTAGTTAGAGTAGTGCAACATATTAAGTGAGTATATAGATGGTACTAGAATACAAACACGTGATATAAGTTGTCTAAGTATTATAATACAAGTAGATATTTATTTATACTAAAAAAGGAAATATGAATTATGTCATTTACCCATATTATAATAATTTTTCTGTGACACGGAACAACCAAACAAGATTTAAAGTAAAAAAGTGAGAAAGATCACACAATACTCTAATTTTTTGTTTTTGTAGCGGTCCAAAAAACTTATTTTCCACTCCTCACTTCTAACAATTTTTTTCTTTTTTAATAGAGCAGAGAGAAAAAAAGAAATTACAGGAAAATAGCATCAGCCATACCAACCCCAACAAAATCTAGTTTAATTATTAGTACTTGTAAATGCCAGGTACGTGGGAATAGCAGAAATGCAGAAGCCATTGAAGTTGGTTCCAGCAGAAGTTGTGTAGGCGCCCATGTTGTGGAACACAAGATAATCATTCAGCTTTAATTCAGGCAGTTTGCAGTCAGCAACAACTGTGTCCAATGAATCACAAGTCGGCCCAAAAACTGTTGATGAATATGTCACTTGATTTTGGTGAGGACTTAGAATTTGGAGCGGAGAGATTTGCATCGAGGATTTGTCATATGCTGGAAGATTAAATGACCCATAAATTCCATCACTAATCCAATACTCTCTTTTCTCTCCTCTCACTCTCTTCCCCATCACATTTGCAGCCATTGTGAACGCAGTTTCAGCAAAGAACCTTCCTGGCTCAGCCATCACCGTCAGATCAGAATCTGACTGATGATCAGAAAAGTAGTCTTTGATGGCAACATTTATGGTCTCGGCTATTTCATCAAACAGTTGATTTGCTTTGAACCCACCACCAATATCAAGCACATGCATTTTGGGCATTTTGAGCTCATCAGCCACATCAAATGCAGCTCTAGCTGCAGCTATTGCTCTGCGGTACACTTGAGATTCAGACGCTTTCGATCCCACATGGAACGAAATTCCCACCACTCTTAACCCTAGTTTGTGTGCGTGTTTGAGGAGCGGTGCAACCTCCTCACGCAACGCACCAAATTTGGTCCCGAATGAACGCCACGAGCTCTTGTCATTCGGTACAGCAATCCGAAGCAACAAGGAACATTTGGGGTGGCACCTTTTGATCTTGTCAACTTCGTCCATGGAGTCGAAGGTGGCAAGATCAACCCCGACTCCAGCTGCATACCTTAAATGGTACTCACCCTTGCATGGATTGGCATAAACAATTCTCATGGGGCTTACGCCATGAGCAAAGACGGCCTCAATCTCGGCCTTGCTGGCGCAATCAAAGCTTGCACCAAGTGTTGCCAATGCAGCAATGAATGCAGGCTCATGGTTACACTTGACAGCAAAGAAGGGCTGTACATTGGGAAGGCAATGGTTCCATTTTTCCATGAGGCTGACAAGAACCCCCAAATCTACAATGTAAAATGGTCCGTGTTCGTCTTGTTTGTTGATGATGGATCTGATGAGGGTGGTAAGTTGGTGCCTAGGTATGTCAGCTGGAACATGCTGATCACCTTTCACTTGGCTTGCAGCCAACTTGACTTGTAGGCTGCTAAAGGTGGAAAGGCTGGGAATGCTTGGCAGGATCAATGCCATGGAATAATGTTTCTAATCTGTGATTGTGGAAGCTAGATATTGATGTCTAAACTTAATATTTGTTAAGTTTGAGAGAGCTTTGCAATATGGGTAATCTTTTTATATAGATAATTTCATCAGAATGGGCATGACCAACCATTGTCTTATCTTTCGCAGTAAAATAAAAACCAAATCCAATGCCAACGGGGTTTAGCTCAGTGAAAAAGGCCCTTAATTTATATATCAATGGTCTCATGTTCGAACCCTCATGACACTTTAATGTTGATGGTGTGTGAAACTCCCTCTCCCTTGTAGTTTAAATTATCGCTTGAATTAAATTTAAAAGAAAAAAACCTATCCAATAATTGAAGCATCTCTCTAATGCCATGAAAAGCATGTGGTGCGCTGGAATATTTGACAATACAGCGAATGATCTTATTATTATCTTTTAAGCTTTTGGGGTTGTTGGCTATTATTATGGTGGTTTAGGATTTGCTCCCAACTCTTCCATCTCTGTGCTGTCTGTGTAGCTGTACTCACTCAAAAAGGGAAATTTCTCTTTTGTAAGATTATATTACTAGATTAAGAGTTATTTCATCAAAAAATTTGATTTAATATATCTTTAATCTTTGCATATTATAATTGAAAGATTTATATCACTAAAGTAAGAGTTAATTCATCAATAAATTTGATTTAATATATCTTTGCCTATTATATTTGAAAGATTCCTTGCAATTTGTCTGGGAAAGGATATTGATTGCATTTTTCTTTATGAAGGGTTGCATTGCATTTGAGAAAACTTATATTATCAGATATGAAGTTTTTTCATTGTAGATTTATTGGATATATGGTTGGTTAGGCCCTATTATGATGGCCCCTCAAATCTCTTAATTTAGAGATAAATTACTCCCAATATGATAGAGTTTTCAAATTCGATCCTCCATTTCTTAAAGGAGATTAATCTAACTTTACTTGCTGAATTAGTTTTCTTATCAAATGTCAGTGTCGACAGTGACTAGACCGGATTGTTCAATTTTGGAGGAGCTCGACTATTTTAACATTTTGCCTTCCTATTTGTCATTTTTTTTTGGTAAAACTCCTTTTCTTATTTGTTATAAAGAATAACAAAAAAAATATTTCTAATTGGAAAAAGGAATTGAACAAGAAAAGAAATGAGAAAGATTTATAACAACTATTTGACAATGTTGTTTGTAAAAAAAAATTAAAACAAAACCAATTTGCCATGGAAACTAATTAATTTAAGCAAACTTCATGTTTCCTTTTGCACAATTTCATAGAGCTAGCATTGATGAAATTATTAAAAATCTATTTGCGTTAGGTTAGCTTTGTAGTTACTATTGCTTTTGGTTTCTTTTTAATGTAGGTTGGTAAAAAGATACCAGATAGTTGAAAATGGCAAATTGGTCATGCAAGATGAATGGTGGAGGAGGGACGTTCTTGCTTTCCCAATACATCGGCACTTACCATTCTGCGCACCAAAAGAACTGTGTTCTTTCTTCCCACGGGAAATTGGTTTGCTTGCCCATCTTTTCAACAAAATTCAAAATAGATAATGTTTTGGGTCGGAAGACATTAGTTGTTTGAAATACCCTCAAATTGACTTTAAAACACTCTCAAAATAGTGGGTCTTGTAGTTATCACGTAGGCAACCAATGGGAATTTAGGCGGATTCCCTAATCGCAACTACATTTAAAAAATATTGACAAAATCGAACTAAATTATACCACACTAACTTTGAGCTACTTAATTTTTTTTTAAGTACTTAATTGTTAAAATTGAGATCTTCATCCAATCACCACTAAAGAAAACAGTAGCCTTGGGCACGGTTCGTGTCGGATCAAATTTTGGCTGACTCATGAGCTAAATTGATGAAGGCTACAGTTCTTGGGTAAGATCTAGTCAAAGTTGAAATCCTAAATTGGGCTGAACTGCAATTGGGCCACGGTTCTCGAGTCGGTTCTGCAGTTTGATCGGTTTGGACTTGAGCCCAATGCTACCATTTTTCAAAAGCCCAAATCATATTTATTTTTTGCCAAAACCTTCTTGCTTTATTTATTTATTTATTTTAATATTTATCAGATTGCCAAAACAAAACCTAATGGGTCGTTTGGTATGGCGGACTATCATGGACTGGACTAAATTTTGGGACTATCTCGGAAGAGCTCGGATTGGCCTAAGCTAGAATAAGTACTGACCTACATTTGGTGCTGCGTCGGACTATGAAGCTGGATTATGAAAATAGTGAAGACCTATGTTTGGTGCTATGCCGGACTAAAAAATAATAATTTTAATAATTTTTAAATAATTAAATGTAAGTTTTTTTTGTTATTATAATTACCAAATTGACATGTACATTTCTTTTCCTCCACAACAAATTGACATGTACATTTCATAAATTCTTCATATATGCTAAAGTCATCTACATGACTCAGAAATTAGAGGTTCAGTTCACTACACACAATTCTACCATTAATACATACAAATAAACATCCGCAATTTCAAAATGAAACTAATAAGCCCCACAACCATGAACCATATGACTTTAATGCTAGCAATATGTTATACCATTTGTGGTGTTTCCAAAATTAAGCCAATCTTATCAACGCATCATTTGTGGTGTTTCCAAAAAGATAGATACATCAAATTTAGCTAGGCCATGTCCTCAAGCATGGTCACTAAGCAATTGCTTAACAAACACTTTCTTGATATCATCTTCCAAAGACATGAACATAGATATATGATGTGGCTTCTCCAAAATGAGTTTTAGTGCTACAATTTGATCTAAGGGAGAAAATCCCATTTTCTTGAGTTCTTTGGCAATATCAAATTGATCTTCATTACTTTTATTATAACATCAGTCACGATTTGCATCTTTTTTCCAAGATGCTTCAAACAATTTCTCCAATACAATCACAATCTTCTCTTCATCACTTGAGCTTGCAGCTCTTTTCCTCTTATTTTGACCTTTCATGGATTGGCTTCCTTCTTTATTTAATGACATAGGAGATGCATCTTCTTGGACACAATTACCACTAGCATTAACTTCATTATTACTTTCTCTTCCATCATGTCAGCGGGGACTTCAGCTCCTTGTCCGTTAGCATGATCATTTCCAAAGATGTTAGAAAATCTATCCAACAAAGAAAATGGTTTGCTCCTCCATTCAGCTGCTTCCTTGTGGTGCTATGATAAAACAAGACACACTTATCTTATTTTCAATATGTAAAAAAAGTAACAAAAGCAAGTTTAAAATCTACACTCATCAAACCCACTTGACATCTTTATGCAAGAAAAATAGCAAAAATAAGTAATCATATACCTGCACATAAGTCTCCCATGCATCATTACTGTCAACCTCAACACACTTTTTTATATCATTCCAAGCAAATCCACTTGTTTTTATCATGTCATAGACTATACTATATTGCTTTTTCCACTTCTTCAATTTTGATTCAATATGAGGACATGCCTTTAGCCCCTAATCAAGACATTTAATATTCAAAGCCTTCTCCATTTGGACCATAGTACCATATTTGAAACTACTAGTCTCACAACGTTGGCCTGCAGCCACAAACTCATCTACCATGGTAAAAAAATGCATCTTCCTCAAACTTGGACCATGATCGCTTAGTTCCTTTATTTCCTTGTTCAAAATTTTGACTGTTACCTTCACTTTCCATCCCCAAGAATAATATTCACAAACAAAATAATACCACAATCAATAATTGGAATTGCGAAGAAAGCATAACTTTGTTTCAAAGTATGCATGACTCGTCTCTAGTACATCACATAACCTTATGCAAACAAATTGATAAATGGACTACAATACCACAAGAAATACATTGTTAAGGCTGAATTATCAGGCCTCAAATACAAATTACAATCACATAAAAAAATTAAACACCCTTAGAACTCAAACATAAATGACAAGAGTTGGCTAGTTATTTGCATTTCCTTGCCACTCATTATACAATTGCAAGGCCAAGTCATTCCTCCAAGTAGTCCATTCATCTGATGCTCCAACGATGCCAACCATATCACCTTCTATCACATTTTCCGTCTCTTCAATTTCATTTATTTCATGCTCTAGTGGATCTCTGTACATCTCCCTCCTAATGAGATTATGTAAAAGACAACAAGCCGTAATTATTCAACATTGTGTCTTTATTGGATAAAAAGATGGACTCCTTAGTATGCCCCACCTACTTTTAGCAACCCAAAACAACGTTCTATTACGTTTCTTGCTTTAGCATGCTTCATATTAAAATATTCTTGATGATTTACAAGTGTATTTCCTTCTTTCCATTATGATAGATGATACCTTGTTCCTCTATATGGTGCAAGAAATCCCTCACCATTTGTGTACCCACCATCTACAAGGTAATAATAACCTAATAACCAAAAATAAAAATAAAAATAAAAGTCAATTCTTATTATTATGTGGTTATTATATACACTTACAATTATTTATAAAGTGGACACCAGCTAATGGCCTTACCGGTAGGAACTCTTAATCCATTAGGCCTAGTTATGGCATATAGAAGGATTCTAGAGTCAGATGCAGATCCCTCCCAACTCGACAACACAACTATAAATTGCATGTCACGTGAGCAAACAACCAACACATTGTTGCAATTTCTCCCCTTCTAGTTCAATATCTCGGTTTTTTGGTTTCAGCTACTCGCACTTTAATGTATGTTCCATCTAGTGCTCCCATGTAATTCTATAAAAAATAAAAATAAACAAAAAAAGTGTAAACTTTCATTAAGTTTATATGCTGCACAGATCATAGAAAATAAATTCAAAGCATAATAAACATACCTTAAACTATTTCCATCTATGATCTGTGTAGTTATCACCTACAGATTCTTGTACTCTCAATAGGCTACCTTGTAATCTTAAAATACCTTGCAACACGGAATTGAAGTACCTACTAATCTCTCTCCTAATCAAACAAATTTATTTCTAATAGTACGATTCTTAACATGATGAGCAAGCACATGCAAGAACCTAAATACTTGCTCCTCCACAGTCACCAAACCATCATTCTTTAACCTTCCATATGTGCGAACCAAACTTCTTTAAATCCGTTCTTAGTTCACTCACACATTCTCTGTCATTGCCTAACAAACGAACGATTATTGAGGGAACATCTTTTTAAAAGTCTTCGATTTCTTCTCATATTTTTTAGCATCATAAGCACAAGAATCGTGCAAGCACACATGGTCTCGAAATGCCACATCTCCAACAATAATATCAACAACATTCGTCTTTGATCCATATCTAATAATCAGAAAATAAAAGAATTACTGCACTTAACCAATCCTCTGGCTGCTGAAAGTGAAATAACCCCAAATTGAAAACATACAGTTTCATATGCAAATAGAAATAGAATAATTAATGCAAAGCCATAATTAATACCAGTTACAAAGTATAGAACCAAATGGACCAAAAATTATCAACCAATGTGTGCCTAATACCACATCGCACCCTCCCAAAGTGTGATTATACACAAATATGATATATATATAAACCCTCATCATATTCCTCACCTTCAAATGATTGGAGCTCATTTTTCAAATCCCTCATTCTCTCATCAAGTTCTGAAATCACCCAGAATAAAAGGAACATGAACTCTTTACTTTTGAGTGAAATAACAATTGTGCAACAAAATAACCCTCATAATACATGCAATGCAAACACCATTAGGTATGGTATATATGTGAGTAAAATCAAGCATGATTGGTGTTTGTGCAAATAATCTCGCGGGAGAATATTTGCTTCTAGGTCCTTCATCCTTTGAACTTCCTTATATCTCTTCCTCGATTCTTGTAAAAAAGACTGGAGTAAATAGACCACACCAGGGTATGTTGGGATTCGAGATAGATCGGCTTGCAGATTTGATGCAATGTCCTAAAGACAGTAATTTCACCCATTCCCGGTGCTTGAAGTTCTATAGGTGACTGCTTCCCAGGATTCAACTATTTGTATTCTAAGCCCTAGCACTAAGACTTAAAATCTAGCGAACTTAGTTTGTTTTTCTTTCACACAAGATGAAATGTTCTTGTAGAATGCTTCTTCTGTGTTTCAAGAATGAGGCTTTGGTTGATTTAAATAAACCTCTGGAACCTTATCAGAAGAGTCACAACTATTGGAAAACGATTTTGAAAAACCCTAGCAACCTAAAAAACTCTCCCAACTCCCAGCGCCGTTTCATCTCTTTTAGGGGAGGAGGCCTTGTCCCCTCCCCTTCCCTACCATCCCTGGTTTGCTTCTCTCTCGAGGTTCCTCTGGATGCATATGGGCACCTCCATTTTGCTGCATCCGAATCTCTCTCCTTGTGAGGAGATGGTGATGTGCTTGAGCTTTAATGCTTGTTTTTGGGGCTTTATGCCTCCTTTCTGATTTACTTCCCTAGATCTCCCCCATTCCAATCCTTTCGGCGCTATTCCTTGGCTGCCCTCCGATCGGTTCCTACTTTCCTCCTCTAGGTGTACTGGTGTTTACGGCTCTAGTGGAGATGGAGATTCTCGGGCTGACCTTTACTTAGACCCCCTATCTCCCCGCTTGATTTGGTTCCATCTATTGGCTACTGCAGCGATCCAGCAAAGCGAGAAATCGTATACAAAGTGGAATTTGTGTATAGCTACGGCATTGCTACAGCTCAGGTGCTTGCACCACCTCTTTCCAGTCTCATGGTCCTGTTTCCCTTGCCTTGGGGCTGCTATGATTGTGGTTGACTTATGGTGGCTGATTTGTGGTGGATTTATGTTTCATTTGAGTTTGATGTTGTTTTGCTTACTGGGTTCTTTTGCTCCTTTTAATCCAGTTTGCTTTGTCATTTTTAAGTTTGTTTATCTGATGATATCATTATCTGGGACAGTCTCTTTGTTCCTGTCTACCTGATATTGCAGATTAGTTTAGTTTCTCTAGCTTCCTTATTGGGTTGCTCTGTTTGTTGTAACTATGCCCTCCCCATTTTGGGTGAGGTTTTGAAATGAAGTTCATCTTCCTACCCAAAAAAAAAAAAAAAAAGTTGGAAAACAGTAAATTAAACTAATCCGAATTAATAAAAAATTATTAATTCGAAACTAAAAAATTAATTTAAATATGAAATTAATCAATGCCCAAATTGATTTTGAAGCCCAATTGGCTTCCACTTGGCCCAACTTCCATTTACTAAGTGGGGGACTTCCACACTTATAAAGACCTCACTCTTTCTTCTTTCTACCAATGTGGGACAAATGTCTTTGAATTTCATTCAAACTTCCAACAATTGTTGGCAGAACAATAGGAAATATGAATTTAAAGATAATAATAATTCTCAACAGAGTTGTAATAATCAAATACAATAACAAATTTACATGAAATTAATGTAAATCAACAAACACAAGTAGAAATACTGGCAACTTTTGCGATTGAGGCTTGCAAAAATTGCAATGTCCTAAAGACAAATTTTGTCCTTGCCCTTGTGCTCGCAGTTCTATAGGCATCCATCTCCCAAGATTCAACAATCGATAATCCTAAATTGAAGCACTTCAATTTAAGACTCTGGTGAACCAATTATATATTTGTATTCTCAAGACAAAACTAGGAAGAATTTAACAATAGAGTGTTGGGGATACTCTTTGTTTTTCACAGGTAAGAGCTCTCTTTATTCTATATGCCAAGTAGGTGAGGATATTTGGTTTATATGAAACTCATTACATCTCTTGTTGAAGCATAAGTAGCTTTTCATTTGAAAAGTTACAGACACAACTCTATGGAAACAAGACCACTTGATCATTTGAATCCATCGTTTAATAATTAATAACTGCACTTTAAAGGTAACCAAGTGCAAAACAAATACTAAGACACACAACACTTATTTTTCATTCACTATAGAAATTAAATATTATTAAATAATATAAAATTTAGAACAACCCCCCACATGAATGAAAATTGAGAAGAAATTGAGAGTATTGGCGGAAAAGAGCATAGTTAAGAGAATTGTGGGGGTGGCTTAACTATCTTTGTAATCTCATATTCGTTTAAGAATGGAAATGTAATTTGCTCAATGAAAGAGATGAGTAACTTTTATTTTAAGGTATAGAAAGGTTAAAGACCCTACAAGGTTGGCTAATATTTCTTTAAAAAAATTTTGCATAATGGGATTGAGTAAGAATATACCAATCATTATTTCTTTTGATTTGAATTCCTAGAATGACATCAGCTTGACCTAAGTCTTTCATGTCAAAACTTGAATTCAACATCTTCTTTGTAGAATTTATTGCATCCTTACTTGTTCCCATTATGAGCATGTCATCAGCATATAAACATACAAGAACACAAGAATTCTTGTTGTTCTTTATGTAAACACACTTATCAAATTCATTGATCTTAAATCCGTGTGACATCATTGTATGATCAAACTTTTGATGCCATTGTTCTGGAGCTTGTTTATGTCCATATAAAGACTTAACAAGTTTACAGACTTTAGTTTCTTGACATTTTACCACAAAACCTTCTAGTTGTTCCATGTATATTTCTTCATCTAATTCTCCATTTAAGAAAGCTATTTTTACATCCATGTGATGTATGTCCATATTGTGTATAGTAGCTATAGCAATTAACATCCTTATAGATGTAATTCTTGATACTAGAGAATAAGGATTTTATCCTTGAGGACCATTTATGAACCCTAAACCCTTTGTTTTTTTTCATTTTAAAATTATTTTTTAAAAAAACTCCATTAGTTTGTTGATGTGGCATATATGTGGAGTCCACATCTCCAATAATACAGTGTCACGTATATTTAAAATACAATATAATTTTTTAAATAATTTAAAATTCATAAAATTTAAAAAAGAAAACTAAATTTTTTTGAATTTTAAATGAAAAAATAAAATAAAAATTGTAGCGACCATTTGTGATAAATGTGTGAACCTTAGGGATTTTTGTGATATATATGTCAGGTTAGCAAACTAAGGGAGCTTTTGATGGAACTTAACGGCAAGGACCATTTGTGAGCACACATATAGACCTTGAGAACCATGAATGACTCTAAAAAACATTAAGAATGCTATATGATAGTTTCATAAACCGTAGGAACGTTTTGTGATATTAAGCCTTCATAATAATCTTACTCAAAAAGAGTAAATGATAAATGCCTTGTGACTTATGGGAAATATGAAAACGAATTTGACCTTCACAAATAATATAAAGAAAAAAACTTCAAGTTGTAAGTGAACTAAATAAGTTCCAACTATCTCTCAATAAATAAATTAATGAAGAAACACAGTTACAAACCAAAGAAGCAATCTTTTAGAAAAATGGGGCTACATTCGCAAAGAGCAAGTTTTACTTTCCTTCTTTTGCAATGTTTGAAAGCAAAAGGCTCATATATATCAATCTCCGCAAGAAGAATATCAATGGCTTGATGATCTTTCTGCAAAGCTCACATGCACCACAAATTAAATGGGAAAGAGTAAAGCCCTAATACTTACGTTCCCCTCCCCTTCCGCCTAAAAAGAAAAAAGGAAAAGAAAAATAAAATAAAATGGCCGGTGCTCATAAATTCAAAAAACAAACAACAAATTCTTTAAGAATGCAGCAGAGCTAGTTCTATCTTTCTTTTGCTTTCTCCTCCTTTCTCGCACATGCAAATTTTTTATTGTTTTAATATAAGAAACAAAATTCTTAATGAAAAGAAAAAAACTACAAGAAAGGTTGACAAGGTCTACAAAGCAATCAGTCTTACTTTCAAGTTTTCAATAAACAGAGCTCACATTTCATCAACTCATATTCCCCCCAATCAAGATGAATTACACTACGTTGGATAGAGATGCCCATAGAAAGGCTAGAATTTAAATATATCCAGAGTAAACACACACCCTCTTTATCACAAATAAAACCCATTATTTACTTCCAAATAATCTACAAAGAAGCCAACGTTAGTAATCGCCTTTTTGTTGGCATCCACATAATTCTCCATTGGAAAGAAATAACAACTTCTAGAACAAAACACACCAAGTAATTGTCTTTGATAGGAAACAAAGACTTTCTTAAACAAGTCAGAAAGTACAATGAACTAAAGAATTTTCTCTAAAGAGCCTACAATCCCAACTTATCCTTCCTACAAAAAGAAAATCCACAGCAACCATAAAACAAACACTAATCTTCCTTTGTGTAATCATTTAGAAGAAATTTATTTGATTAATTGGAATCAAACATCAAACAGGTCTCCTAACTTCTTCCTTTCAAAAGGTGTAACAACCCAAGGCCTCATCCAAAAGTCTACCCTAAAATTGACTGCTGAATTTCTAGGCTTTCTTAAATACCCAATTGCAAATTAATTGCCAATTAACATCGATATGTCGCTACAGTAGATATAGATTCGATGAAAATTAGAGAAGAAAAGAAGAAAAAAAAACAGAAAAAAGGAAGGAGAGATTCAGAGCAGACGGTCAAAATTGTTGAGGACAATTGATGTAATTTGCAAAAGTCAAAGAGATGGAAGAAGGAATAAGATAGATATCCAAACGGAGAGACTAGAAAAACTTAAGCAGTCGATGTTGAACGAAGGATAGGCAGAGTCGTGAATGAGAGAGAGAGAGAAAGAGGCCGAGTCACGAAAGAGAGAGAGAGGCGGATTCGCCTGTTCAATTTAGCGAAGGGCTTATTTTACGAACCGAGTTTCAGCCTCTCTATATAATGAGAGAGGGTGAGGAGCTTTTTTTACTATTGGACTCTACAATCTCATTTAAGTTAGTCCCTCATCTAAGCAAACATGGGCTTGAGGTTCTATTTAGCACAGTCCTATCTAGTGAGCCTACCAAACATGCCCAATAAGTTATTATTAACAGGCCCAAATCAATTTTTTCTTTTCTCTTTCAAATGCTAAAATCATGCAAATTCAAGTATAATCCATAAAAATCCATTATTCTAATCTAAGGTTCTAAACAACTAAATCAATCCCAAATTCACACAATCACCAACCAACCAAGGAAAGGAAATCGAACATCTTACAAACCATTAAAAAAAACACACATTTACGCATAGATAAAGCAAGAAATCCAAATTATATTTATGAATGATTACAACTCATGACAAAAATACACAAAAGATAATAGATATCCTTCCAAAACAGCTAATGCATCCATTCTTCCAAAAGCCTTAACAAAGCAAACTACATAATATAAAAGGCTGTGATGAATAATATATTTGATTGATTGTTTACAAAAGGAAGATATACCTATTATATACAAGTTTGAGAGACCTATATTAAGTGAATACAATGGAGTAAATTTAAAGAATCAATTACAAAATCTAATAAGGGAAGGTCGGCCTGGAGAGGATTAGGCTTGATTGAAATGGTTGACTTTTGATGATGAAGGAGGTGATGCCGTGGATTGGGGGTATCCCTTTTACATCCCCACAAGACGGTGGCCCCTTTCGAGACACCGATCTTGGACCAGAGTAATTAAAATCGCGGACAAGGAAGAGGTTTTGTGAGCGCATCGACAAGTTGATCATGGGTGGAGACATGGAACACTTGAAGGAGACCACGATTAACACGATCACGAACAACCTGAAAATCGAGTTCAATATGCTTCATGCGAGAATGGAGGATTGGGTTGGTACAGTAGGAGGTGGCCTCAATGTTGTCACAAGATATGGTAGGTTTGTGTGGGGGAGATACGCCAAGTTCCCGAAGGAGAGACTGAACCCAGGCTAAGGCAGCTATAGCAGCAATGGCACAATACATTGCCTCTGTGGACGAGCAAGTGATAGAATGTTGCTTGTGAGAGCTCCATAAGATTAAGTTACTACCAAAGTAGACAACAAAATCGGTGGTGGACTTGTAGTTATCAAGATCACCAGTCCTATCCACATCGAAATAGGCATAGAGATGCGATGAGGCACAATGACGAAGAAGAAGTCCCTAGGAGATAGTACCCTTCAAGTAGCAAATGAGGTGTTTCAAGGCCTGCAAATGAGACACAGTCAGGCAATGCATGAAGGCCACGAAGGAGATGTTTGGGCTAGTGAGGCTAAGGTACTGGAGGCCACCAATGAGTTGATAAAGACAATGGCATCTATGAGGGAAGAGCCATCGAAGAGAATAAGGAGATCATGAATATACTTGTGTTGAGAAAGAAATAAACCATCATTAGTATGGAGAACTTCTATTGTATTTAATAATCGACACAAATTAATGTGCAATCATTAAATTAAAAATACCCACAAGTGCATGAATCTATTGAGGTATAGATTTTGTAAATACGGGGTCGATCCACGAGGAACTGTCGGCTTACTACAAGGTCGATCCCACAAGGAACTGTCGGCTTACTACAAGTTCTAATTTGAGTACGTAAAGAACACTTATTTAACACAACACAAAAGCAGAATACAAATTGAAAGCTAAAAAAAGAGTAAATAAAGGTAAAAGAAATGAAACAAACAAGAAACCAAAGAAAAACACAAAATTCACGTTTCGACCTCTGTCAAACACAAAATTCACGTTTCGACCTCTGTCTCGTTTTTGGCCTATAACTTTCCAACCGTTTGTCCAAAATTCACGTTCTTTATATGGTTGGATTCAGAATAGAAAAATGAAGAACTCATCACATACCAAATTCCAAAAATAGTGGAAAATAAAAAGCTACTGGTCGTTCAAACAGTGGCGACTGGTCTTTTTAGGCAGATTCGTTTTCTCTGTTTTCAGTTTTGACCTCTGTCCAGTTTTTGATCTATAACTTTCCAACCATTTGTCCAAATTTCACGTTCTTTATATGGTTGGATTCAGAACAGAAAAACAAAGAACTCAACATAGACCAAATTCTAAAAAAAGTTACGAAAATAAACATAATTCAATGAAGAAAACACACAACATTTCAAACAACACAAACATACAACAAATTTGGTGGGGGGGTGTTTGATTTGATTTGAGTGACCTAATTCTAATGCTTGAAAGTAATCAAACTCTAATTTTAACAAGAATGAGATGAAAATCAAAATGTGAAATTAAAATGTAACAAACACTAGGGTTTCAGAATCTACCCTAAACAATCCTACCCAAGTTCAAGGACACTCAAGTGATGAACTCCAAATGTGTTGATGAAGATGTTCGCAATCAAGACCAGGTCTAGTGGCTCAAGATGCATTGATTCTCTCTAATGTAAGTAGAGTGCAGGGCTAGTGCTACAATACTTGTGCCTTCCCTATAACCAACCTAGGTGTCCTTAGTACTTCGATTTGATTACAAGAAAAACCCACTAAGTTCATAGAAAATAAGAACATCACAAGAACCCTAATAGTATGATGTTTACATTAGGCATTCAAGAAACCAATTCACATGGATGATTCTTACTTCATCCATTTGTTGCTTAGGAAAACATGAGGATACACATAATCCCAAGAACCTCAAGAAGCATGCTTTCAAAGGTGATCAATCAAATAAAAACATACATCAAGAATAGATTATTTTAGTGAATGGGAATTCATCAATAATATCTAGAAATTCATACACTCAAGCATAAAAACAATAGAGTACTCATGTTTAGGGCTTCAACCTAAGTCCTAGCTATGGAGTTTAGTTCCTCATACTTATTTCAAACACAAATTCAAAACAAAATTAGAAAGAGTTTACAGATTTTGTGAAAGTGGTGGAAGTTCAAAGTCTTCAATGGTGGAAATCTTCTTCATTTCTTGCTTGGTTGCCCTTGTCTTCCTCCTCTAGCTCTCAAGCACCAAAACCTGCTCTCAAATCTCTACAAATTGAATTATTCGTTGAATGGTTGATGGAAGATGCCTCTCTATGCTCCCTCATCCCTCTCTTTCCTCCTTTCATCATGGCACTTTAGAATTTGTCTCCTCCTTGTCTCCTTGCTATGATGGGTTTTTGTCTTCACAAAAATACTATTAGTCTCAAAATATTGCACTCCATCAAAGTAATTTCTTGTTACCAAATGGTATGGTAACAAGAAGAATCAAGATGACACTATAGAGGTAAAAACTGACCCAAGACAAATCTCTAGAGTTGTTGTAACATGCAGAATCAGTTGGATAGGCTATACTTGTCCAATGGAGATCAAATTCAGATATGTTGTAGTCAACATCCATTGGAACAAGTTTCATGAAGATCTTCACCTCATCCAAGCACCGGAGCATGCTGATCCAAGGCCAAGAAGTTGACCTACAAAGTGTTTGGTGGCAGCGTACAAGTGTTTGGCTTTGAAATTTTTGTTTTTGGTGCGGATAATCATGAAGTGGTTGTTGAGGGGACTGGGTGGGGAGGAGGAAGAAAGATTGGATGAGTGAGAAGAATAGGAAGTAGGAGGAAAGGGGCCATAGATGGAGAACGGGCATGAGGGAGTAAGATACTAAGCCCGGGAAGCACAGGTGATGAGGAGGAAGTGTCAGTTGCATAAGAGGTGAAGGGACAAGTGGTTAGGAGCACAATTGGAGAAGGTGCAGAGTGGGCTAGCGAGGCTGAAGTGAGGGTGGAGGGGCTGGAGATGGGACGACAGCAGTAGGAAATGGAATAGTGGTGTCGGTGGAGTAAAGGCGGTGCAGGGAGGTGAACTGGAGGATGAAGCGCAGAATGGGTTGTGTCACAAAATGAGAAAGTAAAAGTCTTTTCATCAAATTTGACATGGCAATAGACAAAAACACGAGAAGTAGAAAGGTTTAGGCATTGGTAACCGCTTAGGGTGAGGGGAATAGCCAAGGAAAAGACGAAGATGGGGACCGAGAGAAAAGTTTGTTAGAGTTGTACGGGCATAACCATGGGAAGCACAAACAGCCAAAGACACACATCTTAGTGTAATTGGGATCATCACCAAATAGGGCTTTGTATGGTGAGATGTTATGAAGCATGGGAGTGGGCATTCGATTAATAATATACATGACAGCTTTAAAGGCGTTGGACCAATAAGGAAATAGTAAGAAAGCTTGATGAAGGAGAGTTAACCTAGTTTCAACTACATGGGGGTGACGACATTCAGCGGCGCCATTATGTTCAAGGGTGTGGGGTGGGGTAGTGAGGTGAGTGATGTTGTGGGTGGCAAGGAATATTTTAAGTTTTATGAATTCACTGCCGCCATCAAAATATAGGGTGATGATTTTGGTTTTGAAATAATTCTCCTCATCTATGGCAATCAAGTCATAGAAGGTTGAGTGTGATGTTGGATTCAAAAAAGCTGAAATTTTCAAAGTAACATCATAGAAAGTCTTCAAAAACATCACAAATATGACGGCTTTTTCCCAAACTTCATCATTAGGTGGACCCACCCTCTTATTAGTCTTAGATTTTCCCTTCCGTTTCCCACTCCCTTCAATGCCTTCATTTCTCTCTTCATCTAATTCCTCTTCCTTAAAGTACATTAAGTAGGAAGAATCGAGACCATCTCCTATCCTATCAAAAGATTTTTGAAATTTCAATGTCTCATTAAGCATCAAATAAGTGGAGTTCCACCTAGTGGGCACATCTAGCACCACTAACCCCTTGCACTTTATTTTTTCTGTCTTAGCATACATTTTAAATTAACTCAACCGAGAAGGTGAGGATCTTACAAACTTCACCGCATCACGCTATTCGACTCCTTTCACCCATATATTTTCTTTCGCACATAGCCAATTACCTTAATATTGGCAGCTGCATTATCCACGTAATTTATGAGTATCTTCTAATGCCCCCAATCAATCAAACAATTTTCAAGAAATTTCGCAATGCTCTCCAACTGATTATCAATTACACAAAAAATTAGGATTATTTTGTGCATTTTATAATCGAAATCAACGAAGTGGACAATGAACACCATATAATTCACATTTTGAACTGATGTTTTAAGTATTGGTTATAAGGCATATCCTATGTGAACAAAGGTCAACTTTCAACTTCTCCTTCATTTTCATGTACATTTCTAGAAGTCTTCTTCTAAAAGTTATATGAGAAGGTGGATGAAATTGTGGGCGTGCAACACTACAAAATTCCCTAATCCCTTCACCCTCCACAAAGCTAAAAGGTAGCTCATCTCGCACTATCATTCTAATACAAGCATCTAGACAATCATCCTTTTTAAAATTCATAGAAGCAAGAGCATTACCCTTGGATGCATCAAATGTGAGTGTCCGTATGTTCTTATCCTTATGTCTATAAGGGTAATGCAAGCATTGTTTGTTTAGATGCTTCTACATGTTGCTAGTCCCATTTTTCTTAGTATCACTAGCATAAGTAACACTACAATACTTGCATTCAGTGGCGGATCCAGGATTATGTGGCCAAGGGGGCTTAGTGTAAAAGTTCCAAAATTTTTCTACAAAGAAAATAATGCTAAAAAGATAGAAAGATAGTACCTCCATCATAATTCATAACAAAACCAATAATACAAGTTACAATTGTCGACGACGAGTTTTCATATTATGAAAACGTTGCATTATAATTTCGTTATCAATACAAGCAAAAACATATCTCTCAATGTAAACAATCAAGCTATCATTCAACCATTGATCTCCCATTCTGTTGCGAAGTGGATTTTTAATAATATTCATGGCGGAAAATGCCCTCTCCACTAAAGCAATTGCAACCGGTAAAACTAAAGCCAATGTAAGAAGCAAATACACATAAAGAAATATTTCATGCATTCCTTTCTGCACCATTTTTTCCACAAGACTACTAATCCATTCCAATTGAGAAAAATCACTACTCGAACACATATGATGAACATAAACACCAAGTTGATCTTCAAGCATCAATAAGTCTCTATCCGAAAAATCATAAGGATAAAATTGAGCAAGACGAACTAGCTTTCGTTTGTCAAAAGCTACAAAGTTATTTTTCGAACTCAAGCATGCCAAACAAGTAAGTAACTTAGTACTTACCTTGTTGAAGCGATCATTTAATTCTGCAAGTTGCCCATCATTGGAGCATTACGCCGTGATCTCCCTAGAATTACATATTCATCATCCATGATAGGAATTGTAATATCATGTTTGTAACAAAAAGAAGATGCTTGCTCAACCAATTCTTTAAACTCATTATCCATCATGAACTACAGGTTTTCCTTGCATATTTTCACTAAACTCATTGCACTTACAATGTCTTAATCTTTCTTTTGCAATGCTAGAGACAAAATGTTTGTTATTCCCAATATAGCTTTCATTACAAATAAGTGAAACACAAACTCAAAAGATTGTATTTCTCTCCATAACTTATAAGCTTCACCCGAACTATCATTAGGATTATCATCAACAATCATTTGAAGCACATTCACCATAAATGAGAACATAGACATGATACTAATCAATGTACCATAATGTGAGTTCCATCGTGTATCTCCGACACGTTTGAGAGTAGTTTCTTGATTTAAGCCCCGGCCCCGTTATAAGACAATCATCTTCAAAAGCTCTCACAAGCTCTTCTTGGTATTGTACTCTAAGTACATCGCGACGATTACAAGATGCTCCAACAACATTAACCAAACTATTAGCGTTGTGAAACAAGAGTTGACATCAATATTTTTCTTTGCTACCACAACAAGAGCTAGTTGAAGTTGATGAGCAAAGCAATTAACATAAAATGCACAAGGTTGTTCTCTCAAAATCTTTGTCTTAAGGCCATTAAACTCACCTCTCATATTACTAGCTCCATCATTACCTTGTCCTCGTACCTTGGAAAAGCTTAAATTCCCGGAAGAAAAGAATTCATCAATGGTTTTCTTTAGTGCACTTGAAGTAGTGTCGATTACATGTTGAACCCCCACAAACCTTTCAATTATTTGTCCTTTGTCATTCACATAGCGCAGCACCATCGCCATTTGCTCCTTTATTGAAACATCATGTGCTTCATCCACCATTATTGAAAAATATCTGTCTTTTACATCACTCAAGATAAGACCAATGACTTCTTTAGCACAAGAATTGACAAGATCTTTTTTAATTGAAGGAGCTATTAACTTTGAATTTCCTGGAGCATTTTCCAACACAACGACCTTAACTTTTTCATCATGATCCGCAAGAAATTGCAAGAGTTCTAAATAATTCTATTTATTACTTGATTGTGCACTTTCATCATAACCACGAAAAGAAAGACCTTGTCACAAAAAATACCTAGTGCACTTAAGTGATGCATTCAAGCAAGTGCAATAAGCTGTGCGAGCTTGGCTTGTTTGCTTGATTATAATTGTTTCAATGTGTGTAGTTTGATGCATCAAATTGTAAGCAAGTTCTCTAGCTTGGTTGTGAACATTACCAACCGGTCCAACATGAAGGTTAAATCTTTCTTTCGCCTTCTTCCAATTATTGAAGCCTACCCCAGTGAATGCATCACCATTCACTTGATCAAAATTAGATTTGAAGAGATAACAATGAAAACAAAACGCAGCATCTTTAGCAATACTATATTCCAACCAATCATGATCATCAAACCAATGAGCAATGAAGCGTCTATTAATTCCTGATTGATTAGTTTGAGGGAATTTATAACTTCTAGGTTGACAATGTCCCTTTTGTAGATATGCTCTTCGGATCTCATCCCGAATATTAGGACTATAATCCGTCATTCGAGTTCGTAGTCCAGGGTCTGCTTGAAGATTAGCTAAGATCTCATCTACTTTGGTCTTGCATTTGAACTACCCAGATTAGACGGAGAAGGACTATCTATAGATAATTTTCTTTTAAAGAATCGTCCCATAAATCTACAAATCAATTAATTCAATCAATCATTAATTTTTTCCAAATTATCATATGAATATGAAAATGTCAATAACCCACTCTCAATATTCAATATACTCCTTAAACCCATATCAATCAATATTAAATATACCAAATTATCATATCAAATAGCAATCAATATTCAATATACTCAATCAATTCATATTATCAATCGAGCATAAACTCAATCAATCTACATTAATATGATTATCACTATGATTCATATCCATAAATTTAATTACATAAAAAATATCAATATGATTCATATCCATAAATTTCAAGCATAAACTCAATCAATCAATATGATTCATATCCATAAATTTCATTACATAAAAAAAATATCAATATCAACAATATATATTATCACTATAATTATTAATATAAATTTTGTCATGCTTATTTGTAGTTAAAAAAAATGGGTAGAGGACGACGGCAGAAGGTGGTGGTAATCGGCACCTGGGCCACCAGCGAAGAGTTGATGGAGGTTGTCGAAGGTTGGGGGAGGTTAGGAGAGGTTAGGGTTTGAGAGGGTGAGAAGAGGAGCTGTGAAATTGGGAATGAAGGGTTTAGAGGCAGAGTCGAAGTGAATCATGCTATGTTATGTTTTTTTATAATTTCTTTTAATTTTAAACCTGGCCCAAAACGACGTCGTTTTGAGGCAGGTCAATTAAAAAAAATTTGATTGACCCTTGGACCAAACGACGTCGTTTGGCAAGCGTTTGTTTAAAAAAAAAAAAAAAAGGGATGCGTGCAATGCACAATGACTTCGAAATGGCCTAGGACTTTCATCGAGCACTTGGTGTACATACAAGAGGGCTTCCAGCAGCAGTCCAAGGGGGCTTTCATGGAGTCCCTTGCCAAATTTCTAGCCTTCCAAGGGTCGTCCGACCCCTCTTATCCCAACGTGGGTCCGCCCTACTTGCACTTAACTCTTTTTTCAACCTCTTTTTTTTATAATCTCATCTACCGCTTTCACATTCAATATCAAAGCATACTTTGAAATGGTTCCCACACATTACTCTTCTTCTAACTAGGTTTCCTTTTTCCAATACTAAGTTGTAATGGTGATGGATTTGGTGATTGTAATAACCCAAACCTTAATTAATATTTAACCATTAAACTATTAAGAGGAAAGGACACTTTTGCCTCTAGAATAGTTTAGTAAGGGAGAAGTTGACTTTTTGACCGAGAAAGAATTTGACCTTTCCACTTGCATCTTTGCGTAGAGCACGACGAAACGAGTTCGTAGACACGGAGTGGACTCAAATCGGAGTTGTAACGAAGAAAATAAAGTCAAAATACATATGAGGGCAAAATGGTAATTTTGAAATCATGATTTTTTAAAAAAACTGACTCTCTCTCTCTCCTCCCTCACTCTTCTCTCTCGACCAGCAGCCCCCTTGTTTTAACTCACCACCTTCAAACCTCCATAACCACCGCACCCTCCACTCCCGACCGGTCCTCGCCCTTGGAACCGCTGCTTTTCACCAAAAACGCTCGAGATCACGTCGGTGTTGACAGAACTTCCAAGCTTTCATTTTCTGTCGTCCGGCCAACAAATCGGAAGAGTGAGGTATGGTTTTCTAGCTATTTTTCATGCTCTAGCTGCTGGTTGGGTAGGATTCCAGAAATTTCAAGCCTAGCCATTTTCCATGAACCCCAAGCGGATCTCACATCTTGTGTGATTTCCGGGTTCAATGGTTTTGAACCATTGATCGTGCGATTGTGACCAAACCAACCGTCGGATTGAGACCAGACTCATGGGACTTATGTCCTAGGTTTAAAGAAACGTTAATGTGGGCATAGGAGTAACTTTAATTGGATGCACGCACTTCTAGGAGCTGGGGGTCAGGATTTTATTTAAATATTTATATCGAGCAGTTTTATTAATATATATATATTATTATGGTAATTCAATCAGGCACCCAGCACCAGTTGACTCGCAGGAGGGACCTCCAAAAGGTCCAGCGAGCTCGGACTAGCTATGAGTGGACTCTTCATTTTCAAAAATGAATTTATGCAATTCAGTTACAGTATTTGATCTTGAATAAGTTGTATTCACAGATTAGTGTTTTACAAGTTGATATGTGCTTTTAAATATTTTGATTTATATACTACCAAGTGAAATATTATTTAAGGATATAGGAACAGAAAATTTAAGCTAAATATCAGATAAATGGCAGCAGAGTTTTAGATTTAACATAAATTCAGTTATTTATCATATTTTTCAGAGATTTTAGATTTTCTTAAGCCACCTTAGGTACCCAGATTATAGCGAACAGGTTGCCTTCAGATAAGACGATGTCTACAGACATCCAGGTTGCCTTCGGTATATGTTGCCTTCAGATATTACGATGTCCACGGACATCCAGGTTGCCTTCATTTTGTCGGCGTGCTTGACATTTGCCTCACGAGTTTTGGGGACGCCGGGACCGTGGGAGCCGAGAATGCGGATCAAGTCGACTATGGTCCCCGAATCCTGCGGTTTGCGGCTCGGGTTGACTTTATGTCACCGAGACCTGCCAGGAATTGACAGATTATTAGGAATTGATTACCAAGAATTGACGGATATCAGGAATTAACATAATTAAAGGGGTACACCTAGGTGGTAGTTTTAAACTGATTTCAATGCTTTTAAGAGTTTAAAGATGATTATGAGTATAATTGACATATATTTATAAATATATGAGTGCATTGATTTCAGTATGTATATGATTAAAAGAATGAATTAGTTTTGTATAACTGTTTTTACAGTGGGGTTAGTATGTTCTTATGCTATTTTTCTTAAAACTTTGTTTTTGGGTCCACTCACCTTTTAAATGTTTTGCGCCCCCAAGGCATAGACGTGCATCTGAAAGCCACCATAGGGCAGTTTCTGCTTCCTACATCTCTTCAGTTTAGTGTAGTTTCTTTGACCCTCCAAATGTTCTTCTTGTAAATTAATCTGTATAGATGCTCTGATATTGCCCTTGGGCTCGAACTTTACTGTTGATTGTATGTATATGCATGTTGGAAGTTGGATTGTGTATATATGCTTGTTTTGACAGGTGTAATTTTGGGGAATGAACAAATTACAGGGGAGACTCTGCCGAATTTTCGGTAAAAGTCAAGGCTAAAATGAAGTTAAGTTTGTAACCAGAAGGGCAACGAGGTCATTTGTGCTCGACACTCGCCAAGTGTCGATCAAGAACATGTGGTTCGCTCGGATCCCAAAGGGAATTTGGGTCGGGTCCTGTAGTGATGCTATTGTAGGAGATACAACAGCATCACTACAAGGTACATAATCATCACTCCTACGCATTTTAGCCTCATTAGAAGCAAGTTCATATCGATAAACATATTAAAAATAGATTTAAACACAGTCATCAAAGTTTTTCCATCCATAAATAAATTGAAAATATTTATCCTATCAAAAAAAAAATATTAAGATCACATATCCTATCAACAAAACATATTACAAACATATACAAAAATAGGGTTAGTAGCAGATATTTACCTCCATTGCAGCTAAATTTTTGAAACTTTTAAAGCTCATCAGCAGAGATGCTAAACAATTGCAAATCAAAACAAAAATAAGGTTAGGTTACGAACGGTTCGGGTCAAGTTCATCGGTTTTGAAAAAATTAGACTCAAGAGCCGAACTGTGGACCTTCTGTTCGAGTCAAGTCCAAGGTTGACTTTTTCAGTTTGGTAAAAAAAAACTTCTTTTTTGGTTTGATTTGGTCTGATTCAATCACTTCGGTCGCTTTATCGGTTTTAATGTCCACAGTTAGAAAACAGAAAAACATAAGGAATACAAGCAACCCCAAGTCATGAGTCGTAGTTTTGAGTTCCTTTGCGAGTGGAAACCGAGCAAACGTCATGCAGGAATGAACCACAAGCGTTCAACCATGTCTATGAAAGTCACCGATACAAACCAAATCATCGACCTACAGTCCCTGGTTGACTCCCTCTACCACAGAGTTTAGGTACCTTTTCTCTCTCTCTCTTATTTAATGCCCTTTGGTAAGTGAGAAGTTGTGGTTAAAAGAAGAAGCTCAAATAATCAAAATCCTATTAATTCCCTACAATTTTTGCAGGGAAAAGCAAGTACTCAAGAGAAATGCTAATCAAACAACGCATTCTGTATTTCATAGCTTAAATTATTGGTTGGTTGATTGTTTATCATCAATGGAAATCATAGCATAAACAGTATGAGTCTTAGCTATTTATTTATATAAACATTATAGCATAAACAGTTCGAGTCTCAGCTATTTCTATATTTTCCTTGAAAAATCTAAGCAAACAAAGGGTGGGTTGTAACTTCCATCTAATAGTTAATCCTCCAAGTCTTCATCATCCTGGACTCAAGTTCTCGTTTTCCTTTTTTTTTTTTTTGGTTATATTCAATTTTCATGTTAAATATATTGGTTTAGATTTTTCTATGATTTTTTCCCATGTTGGGAATGTTGAGGAGAATGGCTTCCAAAACCTGAAATACAAGTAACGTCAGTGTGAAAGGCTTGCAGGACAGGTCTTGTCCACCAAATTTGGAGAGTCACCGTGTAGGTACAGGTAATGTCATATGTTGTGGGGATGACGGTAACATTAGAGGAGTTCAAGTATGCCAGAAGAAAAAAGTAGCCAGGAGAGTTGGGAGGTTGGTGGAGTAAGCTGGGTACTTCTTGAAAAGAATGAACTTAGAATTAGTTCCATATCTACTAAACAAGAGTGAGGAGCTTGGGAAAACGAAGGAGGGATAAGAGCAAAATTAGGAGTGGCAATTTTCAACATGGCACAATAATTTGAGACTACTTGGAAAAAACCTTTGACTAACGCAACTTGGTAACATGAGTAAAAAAGAAGTTGGGATAGTGGCAAACACGAATAACCAAGCCCAAAAAAAATACTTTGTTTCTTTCTTTATATGGTATTATATGAATTCTTGTAGAAGGATAACTTTATATGGTTTTGCTAGTGTTAAGATAAAGTAGATTTTTATTGGAAGATAGAGATACAATTTTACCTAATTAATATAAGACCAAAGACAATAAAGTAACACCTACTTTTACCAAAATAAAATCGAAGAACACTAAAATTACTACATGTGTCATTATGCTATTATTGTCAAATATAAATATTTAGTTTTCACCCAAAATCTACAGCTATCAAAACGACATAACAAGACCCAACACATGACCAACAACGACACTACTGAAACGTGACCTTTCATCTTCAACTACAGAAACCGCTTCAACAGTTCCACACTATTCTCCAAAATCTCAGACGATCGTGCGGCGACCAGCAATGACAATGACCAGCGACGACGACCAACAACGACCACCATCAACGACGATCAAAGTGATTTTCACTTTCTTGGGAAAAAAACCATAAGAAAATGACCCTCTAACACAAATTTGCCTTCGATTTTAGGGATTACACATTTTTGCTACTGTTCTTTATGCAATGTAGTTTTTGGAAAAATGGATGACTTGTTGGATTCAAAACTACTTTTGGTTTAGGTTTTGCTTCGTTAGTAGGGATTAAGGATTTCTGAAATTTTACTTACTATTCATTCTTCATTCTGCAATGTAGTTTAGGTTTTTGGTTTACTTTTGGTTTGAAAACCTCTAAAAATCACAAAAGAAAGAAAAAGACTATCAAATCTGTTTTCTGTACTAAAGAACAGAGCAAAACTGCACTGCATATCCTGTTTAGTTTTAAGTTCTTGTTTTGACTTTGCTGAGAAATCACAAAAGAAAGAAAAAGAGCATCAAATTTGTTTTCTGCACTGAAGAAAAAGAAACTGCATTGCAATTTTTGTTTTCTATTTTCGGCTCAATGATTTATACTTCCATTTCATGTCAACTTGTTGTGTAGTTTCTGTTATGTTTTTTGTTTTGGGTTGCTCTTGTTATATTTCTATAATGTTTGATGATATTTTGCGTTTTGGATTGCTTCTTTTAAAGGAGGAAGAGCATCAAATATATCTGTTTTTTGCACTGAAGAAAACATAAATTGCATTGTTGTTTCTATTTTCTATTTTTTGCTCAACTATTTATACTTCTTCCTTGTAGTTTATCTCTACTTGTCCTAATAGTATTTTCATCCCTTCTTGTTGCAGATCACAAATGGCACAAGAAATGTCACCACAAAAGAAGGAAGCTCAAAACCAACCAAAGCGAAGAATCAAAATGATGGCTCAAAATAGTAAACTAAAGCCAAAGCCAAAGCCAAACTATGATCGGAAAGCATAGCACCAGGACTATGTCCAGTTTCGGTGCAATTTCAATGCTTTCAACAACATCATTACAGATGTAAAGGACAAGCTCAATGAAAGGCAGAAGAAGCTTCTCAAGAAAACCCCCTTTTGGAACTTGATTGAGCTGTTTTACCACTAGAGAATTGACATGAATAACATGAATAAGTCGGACCTTGACTTAGCATAGCTGCTCAAGAAATTTGATCCGGATACAAAGTCCTTCAAATTTGGCACAAATCATTCCATATCACAGGCAATGCAGTGACTCAGATTCTAGGACTGCCAAATGAAGGAAAATTTGTCAAACTTGTCAATGATAGGTACACTGCTACCTTCAGAACAAGGCACTTTGGAGAAAAGGGAAAACCATCAAAAAACATGGTAGAAGCAGAATTACAAAAGACAATTGCCTTGGCAAAACCAACCGAAGAAAGAAAACAGAAAAACGAAGAAAATACCCGAACTGACAATCATTCAGCATGCAAATTGAATGAAAATGTAGCAGAAAAAAGAAAACAGAAAAACAAAGAAAATAAAAGGAAAACCTACCAGAAAATTGAGCTCCAACGGCAGATCCACAACCACAGCTTCAAAAACGAAAAAGAAAACTAACGAAAACGAAAGAGAAGCTTGCGCGTAGTTTAAACATTCAAAGGTAAAAAGCGTCATTTAATTTGTAGGTTTACAGATGGGCGAAGCTTTTTAAGAAGAATGGTTGAATTGTCTTATCAGTTCTTATTTTTAAGCTGGCTCAATGAATCCGGGCCTCCTCTTTGGCTTAATCTAAAATAGCAATTTTTTCCTAGGTAGTAAAACCAAAACCAAAATACCCAATATCTCACATACTAATTAGTAAAGTTAATTATGTCTAATATTTAATTTTTCTATTTTTATCTTATGGAGGATTAGAAATTATTGTTTTGGCTTAGAAATAAACAAAACTTAGCCTTAAGTTTCTAGTTGAGAATCTATGTGGATCAACCGACCACAACACAATTAACAAAACGAGTTTGGTTTAAAGTTGAGTCATTTAACATGATTAATTAAATAGGTTAGGTTAGAGTTGACTATAAGTTGGAATGAATACGAAATGAAATGACATGACATGACACCACTACATGTCCTGGCTCGATTTCCAACCCAAGTAAAATGGGGATTAGAGATGATGTAGAAGCATCTATGAAGCTCTCTAAGATTACATAGGCCCGTCAGTCAATTGGGCTAGAGTTCTATTTACTTTAAATTATTAGTTACTTCTTTTGTTTTCCTATTCTTACTAGGATTTGGCTTAATTTCCTGTTTAGGTTTTTAATTTCCTATGTCAATTAGTTTTTCTGTATTCTAGTATTTAGTTAAAGACTCTTTATGCAATTTTTGTTAATGAATATAATTTCAAATGTTAGTTTATAGAGTTTCTGCTGGGATTTTGCCCTAGAACTCAATTATCTTCGTTCCAACTTCGATTCTACTACTTTATCCTTATATTCTCTGTATTTTGGGTATGTTTAGGTTGCTAGACAGCAGCTTATAAGTCGTTGCCCTGCATCAAATTAGTATTGGAGCCTAGGTTAATCCTTGTTCCACGCCATGGTTGAACGTGATCGAGGTTGTGGATGAAGGAACCAAGCCTAACAAACAGAGATGGTTGAGATGTGGCGTATGATGGAAGAGCTATCGAGAGCAGTGCAAGCCCTCCAACAATAGGAATGCGCGAATGTGCATATGGAGATTTTCCGGAACATAGCTGCGAATCCCTTAGACATACTGGAAGGTGGTTGTAAGGATGACTTTGAAGAAAAGGTAAACCCCTTTCATGAAGCTGGAAACCATGATGATGGTCATAGAGGCAGATTAGAAGGAGTGGTTCGCTCCCGAATTTGATTGTTGTTTAGAAGACAATTGTGAAATTTGTTTTGGGGTGGAGAAATTTTTTGTTAAAGTATTTAGTGATAGTAAAGAGAAACTATCATTTGAAAATTTGTTGAACAAGGGGGTCTTGAAGGCATTGTTGAAGATGATAAAGAAACACTAAATTTTCGAGACCAAGTGGATGGTTTAGAAATTGATAGTTCTGAGCATGTTGATTTTCTTGGAGTTGATGCTTTTAATTTGAAAATTGCCAAGAGCTTCATTGATCTAGTCAATGTACTATCTTTTGGATTAAAGGTTCTTTGGGCTGCGAGATTGTCTATTAAAGATAATTGGAATTGGTCCAAAAAGATCAAATATTCTAAGTATCTATTTCTTTGGAGTGGGAAGGTTCAATTTCAAGGCCAAAGTTCTATAGACAGTTTATGTAAGTGGAGGTTCTATTTGGACAGTTTTCAACAAAAGGTTGGAATTTGAGGACAAATTCTTCACAATCCGGTGGAATTGATGCAAAGTGTTCAAGAATGGTCTTATATTCAAAATACCTCTTTGTTTGGAAAGGAAGAATTCAGTTTCAACCAATGTTGCACCAATATGGATACGGGTACGGCGATACGATACTATACAATGCGCCGATACGGCAAATCTCCAAAAAGTAGGATACGAGTACAGCCTCGATATTGTTGCGTCGATTAGCTGCACCAAAATGAATTTAGCTGTATCCTCAACTTGTGATACTCTCAAGTGCACGAGCCGTTCGGTAGTATAGCATATGTAAGTGCGAGGTCGATTCCACAGAGATTGGTGATTGAATGATCCAATTCAATTTTCCTACACAAAACAGAAATGAAAAAGAAAAGAAATAAATAAAACAAGAAAGAAAGAAAAGAAATTAACTCAAGCAAATAAGTTCCCAAGTTCAATTTAGATTAACGGATTGATTCTAGCTAAAGTATGATTAATCCATGGTGTTTGGTCCTAACCTTGTATTCCCAATTGCCTAATTTGATCATTTGTTGTCTAACCTAAAATTAAGGCATTAGGAATCCATTAAGCCAAGAAGAACATTTTAAACAACCAAGTATGCATCTAATCCTTTTGTTGAATGTCCATACATACTCTTCCTATTCATAGTTCAATTCGAATTAAAGCATGATGTCTACTTTTAATTCAAACTAAGATAGCTAAAATGCAAGCCTTAATGGTGATCAATCATTCAAATTAGCATATTAACTTATAAGCATAATGAATAAGAACAAAAACCATAATTGAAACTTGGAAACTAATCAAACTTGAAAACTTAAAATAAGAAATTACATTACAAAGAAAATTAAAGTAGAACTCAGAAAACAATTGCATTTGAAAACAATTTCTCTTGTCTTTAGGCTTAGTGTTGCAGCTCCCACTTTATCTTCTTTTAATTCTTTTGGCTATTGCAAAACTTCACTAACAACTCCCACCACAAACAATTATCTCATGCATGACAATGCATTGCAGTCTTTTTTTGGGTTTGTTTTGGGCTTGTTCCTCCTAATTTAAAAAATCTGGAAAAATATGGATCTTGAAGTTCTTTGTCTTATCTTTCCAAACATATGCAGCCAAGCTCAAGGAAAAATCGGAAAGACCTTCAAATATCATTTTTGGCCCAGTAACGCAGATGCTGCCGAATTTGACCTTAAGCTGCCAAAACTTGCATAACTTCCTCTAGAAGACTCGGAATCATGAACTGTAAAATATTCTAGAAACTAGACTTCCGTATCTTTCCAATGATGTATGTCTAATTATCTGGTTCTTCCTAAGCAAGTACAATCCAATCTGTGAAGTTGACTTATTTGCAAACATAGTTTTGAGCTCACTTGACTCCAAAATGTATTAAATGAGTCCCAAAGCTTAATACACTGAAACAAAGATAAAAGAGATTAAAAGTACAAGTTTAACTAAAAAAACATAACCAAATCATAAGTTATAAGGGTACAAAATGATATGTAATTATGCATCGATTAGATACGACATTAAAATAATATATATTAAAAAATATATAATAGAAAAATTGATATTTCATCCATACTATAATATGTAAAAAAACAATTAATACATACATATACAAAACAATTAGTAGGCTACTAGGCAGCTATTTCCAAAATACAAGTCCATTTTACTCAACTTTACAAATATTTACCCATATACCAAATTAATCATGCAATAGCTTATTATAAGGGGTTTTAACTGTAGAGGTCCCTAAACTTTACCTCGAGTTGCAATTAGGTTCTCGAACTTTTGTTTGAGGCAATTAAGTCATTCCAACTCTCATATTCGTTCCAATTGAGTCCTTCTGTCAATTTGGCTGTTAATTTGAGGGCTAAAACTGTCCATTTCAATTAAAATATTTTAAATTTTAAAAATTGAAGAAAAAAACTGAAAAAAGTGAAAAATAATAATTAAATTAAAATAATAATTAATAAATAAATAATAAAAATCCAAATCCCTCTCTCTCCAAATCTCTCTCTCTCTCTCTCTCTCTCTCTCTCTCTCTCTCTTGCTTTGTCTCTCCCTCTCTCTCGCAACACATTCCCCCTCCTTATCACCCAAATCCCAATGCAACCTGCAACCCACGCCCCCATTTCCCAACCTACAACTCATTTCCCGTCCCGAACGTCAAATGAAATAGGTCTTGCTTGGTGCTTGCTCTAAGCAAGGCATCAAAGAAGGCCGCAATTGGAAGTAACCGATGCTTCGGTCATTCAGATTGACTTCTTGAGGCCAATCCGTGCTTGCTATGATGCTAGCAAAAGCAGGGGTTGCGGGTGGGTTGGGGTCGCTCCTCTAGTTGAAGTATCGGCCCCTTTTCGTTGCCTAGATTACACATTCGGCCCAAAAGGGAATTTTGCTATGTTTGGAACCTTACACAAGGAGTTGCTTGCTGCTCGCCCTTATCTCTAAAGGGGCTTATGCACTCCACTCGTTACCACTAAACGACGAAACCATGTCAATCTATGCATTCATCAATCACATTCATGAATGGGCTGTAAATGACAATCATGAAAATGGGCTCTACCTCTATGACCAATTTAGGGAGCTCTTCCTCCTCTACCCCACTAACTCCTCGAGTCTCTCAATGGCTTGAAATTTGGCAGGAAAATCTTCTTTGATAATCTCCCCACTAAAAAGATTAATAATTCTCAATAACCAAAACAAAAATGCAGAAGTGAGCATACCCCACTCCTCTCTCTCCCCCCCCTTTTTAGCCAACCCCATTTTTCACCTTGAATTAGTCAAAGCCAAAAATCTGATAAATAAGAAGGGGTGGGTGTGGCTGCCGTTTTGGAAGAGAGATTCTTGAGCGAGCTTATCCTTCTATCTATTACTCTTACTCCACAATGGCAGAAGAGAAGAGAATCTTAAATTTGTTCAAGTCCTTTTAATTACTTACTCTTAAGTAAACCTTCTCCTTTTCCATTTCGCCTTTTCTTTGTGGATTTGTATTGTAAACTTGTGAAGATGGAGGTAGAGTTGTTAGGGTTGATAATGGATGAAGAAGGTGGAGTGGGGTCAATGATGGATGAAGAACCCAAAAGGACGCTTTTACCCCCTCACTTTGATAGATAAATTGACAGAGTTGAACGATAATACCAATTGAAACTATTTATCTAATTAATAGTTTGGGGACCAATTGCAACTCGAGGCAAAGTTATATCTAGGGTTTTATGTCTAGGGTTAAAAACCCTAAAGAATATTATCAATAATCTAATTAACAACACAGCAACTTACTAAAAGAATAAGAAGAAAACCTTGACCTGCGTAAACTTACCCAACCAAATGAATCTGAGATGGAGATGGAGATGGCGACGGCGATGGGTGCGACGGCGATTGCTGGTGGGTTCTCTCTTCCTTCTTCCTCCTTCTTCTTCTTCTTTTTTGGTTGTCGTCTGAATCGCCCAAAAGACCTAGCCTCTCGATTAGTTACTTTTTGTTTTCCTATTCTTACTAGGATTTGGATTAATTTCCTATGTCAATTAGGTTTTCTGTATTCTAGTATAAATTTGTTGATAAATATAATTTCAGACGTTAGTCTATGGAGTTTCTGTTGGGATTTTGCCCTAGAACTCAATTATCTTCGTTCCAACTTCGATTCTACTACTTTATCCTTCTATTCTCTGTATTTTGGGTATGTTTGGGTCGCTGGACAGCAGCTTATATCCGCTGTCCTGCATCAAGAGAGCTCGAAAATTCAAAGTTGGAGATCAATTATGGGAAGAGTAGTTTTAGCCAGGCAGGAAGATGATACTATCATGAAGATCATTAGTTGGGACATGAGAAGAAGGTTTACAAAATCATAGGAACAGAAGGCTAATAAGGAGGTGTTACCGTGTTAGTGAGGAATGGCCCTAATATCGTAATATTACAATAAACACAAAAGGAGAGAGTCTAGTGTCATTACAAGAGAAAGTAATTTGGTGTAGAATTTTAATGATATTGCAATTTTAGCCTTTAATCATTGCTATGAGATCAGTTTTTTCCCTTTAGAAATAATTTGCATCTCCCCTTTTTTTATTTCAAGGGTAACATTTTGATCAAAGATTGACATAGAAAAAAGGGGGCCCAACTGAGCGAGTTATGGTTTAAATAAAACCATCCTAAACTGTAATTGTTTTCTATTCAAAGAAGTAGTTTTGGGCGGCATCTTTGGTCTTTTACCTTCTATCTTCTGGTTGTAGGTGCTGATAAGGGTGTGATAGTTTCTGTGTTACTAATAGGTGCCACTTCCAATGTTTTTCTAATACATTAGTTTTAGTTGTCTTTTCTGGTAATTCTTATACTCCCAGAATTAGCCAAAGTAACATGTGTTAACAAATGCATAGTTATACTTACTTGTTTGCAATTCAAAATTCAGGAACTAGAGGCTGAGAATGCCAAGTTTTCATCTCAACTTGCAAACTGTCGCTGTCATGAGGTGGGTTATTCTATTTGTTGATATACCTTTTTCAAAGGGATGACATTTCAGTTTTTATGTTTAGTAATTTGACTATTACAAGGATATTACTGGTAATTTTTCAAAAAGGTAGAGTGACCCTTTGAAGTAGGGACACTGTTGATTAAATAAGGGATTAAACTTAACAAACTCTGTTAGACAAGAAGCATAACTCAAAAGAAAAAAGGCATTGTACTTTTAGCCGGAAAAAAGGTTTGTCTCAGGACCTTAGACTGATTTACTAAAGGGAAAAAGAAATGAAAATCTCCTTCTTGGTGTTTCCATTTTGGCTTTTTGTTTGATCTTTTTGGTTTTGTGAAAATGAACATGTTATGATGCAGAAAGAGGACAAGCGTTCTGCTGTAAGTTGTGATAGTTCACTGGAGACAAGCAGGAAATCAAACTCTGGAAGTAAGAAGATCACCAAGGAGATAGTAAAAGAGAAAGTGCCAGGTTTTCCCTTTGATTTTTCCTTTTCAAATTAAAATTAAGAATTTTTATTTTCTACCAGATGCCAAGATATATATATATATATATATATATATGCTTAAGTCCTTCAATCTCTCTCCCTCTCCGTGGCACCATCCCTCTCTTTGTCTAGTGGTTCATGTTGTTTCTTAATGGCTGTTTATTGTAGTTATTCAAATTTTAAATATCTCTGTTTGTACACAGGTTATGACACAAGGATCATGAATCACCACTGCAAGAGATATGTTGCTCTGAAAGTCATGTACTTTGGGCAGAGGTACAATCTGCCACTAAGATGAAATTTATTTTTATTTTTAAATTCCAGCACTGCATCTTCAAGCCCAGCCCCACCTCCCGGCACCATTACGTCTTGAAAGTTAAAGAACAATAAACAGAAAGGTAGTTGAATGTTGAATTTGAGAGACAATGCGGTGTAGAGAAATATAGGCTGTTTCATTTTCTTCTTAAGAGCGTATTATCATTTTCATCCCAATAGTTTCTTTCTCCCAGATACATTTTTGATAACTTTATCGAAGAAGCTTTCTAGAACAGCATTGCATGATCGATAGGCTAGAAAGAACCTAATACCCTTCATAATGATAATGGAATGTTTAAGGGCTTTCATACTCTGCATTACAGGTTTTATGGTTTTGCTGCAGAGGCACAAATGGATCCAACTATTGAGGTATTCTCTCATATTATTATTTTTTTCCTAGTTTGTGCCTGAAATATGCATGGAAATGTGAACTAGATAAGCAACGTATGTTACATTGAATGTCAGAATCTTCATTTGTGGTAAATTGATCTGTTCTTTTTGAGCACAACTCAAAGCATTTACTTTTTGCATTTTTGCCCTCAAAGATGCTTGCGGTTGTCCATTTTAGACTTGGTTATGGTACTACTTGTAATAGTACTCTAAAAATGTAGTTAAACTCTACAAATCTTTGAAACTTTAAAGTATACAAATTTGTTTAAAAAAAAAATTTCGCTCAGTATTGATATTTTATGGTATTTCATAAGCGATATCATTCTATATATTGTACTGTTGTACATATTTTGCATTTGTATGAATATGAAATATAGCATTTTCATCCATAAGACTTCCTTCAATATTTAAAGTTGAATGCACGGTAGCTATTGGTTTATATAATTAATTGTAATTTGCAGAAATTAATGCTGTATTGTCTTCATCTTACACTCTGGATAATATACAGTCTGAAATTTTTAAAGCTCTTGAAAAGACAAGGCTTTTAGTCGGTGACAAGAAGGAATCACATTACTCCAGATGTGGTAGGACAGACAAGGGAGTATCTGCTGTTGGGCAAGTAAGTTGATACCAAACCTTTCTATTTGAATTTTGCAGGTTGATAATTGTAAAATTGGTACAACTGTATACAATTTGAGGTTTTCTTATGCTTGTCATTTGTGTATTCCTCAATAATTGGTCACACTGAATTATTCTAGCATCATTTTCTGAATCTCAAGTCAGCATCACTGCTCAAGATGCTAGAAGTAGATTCCCAACTGCTATCCTAGATAAAGCCAAGATTGAAAATGTGGATTACGGTGGAAATATATTAGTGAAAGATAGACATGCATATAAAATTCTAATACCAAAAGGAGTTCCTATGGGGTTCAAATACAGTAGATGGGATACCATTTTGGTCCAGATAATATTGAGAACAACTCATGGAAGTAGAGAAGTTTTGGATGTAGTTATGCACCTGCCATTAATGCGTCTTTCTATCCCTTCCTATCATCCATCCAAGAATGAGATAATTAGGGTTCGCCCAGTGTAAGTTGCATAGTCTTGATGTGTGTTTGGAAATTCATTACATTACACTATCAAGGTTTACTTTTTTTATTTTTATTTTTATTTTTAATATCTAGTAATAAACTTCAGCTCATACCGTCAAGGTTTATTATAAAAAATGGAATAAAGATATTTCTCTACATAATATAAAAGTCTCAATGTCATGTATCAGTGGTGCGAAGTGGCTTTACCTTTATACATCTTATGTTTACAATAGATATACTATCGTATGTAGTTTACATGTTTGGTTAGTGAATTATTGATTGCTTTAACATTTCCATCACTTTAATTCAAAATTTCCATGTATTAATCTAATGTTATTGTCATTTTTTATTTTTTGCCGATCCATCTGTAGATCCGGACTAATGGTTTTATCTAAGGAATACAGACTACTGATATCAGATATTTGCAACCTTGCTTGATAGTTTTGTTTCCTCATAAAAAAGGAAGAAAAGAACCTTGCTTGATGCTAGCTCTCATGCTGCTGCTTTTCTGTATTTTATTTTCAAACTTAACTATGTATTTGATTTATTGAGTATATTGCAATTATTTGATGCAGGTGATCGCTCTCTATTTACGATCAAACCTCAAGGAAACATGTGAGAACAATGAAGGTTCGAGAAAAATGGTTTTCAAAGAGCAATATGGTTAGCAGCTTTTTCGTTTTTGATAGGATATAAGAACTTTAGTGAAAAGACAAAAGAAGTACAAAAGGAGATGGACAGGCTTTGAATAGTTGACATGTTTTTTAAAATGGTATGCACTGTTCAGCTGAGTCCAGATGGCGACACGATCCCTGTGTCTTGTCACTTTGACCCCCTGTGCTCTTCTTTCATTCTTCACACAAGCAGTCCACCTAAGACTACATACAAAGCACCTAGGGCAAACCATATACAAACACCAGACTAGCAAACGAGGTCAATATACAATTCCTTTCCCCCAAAGCGGGGTCTAGAATCTAGTTTTATCTCAAATAAACAACACCGCCTTTGTAGGATGATGTCCGGAATAGGATGGGGGCATTGTTCACCACGTTAATTTAATGTACTTTTTTGTTAGCTGAGGCTTTAATCAAAGTTTGGCACTATCGCTTAGCCAAGTGTCATGGCACACACCATTAACGAAGTTGATCGGCATGGCAAAGAACAAGCTATCTTTTAAGTTTCAGATCAATTTTGACTAACCACATTCCATTTGAATAACACATGCTCCTTTTTTTTCGTGCTTTTCTCAGAAGGTGAAATCGATTATGTGAGGGTGTTGAATCGAGCCCTTCCGGATGATATTCGAGTTTTTGGCTGGTGTCCTGTTCCATTGGGTTTCAATGCGAGGTTTGTCTACCTTGTATTCATTTCGCTACTATTTTGAGATGTTAATGTTGTTCGATACTTCTTTTGTTAGAACTTATCATACAGTGTGTCCTGCTTTTCTTTTCTTTAGAAATGAAAAATACTAATCTTAAAAACCGATTGAGAGGACAGCTCCTCTGAGTAGTTGGTATTTGTTTTTTTTTATTTTGGTGGTATTTCTTTAGTGAAACTAGTACATTTTAAGATACAGAATGAATAAACTCCCGGCTGCCAGCTGTCCACCTAGTTATGCTCTCATGAATTTCCCATGGACCATGTGAATTAGTAACCCCAAAATGGAAGTATATGTATTAATGTTTTAGATTATAGTATCTAGTATAAATTGACCTAAGAAATCATTGAGCACTCAAAACGGCATCATGATTCTTAAGCTTAATAACTGTCACCCACTGATCAATTAAATAAGGAGGCTTTACATTCTGTTGATTAGCTTCATTTGTTATGCCATGATTTTTCTTGTGTATGTCAAATCGTGGCTAAATTTTCTTGGAGCTTCTTTTCGCATAACGCTTGCACCGAAGTGTTTAATTAGGTGCCAATGCCTGGCTATCAAATCGTCACAGCCAGAAATTCTGGAGGCACATTGCTTGTAGCAATAAAACGGCATTTCTTAATGGAAAAAGTGAAGTTTAGCTTATCAAATGTGCTCACAAGATGGGCTGCTTTTAAAGCTCCTTTAATGTGCAAAAGGTATCGGTATTTTAGGCCTTCTAATGGTTGGTGTATTACATGGGGTAAATGAAATCTTGTAGCCTATCACCCTGCCCTTTATGAAGAGGGTGAATAAGTCTTGATTTGTTCCTTGTGTAAGCTGTCTTGTATTTTCTGACCGATAACAATGATTGTCTTGATCAAAGTTGGGGAAAGATTTTAGTTCATTTGAGGATAACTGAGTTCTGCACTCCATCATCTGTGTAACTGCAAGACAATATTTTCATTTTTAATATGTGATGTTTACATGGTTGAGGCTAGTTCACTGTATAATGTAACTGTACTGACCCTCTTTTTTTCTTTTCCCTTTTTTTTTTTTAAAGTTCACTGTAATGATCTTATGCATTACTATTTGTTGCTTTCCTTTGTCAAATACAGGTTTAGCTGTTTGGGCAGGGAGTATTATTATTTATTTTGGGGAGAAAATCTGAATCTCTTGGTGCGCAGTTCTTCTCTTTCAATTATCACATTTTGTGCTCCTTTTATTGGAATTAAGAGAATGAGAAACTTGGTTTCTTTGCTTCATGTTTAGCCAGGCTATGGAGAGTGCTGGTAGGAAATTTATTGGCGAGCATGACTTCAGAAACTTCTGTAAAATGGATGCACTAAATGTACACAACTATAGGCGGAAAGTCACTTCATTTGCAATCTCTCCTTGTGATGTGAGGTTGACATGGGTAGATAATTTTTCTGACCCTGTTTTCTCTCTCTCTTTTTAAATGACTTAATTCACATTTCCCTAATTGCTTAATTATACAAGTGAGGCACAAGTATTTGTTCAAGTTCTATGAATATTTCATCTCTCTCTCTCTCTCTCTCTCTCTCTCTCCCCCTCCATCCATGTGTGTGTTGGGTGTAGCCTATGGGTTTTGTCCGGCAACATTCATACATATGCAAGCAGCATGTGCAAACACAGCCTTTTGCCTTGAGCAGAAGATGTGATTGTCCATCTCCCCACCATGGTACAAACACAGCATCGAAATCCTTTTGTACTGTTCTCTAGATTAGACAGTTTAAATTAACGTGTGAAAGTTGTTTCTGGACTTCAATTCAGTGCTACATGATCTTTGCTCTCTTTTACAAGACTTCAATTCCTATCTCTCAGTTAGGAGTTGACCTATTTCAAACCTGTGTTCTGGTAAAACCTGATTTGATTCTTGCTGTTTCTGAATCTCACTTTCCAATTTATGCCTTTGGTGTCATCTGTTCAACTCATAGTTCAGTTTCTAATCTTATCAACATGCCCAAAAGAAGAATTTTCTGTATTGAGACTTTCTTGAATGGACTTTCATGAGTATTTCTTTATAATTTTGCAATTGTTTTCAGGTGTGATGAGAACCAGCTTTGGGCTATCAAAATTAAAGGTAGTGCTTTCCTCTGGCACCAAGTCCGATGCATGGTTGCTGTACTATTCTTGATCGGCCAAGGTCATGAATCTCCTGATGTGCGTACCAAATGTCTTCTTGATTGGGTTCTCAAGTTTTTATATCAAACTTGTTTAAGCTGTTAAGATATACTACTTCAAAATTATTTGTTTCTTGAATCTCTTAAAACAATCAGCCTGGCATGTGCACAAAACTGAGGTGCAGCCAGAAACACTGTAAAGGTGAAAGTTGTACTGGTACAGAATAGTTATCTGGATATCACACATCAATAACATGCTTCCACACATGCAAACGAATTGCATCCAGTCAGATGCCTCTCTTGCATTATCACATACGCTTTCTGAATTGCCTTATGAAACCTTACATATTTCTCAAAATGCTTTCCAGTTTCCAAAATGCAGTCTCTACGTTAAGTTTTCATTTTTGTTCAACTCATGAGTGTAACTGAGGCAAACTGCTTTAATTTGTAGGTGATAGATGCGTTATTGGATACTGACAGAATCCCCAGAAAACCTCAATACAGCATGGCCCCGGAAATCCCGTTGGTTCTTCAGTCTTGTGAATTTGAGGGTCTCAACTTCACTTGTTCGTCAGGTACTTTTTTGATACATCATATGCTTTGTTTGCGAGTTATTGAAATTTGGAGTGTTGACGTTCTGTCACATCCATTTTCTTCTCTCAAATATTGCTTGCTGAATTAAGAACTGCCCGTGCAAATTGCAATGACTCTCCAACTTCTAAATGTTTAATTTACTTGTGTTCCTAGATTCTATGCAAGCTTTGCGTGTACACTTGGCAAATGAATGTCAAAATTATCATCTCAAAGCAGCAATCTTCCACGAGGCTCTGCAGAGCTGTTTGCCAATAGAAAAAGGTGCTGAAAGCAATATTCCTCATATTATTTCCAATAAACCATATAATATTTGTTGTATATTTATCTCTTACTGAGACGACCTTTGTTTTCTCAGATCAGAGATCCTTGGATAATGGAACAGTCAAGAAAAAATCTTCCCATGTCCCTCTCATGTCACGGCCAACTGAGCGTAAGTGTTACTTTATCTTTGAAAATTACATAGAACTGTTCACTACAATAAATGAAATGTTTTTGCAAGTTTGCATCCTCATTAAAGAGCTGGAATGTATTACACTATACTTTATGGTGGCTTGTTTTATATTATGTACTTAATATAATGTCAAGAGTGTCTAGATAACATCATGTTGTGTGTATTGTATCATGATCATAATGTTCAATGTGATTATCATGATTTCTCATGGGCTTTGGTATTTCTGGAGTTCGAGGAATATTCTCTGTTATCTTATCCAATCCGAAAGCTGTGTAGTCTTGTTCTTGCTGTCTTTTCATTTTCAATGCAATTTTTGTATGGCTTTTATGACTTTTTAGAGATCGCTAGTCAGATCCTATATGCCAGCAGACACCTTGTCTTCTGTTTTGTACTCTTTCATCTATACTAATTTGAAGAAAAGATGCTTTGTCATGCACTATAGCTGAAATGCCAAGTCTACCCTTAATACTTTAAACAAGTGAGATAATAAATCTTAAAAATAAGGATAATATACTAATTTCATATGAAATGATTTTGCATCCAGACGATGTTATTTCTTCTCTACTTGCTAGCATAATTCCTTTCCAATATTTCTAATGCTGCCTCATAACTCTGCTTGAATTGATCCCAGCATCGTATGAAGAGAGACGTGCCAAATTAAACACACGACATAAAGACTAAAGAGTTCATTAATATTATATCTGGAGATTACAAAAGTATAGCAGATTCTACCATTGAACTGCAGTATGTTGTATTGATAAATTATTTGTTTCATTTGCATAAATGTTGCTATATGATTTTGTTATCAATGTAATTTTCTTACTAGCGATTTTTTTTGTTACTTTTTCTGTTAGTGGGAATGAATTTAACACATTGAGCTTTTGATTATTCTACCTACCTGGGAGTATAACAATCCCTTGTAGCCTTTTGTTATTTATTAAACCGCCACAAGCCTTTGCTACTCGGAATTTCCATTGTCAGATCCAAATCACTCTTCGTGGCAAGGAAAACTACTTTGCATCAGTATGCTGTTGTGTCGGTATTCTAATTCAATTACTTACTGTGATTTGGGAAAGTTATGCATCACAATGCATGATTGACTTGTGATACTGCTAGTCAGATCCAAATCACTATCTTTTCAGTATGCTATTGTGTCGGTATTCCAAGTCAATTACGGACTGTCATGTGGGAAATTTAGAATGCATCACAATGCATGATTGACATGTAATACTGCTAGTCAGATCCAAATCACTTTCCGTGAACAGATTTATAAACTAGGTCCCTCATTCGCTGGCGGGATTATACTACACCAAACGGCTAGCATGCTAGCATAACATAGATAAAAAGGAACATGGACAAAGAATGTAGGCCTCACAAAGCCCAATAATTTTACCGACTCCTTGTAGATGCTTTGGGCCCCCATTCAGAAAGCAATGTCCAATCAACTCAACTTTTTTCATTGTTGTGAAAAAGTTTTGCCACCTTTTTCTTTGTCTATAAAGCTGAAGGATGACAAATGGCATGGGTTGAAAGGCTGAAGAAGGTGGAAGACATCAGTTATAGCAATAGCACGCATCATTGTTGGAGAAATGATTAGTAACACTGCAGTCGGTTTTCACTTGAAGTTTTTTACTAAACAAAGTTTAAAAAGTCATGAATAGGGAAAAGTATGAATATTGAATAGAGGAATGGAAAAAGGATAAACTATTCCTCCCCTAATAAATTTATATCTAGTTTTTTAAGTATTGCATTACGGATTTTAACGTGGAATTCACATAATTTGTTTAGAGTGATATTATTTCCACCCATTATTCTATTTCCTCACCTACCATGTAAATTTGAAAAAACACAATCTTATCTTTCCATCCACTATTATTCCTAAAATACCCTTTAATTATTAATTCAAACAAATTCTCTTTACTAATCATTAGTAGTTTTCAATTATGAAAATTATTCAAAATACGAAAGATAGATATGACATTTTTTTTCGATGATAATGATTGAAAACGAGTTTTTTTAAATGATTTCATAGATTTTTTTCATAATTACAAGCCCTTTGAGATACTGGAAAATGCCTCTCTTTTAATTTTTCAAATTATCTTGAGGGTTGTTCATTGTAAATCTTATGAAGTAAAAAACTTGACCATAAATTTGAATTTCAAACTCCTTAGCGGCTGTCACAACCCTATGAGAAATGTTGAGGATAGTTCTTCATGCACAAATATGTAGTTCTTATATGTAGTTCTTAGTTGTTGTATTTGTGAATTGTATATGCATCAACGGTTGAAAGTCGTTCATGCATGCATGGACAGTTGTCCTAATCACTACTTATATATTATTTCAACATTGAAGACTTTAAAGAGATATTTAGCATTGGTGCACTTAATGTTTTGACTAAATTATATCAATTTGGCAAATTGATAAATAAAAAAAACAAAAATAAATACAAATATTAGGCCAGGAGGGTATGTGATGGAGTAGTTCCCGCGAGGGAAACTCGGGTCAAACAAAACAAGGCGCCTCTTTTCTCTTCTCTGAGTTTTTATCATCCAAACAAACAAACAAACAACCCAAAATCAAAAAAGGAAACGCAAAAGCAAAAATAAAAAATAAAAATAAAAATATCAGAGGGAGTTTTAGAGCCAGCCAGCCCTCACCTGAGAAACGGAAACACAGAAAACCAAGGAACAAAAAATGGAAGCAGCGATGGGATTGATGCGGAGAATGCCTCCCAAGCACACCGAGACGGCTCTCTCCGCCCTCCTCTCCCTTATGCCCCAACACTCCTCCGATCTCCTCTCTCAAGTCGATCAGCCCCTCCAGGTCCGTCTGTTTGTTTCCCGAGAAAATCCACCTTTCTAACGCCAAAACCCAATTTTCAGTTTTCAGTTTTTCTTTCTCTTTGGCTTACCAGCTTCTTAGGGTTTCATTTTAGTCAAGGAAGGAAAAATGGGTTGTTGAAATTCGAGAAAGAAAAGTAATGACAACTACAATAGCAGCATTTGAACTCACTGTGTTGCACTGATTTCCCAAAAGCAGGTTTTGTGCGATATGGAGTATGGGAAGGAGTTCATTTTGTGTGAATATAATAGAGATGCAGACTCTTACAGGTAAAAACACTCCAATCTTTGTTCTGTGAACAGTCAAAATTGATGACTTCTTGTTAGGTTTGTGATCTAATAGGCCTTAACAGTGGCATTTTTGTGGGAGATTTTAGATATAGCAGATCTGGCCTTGATTTTTGAATCTGGATGTTTTGTATAATTTGATTTTCTTTTTGTCACGCATGCAGATATAATTGATATGGCAAATGAAATGCATGTATAACTATCTATTTCACACACACAGAGACTCTCAAACCGCTGCTTTCATTTTTGCTCTATCTTTGATTCTGCTTCTGTAAAGTATTCAAAATCAATTTACAAAATCTCTTGATTTTGCATTCGGCTACCGGGGCTACATCTTCAGTTTAATTTTTTGGCTTTCTTTTTTGTTTTATCTTTTATGTTCTATTCTATGAATATCAGTTGTCTGACTCATCTTTGTATTTTCTTTTTTGTGTTGCTATATTTCTATATAGATCACCTTGGTCAAATAAATATCATCCACCATTAGAAGACGGCAGCCTCCCGTCTGAAGAGTTGAGGAAACTTGAAATTGAAGCAAACGACATCTTTGCCATTTATCGTGACCAGTGAGGTCCTTTACTTACCTCGTTCTTGTGTTATTGTTGTTAGTCGTTGAATTGTATAATCTAACCACCTTCACAATGCTTTTTTCTTCTTATTATCTAATTTTCAAAACCAACCAAATTTTCTAGACGATATCCTCATGCAATTTATTTAGCATAATGGTTCATTTATTTGTTTCATTTTGAAGATTTACCACGGCTTAATTGACCGGTAATTTGGTAGGTATTATGAAGGTGGAATTTCATCAGTTTACATGTGGGAGGATGATAACGAATGTTTTGTAGGCTGCTTTTTAATAAAAAAAGGTCTACTGCCTGAACCATCTCCAAGCAGATATAAATATCAACTTCTTTTCTGTTATATTCCTTATTTCTGATTTTTATTATTCGTGGGAATGAAGACGGCTCCAAGACAGGTCAAGGTCGCAGAGGTTATCTGCAGGAGGGGGCATGGGATGCTATACATGTAATTGAGGTAAACTCCATTTGTCACGGTTGGACCAATATAGACCTGTGGTGAGGGTCTCCATGTAGTTCTGCCGCTCTCTTCCCTTTCACACTTCAACTAAATTTTCATTATGTTTGTTTGTCATTTATTCTCCCAATCATTCTGGGAACTTCGTTTTTTACATTAGGTGGGTCCGGAGGAGGAAGGAACATCCCATTACCGTTTAACCAGCACTGTCATGCTGTCTCTGACTACAGACAATGAGTCATCAGGCACATTCAGTTTGTCTGGATCAATTAGACGACAGGTAATCATACTTGATTTTGTTTCCGTTTGGGATGGATTGGTATGTCTCCCATCTAAATGCCTCTTGGGCTTTGACATTTAAGTGATAAACGTGTTTCAAATAGATGGAGTTGTTATCAGCGAACTATTGCTCTTGTTTGTTGTTACAAATACACATTTTAGCTATTGAATGTTGTAATGGAAAATCTTCTGTCTCTTTTGATATTTATGAGAGGAAGAACTTAATGTGCACCAATGAGTGTTGTGAAATCTTTGTGGCCCTAAGGTCTCCCCGCCACCCTGCCAACCTCGGGTGAAAAAGATCAATAACAAAAATGGAAGAGAAACCTTCCTCCCCACCAAAAGAGAAATAATGCCTGGTTGGATGGTTCCTGTGCTAATGTAGCTTATAAGATTCTTTTGGTCATATGCACTGAAGATGAAGACCTAAAGATGCACTAACATGGGGAAAAGAGGATAAATGGAAATAATATAACAGGGGTAGAACAGTGTGAAAGTAAAGGGATTATTTATTGGAGTTATGTTGTAGAGAATTACCTCGTCTTATTGGAAGAGAATAGTCCATGATGTGGCCCCCAAGTTTTTGGAAAAAGGACTCATGTTACTTGTACATGCATTTAATAGGGATTTCAGTTTTTCCACATGCATTTACTCTTTGTTTGGTTCTTGGAAAGCAAGTGGAATCAAAATGCTAAAAAGGTCTAAAAATGCTTTAAAACAAAGCTACTTCGAAATTCTTCTTTTTCTTTGCTCCATATGCGCGTAGAATTGAACAGAGCCTCAATATGTTTTGTTGATTGTGTTAGGGTGAGATGGTTTAGATTAAGCACAAGATTTGTTCTTTAAATGATGACCCAAAATTTGTTTTCTATGCTACCATTCATGTACTGTTTGTATGATATCCTGGGGTGGATAAACTATTCTTTCTTGTTGGCTTTGTAGATGAATATGCACCTCTCAGTTCAAGAAGGTCATCTTTGTAACATGGGAAGAATGATCGAAGAAATGGAGAGCAAGCTGAGAAATTCACTGGATCAGGTACTGTGGTCTGTTATGTGTGGATTTACCTTTCTACATCCTGCTCTTCAGTTTGAGCTATACAATATTTCAATAAAGTATTGAGCCCAGGCTTGAACTTAAGCCATGCCTTCTGAAAGCAGTGGATTTACCACTTAGCCGTCCGACAGGGACTTGAACCATTCTGCAGTTGTGGCTAGACAGTAGGGCTTATAAAGGCTTTGAATTTTATCTTTGGAATTTAAAGTTATGTCATTGATCTACCTATTGCAGGTTTATTTTGGGAAGACGAAAGAGATGGTTTGCACTTTACGACCACCATCTGAAGTAGTGATGAGACTGCCTGACAGCTGATGTGGCATTCTATGTCCTATCAAGAGGGAGAACAGTCACCAGGCGCTGGTTGTCATATTTGCTTAACAGGGTGATTGGTGTTTTGGTGTAGTTCGTATGTCATTATCCCAGTTTTTGAAATGTTCTTGCAATTTGATTTGCTTCAGTTGGTGGCCTTGTGCCATTGCACAGTGGAGAAGATGGCTGGTTTGTCAATTGAAAACGCATCATGGATTTTGTATTTTCATACGCCTTATCAAGTGTTTTCTTGAGTTAGTTTGTTATGCCTTTTCTTTTTGGTTTTTTTTTGGGTGTGAGTAATAGAATTATCCTACTGCCAGGTCAATTTATGTTACAATTTTCAGATTATTCCATAAGCTGGATCATTTTAGTAGGTTTGGCTTAACTGGTATAATCTTCTTGAAAAAAATTATGTGACGAAAGAAATTTATGGATGAAATATATACCCATATTTTCCATGATCTTTCCGTAGTTTCTGCCCTTTGTTGGTGCATTAGGGATGCTCTCTGTTTTCGCTAATCATAGTTTTCATTTTATTTTTTAAACTCAATACATAAAATTTATTTTTTATTCGAATTTTCAAACTCTATTGTACTTGAAAAAAGTTGTTTTTCTACTGCCTTAGAATTGTAATGATCTGTTAAATTCGAATCATTATAATTTCACAAACCAAAAACAGGGCGCTTTGCATTTTATCTAAGGGTGGTATTTTAGACCAAAAAACCGCAAAAATCAACCGATAATTTACTGCAATGGAACCACAATCGCGGGAAATCGAATAACATTTGCGGTATGAAGAACTGAACCTCATTTGCGATTGCGGTTGCGGTTATGATATTTAATTTTCAAAACTTGCGGTTACCGCAAACCGCGACTATATATATATATATATATATATATTTTTTTTTTAATTGCATTTTGTAGATAGCATTGGTGCTCAAACAACTCTAACGGGGTCCTTCAAATCCACTCACCACCACCTACACTTGAGTTTGTAACATTGGTGCATTGCATTTTCCTTTTAGTTTATAACTTTAATTAACTTTGAATTGGATTTTTCCTTTGGGTTGTAACTTTAATTCATTTTGCATTGCATTTTTTGTTTTGTTTGTAACTTTAAAGGATTTGGAATTGGAATACTTAAGAAGTTGAGGTTGTAAATGCTTGAGAAGTTTAACTTTAATTAGAATGCTTGAAATTGTGACTTTAATTTTCTTTAGGTTGTGAATGCTTGAGAAGTTGAGGAGGTTATGAATTTATATATGCTTGAGAAGTTGAGGTTGTGAATTTATATTTTTGGGTTAAAGTATGATTGAACTCAAAAGGCTTCAAAAGAAGCATCAAAATTAGGCTTAAAATGTGGAAGATTGAATTTTTATGACACAAAAAGAACTTGCGGTTTTAAACCGCTAATTCACAGTAACTGATTTGCGGTTTGGGCAAAAATTTGTGGTTACTGAACCGCAACCACCCCTAATTTTATCTTCTCAACGGAAAACAATAATCTATATGTGAGTGCTCAATATTCTACATATGAGTGCTCAAATGGAAATCAATATGCTAACTTCTTGGTTAGACTTATTCAACATCATCTTATGATTTGAACTATTCATTTTTTAGGTCATCATTCAAAAATCACCATTGGAACAACCAAAAAAGCCAAATCAGACACCATCTAACTACGATCAAATAAATAGACGAACACAAATAGTTAAATGATATTTGATTTGGCTAATTTTCTAAAAGGATGATATTTAAATGAGAACCTAAAATATGAATGATTTATATCATGAGATCATATTGTGGAGTGAGTCCAAACGAGTTGTTAGAGTCGTATTAAGTTGCTCTCATCCTTTTTCCCTGCCCTCTCCCTTTTTTCACTTATTTTCAAATTTAAAATTAACAACAGAAAAACACAATTTGTAACATATTTATTTTCAAAAATATATTTATAACAATTAAAAAAAACAGTTGGCACATGAGTGCGTGCCAAGAAGCAAGTAATAAATAGATTTTTTAAAAAAAAAAAAACTTGTTACCCCATCCTTTTTCTCAACGTTTTCTTATTTGTTTTACAAATTAAACTTCAAAAGCACACCTTTATTTCCATTCATTTTCAAAATTAAAAACACAAAATTCGTAACATATATTTATGACCCGTGACAACATAGCAAGAGGCAAACAATAATAAATTTAAAAAACACAATGTCCATCTCGACAGTGAACCAGACCATCCGAAAGTTTAATCTAAAATCTGCATGATGAACGAAAGTATTATTCCAACCCAAACTCTAGACGAAGGACTCGGTTAACACGTACGCTGACCAAATTACCAACACTTCCTTCTGTTCAATAAAATTAATAAAAACCTACCCAACATTTTGGGTTTAAAGACGGCTTGATTAAGTTAAACCACGACGCCAACAGATCATAATTCAATGGTAAGAACATTTGCCTGCAGATAATGATCTCAGATTTGAATTCAAATAGCACCTTTCCCTCCCCCTTCGACATGACATATTCCTCTCTTTCGTTGTCCTCTGAAATATCTGTAGCACTAAATTGTACTCTATAGCCATGCACTTAGTTGGCAAAAGAACTAGAAAGAGAAGAACCAGGCCACCCAGAAAACCATTTTTCGAGTTACTCATATGACGATCTGATTACCTAATCATCCTGTGATCAAACTCATTGCAGACTGAACAATCAGACTTGATGCCACAATTAACAAGCTCAACATAATATTCAACAAATCAACAATATCCCGGGTTTAGAATCTCAGTGAGATGCATACTATAATGAATAAAAACCATACATCATCATCACCAGTAATGAACAAGCTGATATCTAATACCTAGTAAATGCCAGAATCCGATTCACAAAAAGTGGAAATTTAGCAGAGCTTGCCTTGCCAACAGCAATCCTCTCACTAGACTACCCCTCAGGAAAAATAAAAAACAAAATGAAAAGGGAATCTCTTGGTGAATGTGAAGGAAGCAAAGCATTCACAAAGTTTGTGTGTCAGAAAATAAAACACATATTCAAGTGCATGTCAAAACAGAGAGTAGCATTGGCTTTGAAAACATTGTAAGAACGGCGTTCACCCCTCAAGCTTTGCAGTACACCCTGCCACTTTTCGAACATTTTGCATCATCAGGCAGAAGCCTTTGCGTCATGCTCACCACTCGCAGGACGTTTGGCATCAGATTGTGCAGCAGCCGATGGTGGTTGGTCAACAATTTCATCCTCGGTGTCACTATCACCAATCTCTTCTGGTAGTTTTAGACAATTAAATCAAAAGTCAAATACAGTAATATTATAGCTTATCTGCACTTAATAGTCCACTTCCTAAAATAAAAATAAAATCACATAACCGTAATGAAAATGAAGTGGATAATAGATTGTGAAACTCACCATCAAAGTTGCCAAGAGCATCTGGATTGAAGCCACCGGGGCCACCCATGTTGCCAAGAGCATCAGGATTGAAGCCACTGGCACCACCCATGTTCATGCCAAGAGCATTAGGATTGAAGCCACCGGCGCCACCCATGTTCATGCCAAGAGCCTCAGGATTGAAGCCACCGCCGCCACCCATGTTCAGTTTCTGAAATAACAGGACAAAGGCAATTGTTTATGTTCATGAAAAATTTAATACAAGCTTCAATAGTTAGTTGATGGTATAGCTAACTATAATTTAACATATATAATGTGATAGTTAGGTGATGGTATGACTACTTACGGAGAAATCAAAGTCTCCAAAGTCCATATTGTTTCCAGCTGAAAACCAAAATTACATATAATGAAAACCGGTCAGAATTTTTCCAGGAAACTATGCCAATAGGGGCAGATATTTAGGAAGGATACAAGAAACACTTACCACCTTCATCAGGTTTCACTTCCGGCTCTTCATCTTCATCAACCCATTTATCCCAATCCACTTTGAGAAACACAGGAGCTTTTCCCTGTTGTTTAATCAACCTGCTCCACCATTTATCCTCAGCTTTTTTCACTAGGTAACAGATATTTCTCAAGCCAACACTAGCCTTGCTCTCCTGCAAAGGAAAAGATAAGTTAGTGTCATAATTGATAACAATCCGATATAGTAGTAAAGATAGATTAAGATGTAATGGCTGCAATTGGAAACCTACATTTACATCAATCTTGTCATAGAGATCAAGGTCAATTTCATAAGGTGTCTTCTCTGGTCCAGTAGTAGCAGAGAATAAAAACTTTCCTTCAGGCTCCAGGTTAAGCTTTACATCCTGGGCATCCGGCAAGTCAATAGTTATGTAGACCGTATCAGACCTCTGGGCCCATTTCACATTAGGATGTCGGCTGAAAATTACATGTTTAAATGAAAATTAGTACAAATGAATATAAACACCAATGGAGTAAACTGTTACAATATACATATATACCAAAAAATGATGAAGAAAATGGAAACCCATGCATGTAGCAGTTTCAATAACTACAAAATTAGCATTATAGTTCACTTCTTGAAGCAAGTACTGTAAGACAAATCAGACTAGCATTCATCAAGCCAAAGCTTGTAGCTACTAGATCCTACACTAACCAAGCGTTCCTGCACAACTATTCACCAATATGGCAGTTTAAGCACGAAAAACAAAAATAATCTAGAAACAAGAGTTAAAGGAGTAACAAAATAAAAATGGAAAAGCAAGACTTGTACAAGTGCAATATTAAACATAGTTGCATTCATTGAATAAGTTTTCTGTATACGCATCATCGTATCGTACAAAAGAGACGGACAGAAAAATAAGAAATCAAAATTTACAAATTCCCTTTCCCATTTGGGTCTGGTATAATTTCACCAAAATCTCACTACATTCAGTTTTGTAAAAATAAAAGCATAGCTTTTTGTTTGGTTGCAGAGAAAAAGAAAGATGGAAAATAAGAAAAAACATATTTCGACCAATACAGTCAGTTAAATCGCAGCATATGTAATGACCATTTCCAGGGAAGAAATAATAATTAAAACCCTAGACCTCTCCTGTTTGGTTGCGGAGAAATACATAAAGGTGAAGAAAAGGAAATCAAGGAAAATACCCAGCGACTGAACCCAACAATCAAAACAAGCCATCCCCCATAGGCAGAGTCAAGTTCTCATACTTACAGATGACTGATTTTCCTTCACTTTCTAAGCAACCAAACAGGAAAAAAAAAATTGAAAATAAACAATTAAAAACCTAGCTAAAATCCTATGCTTCACATGAAACTCAACAATGAAAAATGAACAAAATCAGCACTAAAATGTAAATTAAAAGAAACTAGGAGCTAAGAACAACACCTCATCTTGGCGTATTGATCTTCACCCAGAAACAGCGTTTACTTGCGAGCGAGACGAACGAGAGAGAGAGAGAGAGAGAGAGTGGTTTATAAACGAAAGGAAAGGGGTTTTAGTGTGATTTTATAGATGGAGTTTATGGACCGTAAACAGTGAAAATGCACGGTAAAAAGTGAAAATCGGGTCTTAGATGCTTCCGTGTGGTTCAACACTTCCATTTTATTCTAGATACTTGTGCAAGTTTTAGATCTTTTGCGGTCGCAATCGTCTGGGGGCAACCTTACTTGGAGGGCTGCTTGAGTTCCCTCGGGCCCGCTACAATTAGGGCTCTCATTAGATAACAGTTTAATACTTGGGAAAACAAAAAAAAAAACAAAAAATAGAAGATAAAAGTTTAATGGGAGCTTTAGTTTTAAAGCATAATATAGTTTACTAATTTAGTAGAAAGAAATACAATTTAGTCTAATTAGCAAAAGGCAAAAAACCAAAATGTAACAAAAATACCATTACAAAATATGAAAATTACAACATATGCCATTTTCAGTATTTAGTTTTAAATCAAAAAAAAGCGACATCAAGCCAAAAGCCGAACCAAAACGACATCAAGCGAAACCAAAATTGAATCACAACCCATTCGCGGACGTTTCAACTTCATCTCCGAAACCTCTGCAACTTCACCTCCGAAACCTCCGGACCACCAACGATCGCCGAAGACCACCAACCCATTCGTGCGACCATCCGAAGACCACCAACGATCGGAAGCCGATTCTTCATTCTCTCTTTCGAAGTTCCAACCTATTCCCCCAAAATCTGAAGCGGCGACCGGCGACCGGCGGCGACGAGCGACAACAAGCAACGGCGATTGAAGGGTTTAGCACTCTCTTGGGGAAAAAATCGTAAGAAAATGACCCTAACACAAATTTGCCTTCGATTTTAGGGTTCTGAAATTTTACTTACTGTTCATTCTTCATTCTGCAATGTAGTTTAGGTTTTGGGTTTAGTTTTGGTTTGAAAACCTCTAAAAACCGAAAAATCACAAAAGAAAGAAAAAGAGCATCAAAACTGTTTTCTGCACTTTGAAGAAAATAGAAAGCATTGTAGTTTCTGCTAAATTATTTATACTTCTTTCCATTTCACGTCATGTTGTTCTGTAGTTTCTGTTATGTTTTGTAGTTCTTGTTTTGGCTATGCTGATCTTTCAATTTCATGTCAAGTTGATGCATATTTTCTGGTATATTCTGTTTTTTGCATTGCAGTGAACCACAAACTACATTGCAGTGAACCACAAACTGTATTGCAGTTTCTGTGCTTCTTGAATGTTGCTCATTTCACGCCATGTTGTTCAGTAGTTTCTGTTATGTTTTGTAGTTCTTGTTTTGGCTATGCTGATCTTTCAATTTCATGTCAAGTTGATGCATATTTTCTGGGATATTCTGTTTTTTGCATTTTAGTGAAAGACAAAGCTGCATTGCAGTGAACCACAAATTGCATTCTGATTTCTGTGCTTCTTGAATGTTGCTCATTTCACGCCATGTTCTTCTGTAGTTTCTGTTATGTTTTGTACTTCTTATTTTGGCTATGCTGATCTTTCAATTTCATATCAAGTTGATGCATATTTTCTGGTATATTCATTTTTGCATTGCAGTGAAAGACAAACTGCATTGCAGTGAACCACAAACTGCATTGCAGTTTCTGTTTGCTTGTAGTTTATCTCTACTTGTCCTAATAGTATTTTCATCCCTTCTTGTTGCAGATCACAAATGGCACAAGAAATGTCACCACAAAAGGAGGAAGCTCAAAACCAACCAAAGCGAAGATTCAAAATGATGGCTCAAAAGAGTAAACCAAAGCCAAAGCCAAAGCCAAATTATGATCGGAAAGCAAAGCACCCAGACTATGTCCAATTTCGGTGCAATTGCAACGCTTTCAACAGCATCATTACGGATGTAAAAGAAAAGCTCAACGAACGGCAGAAGAAGCTTCTCAAGAAAACCCCATTCTGGAACTTGATTGAGCTGTTTTACAACCAGAGAATCGACATGAATAACATGAATAAGTCAGACCTTGACTTAGTACAGCTGCTCAAGAAATTTGATCCGGATACAAAGTCCTTCAAATTTGGCACCGAAGCATTTAAGATCACAGGCAATGCAGTGACTCGATTCTAGGGTGCCAAATGAAGGAAAATCTGTCCAACTTGTCAATGATAAGTACACTTCTACCTTCAGAATAAGGCACTTTGGAGAAAAGGGAAAACCATCAAAAAATCAGGTAGAAGCAGAATTACTAAAGACAATTTCCTTGGCAAACCAACCGAAGAAAGAAAAGGCCAAGGCAGAGCAAAAGAAGAAAACGAACAAAGGAAAAGAAAAGAAAGAAGTGAAGAAGTAGAAGAAGAAGAAGTTGACTACGACAAGGAGGTGGTCAGCCTAGTATTCGTTCACCTCTGCATGACATTCCTTTTTGCCAACGCTTCATCTACTTTGCATTGGAAAGTATTTGAGCACTGTGTGAATCTAGACACACTTTCAAGCTATTCTTGGGCAAGAGCTGTTTCAGCCTACATGAATGAATCCTTGGTCGCAAAAGCAAAAGCAAAAGCAAAGAAGGGTGGAGAAGGCTCTATAGGAGCTGTTTCGGGTTGCATTATCCTAATATTGGTAAGTAAACAGTGGCTTATGCAATGCATTTTGAGTTTTAGGCAATGCAGTTTCCCTTTAGTGCAATGCAGTTTCTGTTTTATCCTAAGCAGTTTCCAACCTAATTTATGATATATCTTTCAATTTCATGTTTATGTTTTGTAGTTCTTGTTTTGGCTATGCTGATCTTTCAATTTCATGTCAAGTTGATGCATATTTTCTGGGATATTCATTTTTGCATTTTAGTGAAAGACAAAGCGCATTCAGATAAACCACAAACCGCATTGCGTTTCGTGCTTCTTGAATGTTGCTCATTTCATGCCATGTTGTTCAGTAGTTTCTGTTATGTTTTGTAGTTCTTGTTTTGGCTATGCTGATCTTTCAATTTCATGTCAAGTTGATGCATATTTTCTGGTGTATTCATTTTTGCATTTTAGTGAAAGACAAACTGCATTGCAGTGAACCACAAACGCATTGCAGTTTCCTTCTTGAATGTTGCTCATTTCACGCCATGTTCTTCTGTAGTTTCTGTTATGTTTTGTAGTTCTTGTTTTGGCTATGCTGATCTTTCAATTTCATGTCAAGTTGATGCATATTTTCTGGTGTATTCTGTTTTTGCATTTTAGTGAAAGACAAACTGCATTGCAGTTTCTGTGCTTCTTGAATGTTGCTCATTTCACGCCATGTTGTTCAGTAGTTTCTGTTATGTTTTGTAGTTATTGTTTTGGCTATGCTGATCTTTCAATTTTATGTCAAGTTGATGCATATTTTCTGGTGTATTCTCTTTTTTGCATTTTAGTGAAAGACAAACTGCATTGCAGTTTCTGTGCTTCTTGAATGTTGCTCATTTCACGCCATGTTCTTCTGTAGTTTCTGTTTTATGATATATCTTGTTTTTGAACTGTGCAGTTTCTACTGTGTGAGAGGACAAACATAATACAACCAATCCTGGGCAAGGAGAAAGAAACTCCTGCCATTCTTAAATGGAGTCTTGTGGAACTCCACACAAGATTCAACCAAATAAAGGACTTGAATGACATCGAGGTATGCAATTTATCGCATGTTCTACTTTAATGTATCTTGAATGTGAATCCATGCTAAATCATTCTCATTGTACAGGGTATTTTTAAAACTCCTAAAAAGCGAAAAACTACCAGGGAAGAGGAAGACACTGTTGACAAGGTAATTAAAATATGTATACAGTGCATTGCAGTTTGTGTTTTCTACATTGCAGTTTGTATTTTATCCAATGTAATTTTGAATCATTCAATCTCATTGTACAGGGTATTTTGAAAGCATATTAAAGGAGAAAAACTACCAGAGAAGAAGGAGACCCTCTTTTCAAGGTATAAGAATCTCTAAACAAAGAATTATGCATTGCGGTTTCCATTTCCTCCAATGCAGTGTAGTTTCTAATTAGTTTCCGTTCAATATGCAGAAAAAAGAAAAAGAAGATGAAGGACAACAAAGAGAAGCAGAGGAAGCAGAAGACCAAGGAAAACCTGATAATGCTGATCAAACTCCAGAATTAAAAGAGGATGGAAAGAAGAAAATGTTTGAGAATGAAGCTGGAAATGAACCTCTTGCAATTCAAGACCTCTTGGTGAAGTCCATGACAGACCAAATCAACTATCGCCAACGTCAAGATCCTACCTTCATTTGCCCAGAAAGATTACAACTGTGGAAGGATGAAATAAATGAAGACAGTGAGAAGAAAATGAAGGAATTGTGGGATATATTTATCCAAGGAGAAAAGAGATCAAAGGAGTTGGAAGCGAAGTTGGCAACATACGTAGAGAAATTAGATAATGAAGAATATTTGACTGCCACCATGACAGTGGAATCTACAGTTCAGCTTCAGGAAATACAAAATCTAAAAAGGAGGATTGCAGAATTGGAAGGCAAGGAAACTCGTATTGACAAGGAGAAGATTGCCAAGAAAAAGGAGATTGAAGAAAAGTACAAGGTAGAAATTCAAAGCTTGTTCTCAGACCCAACAGTCTTTGAAATGGAGATGGATCTGCCTACAACACAACCAAGACAACCAGTTGAAGAGCAAAAAGAAGAAGAGGAAGAGAAAGAAGAAGACAAGAAAGAAAAAGAGAAGCAATAAGAAGAGAAAGAAGAAGAGAAGAAGCAAGATGCTCCAAAACCTGATGTTCCTTCAAGAGTACTAAGGCTGAAGAATAGAGAAAGAAAGAGGTTTCAAGCATCTTGCTATGTGTACGAAAAAAATAAGAAACCAAAAAAGAAGGCAAAAAAGGATGATGAAGAACTACCACAATTCAAGCTTATCTCTTCTGAGGAGCAATCAACATAAGAGGATCCTCAAAATCAGAAGGTGGTATGCAATTACTGTAGTTCAAGCTGCTTTTTTTGTTTTACATTGCAAACAAATAGAAACTGCAATGCAGTGTGTTATCTGCTTTACAGAAACGGAAACTGCATTGCAGTTTCTGTTTTATCAAATGGAGTTTCTAATTAGTTTCCTTTCAATCTGCAGTTAACACAAGAGGCATCTCAGCCCGATGCCACAAATCCAATTCCTGATCCCCCAAAAGGAACGAGCCTTCATGATTCAATACCTGTAGGTATGCAAGAATCAAATGATGAAGATGAAGGAAAAAAAAAGCCAACAAAGAAAAAACTAGGATGGGGTCAAAAGAGGGTTTGGCAGAAAATTCCAAAGGAGGACAGGGACAGAATTCAAGAATACTACTTAAGTACTCAACCTAGGTAATATCTCTATTCCAAAAGAACAACTCTTTCATCTTTTAATTACAATAAACTAAAACTAATCTTGTGAATTTCATGTATTCGAATCCGCAGTGATAACTTTTGGGCAGGACTCGATAATGAGAAAGTGACAAACCATGATATCAAAGATATTGTATGGGACACAGGAACTGTCACAAAATGTAAGTATAAAATACTAATTCTATAACACACACTTTGCACTGCATTTTTTATTTGTGCTACCTATATTACCCGTTAATAATTCCATTTTTCTCCAATCAATGTGAAACAGGTTATTGAGGCCTATATCCAAATAGAGGAGGAGAAAATAGGGCCCATGCAGACAGATAGTCCACAGTACATGTCTACATGGACTTGGGTAAGAATTATTTTGAAAATTCAAAGTTGTTTAAACAGACACACTGCAGTTTTCGAAAAATATATACTAACAAATTGCCATTCAATGATGGCAGGCTTACATGCAAACCTTTCTAGAACCAAATTGGCATAGGGCCCTGTATGAACACTTACTTGAAAAACTCGGGAAATGCAATGTTCTCTTCTTCCCGATCATTTCAAGTTCTGAGTTCCACTTTACACTTCTCACATTTCACAAAATTGAACGAAAGTGGAGACACTACAATCCACTTAGATCGTTGGGATCTAGAAAAGAAGAAAAGTGTATTGACATTGCTCAAAATTTTGTAAGTGGAATGAAACTGTCTTAATTTCTCAGCACAAACACAAACAGAAACTGCACGTCTTGCTTAATTAAAGACCAAAACTATAATATGCAATGCACTGATTACCATTTCTTTTTCTCTTTTTTTCTTCTTCTTTAAACAGGTTAATATTGTGGAAGGGTGGCTAGAATATATCTGTTTGGGCCAAAATTGACACATCCACCAAGGCCCATCAGAACAAACAAAGCTGAGTTGGGCCTCACAAGCCCAACATAATAGGAAGAGGGAGTCCGGAAGAGGGAACAATAGCACATGGCAGCCTCAGGATAAAAGTCGAATGGCGGAAGTCGTGAGGTGAAAAGTCGACAAAGGCACTCTGGGATGAAAAAGTCGACAATGGCAACGCCATAGAAGAAGTGGATTGAAGGTTTCGTGATATCAAGAAGAAGAAGATTAAGTCCCCTTATATATGTATATCTGAGAGATTTTCCTGTCTTTACAGAGAAGGTAATTCTCCCAAGATAGATAAGCAAGTCACAAATCTGAGAAAGGGATAAGCAGGAAAGCATGGGGGCTGTCAGGAAAAGAATCAAATTAACCATCACGGGTAAAACATCACAAGGGGCAGCTGAAAAACAGGGAAGTGATCACCTATCTGAGAGCCTATCTGCAGAATTGAAGAAGAAGAGGAAAAGGGGGAAAATATCTTTGCCGCCCAATAAAAAACACAATCACCCTACTCCAGAGAAGAAACAGTTTTTCTATAAATACAAGAAGGAGTGAACAGGGTAGAGGACACTCAAAAAACCAAAAAATCAATCAAAAACAAAACTCAAAATGACTTCAAAACACTGAAGCAACCAAAGCTCATCGAGCCAAGACACAAACAAACAACTCAACCAGAAGCTCACTTAAATTCCAAGTGAAAACCACTTTAGATTAGAATTCCCAAGGTTCAGACTTAGAAAATAAGTCATTCAAATTTCCGATTTCTAGCCCACTGAAGTCCTCGAGAACGACCATACGCCTAAGAAGCGCGATTACGCCTCTCGAAAGCTTCACAAAAGCCTAAAGTACATTGAAGCTCTAATCAACCTTTGTATCGATTTAAAGTTGAAACTTAGCAATCGAGTTGTCAACATTCCATCCAGCCGGACGATTCCAATTCAGCCCGGACATTTTCAATCGGCCGGGACGGTTCTCCGGCCGGGCGGATTCAAATCGGCCGGACATTTCAAGTCGGCCCGAGCCTCCCATCCAGCGAAATGGAGTTCCAATTGTATCTTCATCTCTCTAGCATGAGTATTTATTGTTATAGTTTTGTAAAAGCGATTACGCCTAAAAAGCGATTCAAATTCCATCGATTACGCCTAAAGCAGTTTAAATCCCATCGATTCGACTCAAATTTAAATTCCATCAACCATTCGCCACATTTATCTTGAGATAAATTGTTGAAGTCCTCACCCGTCGAGGCAAGAAAAGAACTTACTTGGGAGATATTCCTCACCCAAATTCACAATCGTTTGTTTGCAGAAATCAGTAACAGGCGCAAGTTATCTACTCCAAACTAAGTCTGCTAGAATTTTTATTGCTAGCGTGGCACGCTTCACACCAAAGAAAGCGACTTGTCGACCAGTTTATGGTTCTCAAGGCGGTGGGAACTTTGCCCTTCCATCACGAGGAGTGAAGCATAAAGCGGGCAAACAATTTGGCACGCAGTGGGACTTCTCGGTATACATTGTTCTTTACCAGTCCATGAATCGGAAGCTCTAGCCGAACCCACACCACGACATGGAAATAAACCAAGTGGCCCTCGGGAAGGATTGGAATCGAGAGAAAGTGATGCGGCATTCAAAGACATGGCGAAGCCAGAAGCGGGAGGTCCAGGACCGGCTCGGAAGGATGAACGTCGAGGACTCGTGTTACGGCTGACGGAGGTCACAACACAAAGGAGCCAAGAGACCCTAGATAATATGACGACCATGATGCAATGGCGGGTGAAGCAGCAATTCGGGAAGGATCGGGAGGCGCCATGGCGGAATTCCCAATCTAATGAGGTGGTCCAAAGAACTAGACCTTCCCTATGGTCCCCACCGGGATTGGCATGGCCATGTCAAGAGAATCCTCGGTGCGGTGGCCGGGATGCGAGGAGAAATCCGGTGGACACGATGGTGGAAGTGGTTGTTCTGGCAAGAAGCGTATGGCAATACGGCCGTGGTTCTGCGCCGAGACAAGTCCTTAATCAGCGGAACCTCGGCCTTGTTGACAAGCGGCCCCACAAGATCTCCTATGGTGCACTGAGCAGGCGACAATATTACCTTACAGGCCCGAAGGATGGACCCCAATCCATTTCCTCCACCGCAGAGGAAGGAGAGGCAGAGGGGAAATTATCCTTATGCCAATAACGAGAAGCAGGGGCAAACCGAGAAACCACCAAGGGTGGAAGAGCTTAAGAGCACAGGAAGAAGTTACGCTGTGATAGACTATATAGGCGAGAACCACGATTTGCTCAAATTGAGCGAGGATTTGCTCGGCCCGAGCATGGGGTTTGCTCGGCCCCAGGAGAACCTCCTCCCGTTAATGCTCTAAATGCGTGGGGCATTGCGAGAATGATCAGGGAGATGATGGAGCCTGAAGCCAGGAGGGGGGAAGGCCCACCTATAGGAAGCCATATCCACCTTACATCGATCAAATACCCTTGTCCCCAGGTTTTAAAGTACCAAACTTCACTTTATTCAATGGAGAGGATCCTCATGCTTCATCAGTTGAGCATGTAGGCAGATTTTCCACCCAATGCATAGCCATAGAGAATAACCCACTGTTAAAGCTAAGACTTTTTGGGAACTCTCTCTCTGGACAAGCTTTCACTTGGTACACTAACCTGCCAGCAAATTCTATTCAGACTTGGGAGCAAATGGAGAGTGTCTTCCATGACTACTATTACAGGATCCAGCCAGAAGTCACCATCGGTGACCTTGCGCTCTCAAGCAGTGAAGATGAACCTGCCCAAGATTTTATAATGAGTTCAGAAGCTCAAAATGAAGTGCCGCATCCCCATCGAAGAAAGACACTTCATCCAAATGGCTCAGGCTGCCCTCAAAATTTCTTTGAGGAAAATATTTGATGGGATGTTGTTTGGAGATCTGGCAGGCTGTAGACAAAGCAGCCAAGTACGAGGAATTGCTCAGGAGGAACAAAGAAGAGGAACTCTTCCAAAGGCACGTATTACAAATCCCCTTCTTCCTCAATACATATGATTGAAGTGGAGTCAGAAGAAGATGCAGAGGAATCGGAGAGAGAGAGGTTCTGTTGCGGAAATGGCAAGATTAAAGCACCCCATCAGTTGTAAAACCCTTACAAAGCCTCCAAGGGATCAAAAGCCGCCACCATTCACAGGAGGGTTCGTTCCAAACAAACCCATGCAGAACAAAGTGTATTCTTTCGATCTGACCAAAGTAGATGCTTTGTTTGATGAAATGTTGCTCAGAAAGCAATAGAGATGCCTCACAGAATGCCCAAACCAGAAGAACTCAAGGGCGAATAAAGATTGCAGATGGCACAATTCTTGGAATCATTCTACCAATAGTTGTGTTGTTTTGAGAGATGTTATACGAGAAGGAATAATAGGAAGGTGAAGCTAGCGAGAAAAGCCTCCATCCGTCACCACAGATCCTTTTCCCGCCACAAATTAATATGGTCAACCTAAATTGGCGAGCGAAATAGGGACGAGCGAGTGACCCGTCAAGAGAAGCGAATAGTTTCAAAAGAGACTATGGAAAGACCAAAAGCAACCATTTCATTTGGAATAGTGCTCTGCGGAGTGCAAGTGTGGAGGTGAGAGTGCCTTTGGAAAACAGATCTGCCCACTCCAAGTGTTTTTGGACCGGATTGGAACCACACCGGAGATAAGGCCGACAGGAAGCTACCCTAGGCTGTCCAATCCAGCAAGAAACACTAGGCAGCCCAAGGAAGAAAAATCAATAAGGTTGCCCAGTGATAAACCTTTGGCAGCCATCATTGAAGCGGTGGTATTACAGCCGGGAAAAGTGGCGAGGCCAACAATGGAGCCGACTAGAACCCAAAGGAGGAGGTTGAGTGATGCACATTCCTCAATACCGCAGAAAACGCATACGAGTGCTTCCAGAGGCCAATTACCAAAGGAAAGAACACGAGATATTTCCCATAACAAGCGTCTCTCAAGCACGAAGTTGGAAAGAGCAGAATCCTCGAAGAAACCTTCTATCCATTACGCCTCCGCCTGAAAATCTACTTAAAACTCCCAGGCGGAGGAAAAAGCAGATCCTATTCCGGAAGAAGGGCAAGTAGTGGATTGAGGAGTATGAAGAGGAAGCGTTGGATTATGAACCATCCTGCGATGACGGAATGCGCTCCTGAATGAAGAACTAGGAGAATGGGCGGAGGAGTATGAGGGAGAAATGATGGATTATGGCGGAGGAATTGGATGCGAACCGAGGCCTTGGTGCGAGGTGGAGGACTTGTTAAGGTGTCTTGACCTAGGCATCAATATGGTGTTCATTACGCGGAAAAGTTCAGGCGATGAAGGACAGAGAGCACCACGGATGGAGCGTATTTTCCCAAGAAAGTTTTGAGTGCGAGGTTGGCGAGAAGCGGAAGAGGGCGATCGAGCGGTCCCGGGGAGAAGGAACAACCCACAAGTTGGCTACAGATCGCTTTGCTTCTCCAAACCAACCAAAGAAATGGCAAACCACCTCAGACCCTTGTTTATAACAGCAAACTTTGGAGGTGTTCCTATTCCCAAAACTATGGTAGATGGAGGTGCAGCCATCAACCTTCTGCCTCACAGAATGCTTTGAGTAAAATGGGCGAAGCAGAAAGGACTTAATTCCAACCCCCTGACCGTCACCAATTTCGTAGGAGGCATCACCAAAACCCTTGGGATCCTAGATGTGGATGTTGTAGTAGGAAGCAAGAAGCTGAAGGTTGCATTCTTTGTGGTAGAAACTACCTCTACCACTTACAATGCATTACTTGGCAGAGACTGGATTCACAGAGTCTATGTGTTCCTTCCACTCTTCATCAACGATTAGCTTTATGGAATGAAGAAGGCTATATGGAGATAATAGAGGCCGATCCACGGCCATTTCTACCTTCTGCCATGTGTTGTGAGGCAAGGTATTATCATGATGACCTTGGTCCTTTCACCTTCTTTGGAGTCAACCAGAACGGCCGCCCCCATGGTGTCACGGCCCAGAGGCTCATTGAAGAAGGTCTAACCAATTCCTTGGAGGATTGGAACAGACCTTTTGTTCTAAATTTCCATGGCACTAATGTCTAGTCCCAATCAACAGGAAAAGGATCGAGCTGCAACAATCCGGTCCATTACAAGAAGATTGTTGATATCTTTGGGAGGAAAGAAGTTTTGAGCAGAATTCAGCCATCAATATGGCAGAATTCACTCATGAAAGCACGAGCCGAGGAGGAAGAAGAACTACGGGAGGAAGTGCTAGATTTTGCACCAGCCGCACTGGATGACTCTGCAGAGGTAGAAGATCCTTTGCAGAAATAAACTTAGGACAGGAGGATCCAAGGCCTACCTTTATCGAGTGCACTATTGAAAGAGCCACTTAGAAGGAACTCGTTGCACTTACGCAAGAGTTCAAAGATTGTTTTGCTTGGCATTATCATGAGATGCCGAGTTAGACAGGGACTTGGTAGAACACAAGCTGCCAATCAAAGAGGGATACCTACCAGTCAAGCGGGCCAGAAGGAGGATGTCCATGGACACAGAACTGAAAGTCAAAGAAGAAATAGAAAGGTTTGCTCAAGGCAGGATTCATCGACTGCCATCTATCTGATTGGCTAGCTAACATTGTCGGTTCTAAAAAGGAAAATCAGGGCATCAGAATCTGCGTGGATTACAGAAACCTAAATGAAGCCTCTCCCAAGGATGAGTACCCTATGCCAATGGCAGACATGCTAGTAGATGGAGCTGCCCACAACCGGATGCTATCTTTTATGGATGGCAGCGCAGTTACAATCGGATCATGATGGCGAGAAGAAGATATCCACAAGCGAGCCTTCATGTGTCCAGGGCATATAGGTGCTTTTGAATACACTGTAATGCCTTTTGGCTTGAGAAATGCAGGGGCTACCTATCAAAGGGCAATGAATTCTGTTTTCCACGATATGATTGGACATTCCTTGGAAGTTTATATTGATGATGTTGTGATTAAATCACCAGAGGAGGGAAACCACATGACAGATCTAAGAAGAGCATTCCTAAGAATGAGGCACATAAACTGAAAATGAACCCAAAGAAATGCGTTTTTGGAGTTCAAGCGGGAAATTTCCTAGGATTCTTGGTCCACAAAGAGGCATAGAAATCGACAAAAACAAAGCAAGATCCATCATGGAAGCCTTGCCACCTAGGAACAAGAAGGAATTGCAAAGTCTCTTAGGAAAAATTAATTTTTTGAGGAGATTTATATCCAATTCTGCAGGAAAAATCCAGCCTTTCTCTTCTTTGTTAAGATTAAAACAGGAACAAACCTTTAAGTGGGAAGAACAGCACCAACAAGCTTTTGAGGAAATCAAGCATTACCTCTCAAATCCACCAGTTCTGTCCCCACCAAGGAGAGGCAGACCACTCAAGCTCTATATATCTGCATCAGAAGTATCCATTGGAAGTTTATTGGTTCAGGATAACAAGGAAGGAAAGGAACAGGCGGTTTATTACCTAAGCAGAACTCTGACAGAAGTGGAAAGAAAATATTCTGCAATTGAAAGACTTTGCCTAGCCTTGTACTTCACTGCTGTAAAGCTCAGACATTACATGCTGCCATACACCATCTATATCATTGCCAAAACAGATCTGATCAAATACATGCTAACAAGACCAATGCTAAGAGGCAGAATTGGAAAATGGACCTTGGCCTTGACAGAATTTGCCTTCAGATATGTTCCTCAGAAAGCCGTCAAAGGACAAGCTGTGGCGACTTCCTAGCAGATCATCCCGGAGAGGAGATTGAAAATATGGACTCTCTAGACATAGCAAATGCAGATCTATTGACCAGAGCTCACACCATGCCTCAACAATCCTATCTACTCAGTTCATCTTGCACCTTGGAAGTTATACTTTGATGGATCAAAAACGATATAACTTCAGGGGCAGGAATTGTCTTGGAAGAACCACTTGGAATCAGACACTGCTATTCTTTCCAATTGGATTTCCAATGCACCAACAACGAATATGAGGCTTAAATCATTGGCTTGGAAATCTGGTAGAACTAGGAATCCAATCATGGAAATTCTGCAGGAGATTCCATGCTAGTTTTGAAACAAATTCTGGAGAATACAAGTGCCTAAGCCCTTCTTTGGCTGTCTACTTGGTGGCAGCTAGGAATCTTCTGACAGAATTCAGAGAAGCCACTTGGGAACATATCCCAAGGGAAGAAAATTTTGCGGCCAATGAATTGGCCCAGGTGGCAACAGGTGTACAAATGCCCCAAGACTGTGTACAAAGAATCATCAGGGTAGGAAAGAAAAGCCTACCATCTGTTCTGGCCAGAGGGATGGAGATAGATGTCAATTCTGCCACAATCACTGAAGATGATTGGAGAAATCCTATCATGACCTATCTACGATATCCAACTTTGCCCTCTGAGAAGAGAGTCAGAATCATGGCTTTAAACTACCTTATGTGGAATGAAGATTTGGTCCGAAAGAGCAAGGATGAGGTGCTTTTAAGGTGCCTCGGAAAGGAAGAATACATGAAAGTTATGGGGGAGACCCATGAAGGAATCTGTGGAGCACATCAAGGTGGGAGAAAAATGTGCTGGTTAATTAGGAGATATGGCTACTTCTGGCCAACCATGATGAAAGATTGCATTAACTATTCAAGGGGTGTGAATCTTGTCAAAGACACGGTCCAGTCCAGCAGGCTCCATCAGTTCCCATGAATCCAGTGGTAAAACCATGGCCCTTTAGAGGATGGGCAATGGATCTCATTGGTAAGATCTATCCAGCCAGCAGCCAGCAGCACTGCTTTATCATTGTTGCCACAGACTATTTCACTAAGTGGGTGGAAGCCAAGGCTGTTAAATCTACTACATCTCAAGAGATCATCACTTTCATAGAAGAGCAGATTATCCAAAGATTTGGCATCCCAGAATCAATCACAACTGATAGAGGATCTTCCTTCATATCCAGAGAAATGCTGGACATGGCAGAGGCATTCAAAATCATTGCTCCAATCCACTCCTTATTATGCCCAAGCCAATGGACAGGCAGAATCAAGCAACAAAGTGATCATCAACATTATCAGGAAAATGCTTGAGAAGAATCCGAAACAATGGCATGAGAAGCTGTCGAAACTCTGTGGGCATATAGAACTTCAAAAGAGAAGCGACATGACTCCCTATGCGTTAACCTACGGTCATGATGCAATTCGCCTATGGAGATAGCTGTTCACCTCGGAATTGCTCACCAACATGACTTAGTAGGAGAAAACTACTCTCGGGCTATCTTTGCTGGAACTGGAAGGATTGGATCTGAGCGAATAGACACTCTCAACAAACTCTGGCGGGAAAACAGGTGTATCAAGGGCCTACAACAAGAGAGTCGGGACAAGAGTTTTGAAGAAGGGGAGATAGTCTGGAAGGCAGTTCTGCTCGGAACCCATGTGGCTGGTTATGGAAAATGGTCACCTACATGGGAAGGCCCTTTCATAATCAACCAGATCCTCGGAATGGGGGCATACAGGTTGCAGGATAGGGATGGAGAAGTTCATACGGCCCCAATCAATGGCAAATGGTTAAAAAAGTTTTATCCAACCATGTGGGATCGCAGGGTACAAAGCAGACCGGGATAGACACAAGATTACACTAGAAATCTTTTGGTTCCTTTCAAAATTACCCTTGTTTCTACTTCTGTCTTTTAAGTTTGTCCCTTTTTTGTTGTACTTCCACTTACTGTCTTTAAGTTTGTCCTTTGTTTCTATCATCTTTGAGTTTGTCCCTTTGTTGTACTTCTACTACATTCCGTTAACGGGGGAATTTACCACGCGCCAATTTAATGGCCATGTCATTTAAGTCTGAAACCGTTCCAAAACGATTCAAACTTAAGGGGGCATTGTTTGGGCCAAAAATTGACACATCCAAGGCCCATCGAACAAACAAAGTGAGTTGGGCCTCACAAGCCCTAACATAATAGGAAGAGGAGTCCAGACTTAAGAGAACAATAGCACATGGCACCTCGGGATAAAAGTCGACAATGGCGGAAGTCGTGAGGTGAAAAGTCGACAAAGCGACCTGGGATGAAAAAATGGCAATCTGCCATAGAAGAAGTATTGAAGGTTTCGTGATATCAAGAAGAGAAGATTAAGTCCCCTTATATATGTATATACTGAGATTTTCTGTCTTTGAGAAGGTAATTCTCCCAAGATAGATAAGCAAGTCACAAATGCGAGAAAGGGATAAGCGAGGAAAGCATGGGGCATCGGAAAAGAATCAAATTAACCATCACGGGTAAAACATCACAAGGGCAGCTGAAAACAGAAGTGATCACCTATCGAGCCTATCTGCGGAATTGAAGAAGAAGAGGAAAAATGGGGAAAATATCTTTGCCCAATAAAAACACAATCACCTACTCCAGAAGAAAGCAGTTTTCTATAAATACAAGAAGGAGTGAGCAGGTAGAGGACACTCAAAAACCAAAAATCAATCAAAAACAAAAACTCAAAATGACTTCAAAACAACAGCAAAGCTCATCGAGCCAAGACACAAACAAACAACTCAAGCGAGCTCACTTAAATTCCAAGTGAAAACACTTTAGATTAGAATTCCCAAGGTTGGACTTAGAAAATAAGTCATTCAAATTTCACGCGATTTCTAGCCCGAAGTCCTCGAAACGACCACCCAAGAAGCCGCGATTACGCCCACTCGAAGCTTCACAAAAGCCTAAAGTACATTGAAGCTCTGCCAGAATCAACCTTTGGTATCGATTTAAAGTTGAAACTTAGCAATCGAGTTGTCAACATTCCAGTCCAGCCCGGACAGTAATCCAATCGGCCGGACATTTTCAATCCAGCCTGGACGGCACCTAAATTCATCGGCCGGGCGGTTCAGATCGGCCGGACAGTTCGATCCGGCCGGACATTTTCAGTCCAAAAGAGCCTCCCATCCAGGCAGAAATGGAGTTCCAATTGTATCTTCATCTCTCTAGCATGAGTATTTATTGTTATAGTTTTGTAAAAGCGATTACGCAAAAACAGTTCAAATTCCATCATTAAAAGCAGTTTAAATCCCATCGATTACGCACAAAGCGTTTAAATTCCATCAACCATTCTGGCGAACAGCCTGTTTATCTGAGATAAATTGTTAAAGTCCTCACCGTCTGAGGCAAGAAAAGAACTTACTTGGGAGATATTCCTCACCCAAATTCACAATCGTTTGTTTGCGAAATCGATAACTTGGCGCAAGTTATCTACTCCAAACTAAGTCCGAATTTTTATTGCTAGCGGCACGCACACCAAAGAAAGCGACTTATCGACGGTTTATGGTTCTCAAGCGGTAGAACTTGCCCTTCCATCACAGGAGTGAACGCAAAACGGGCAAACAATATCAGACCACAAGCACAAGAGTTCTTAGAAACTAAAACAATACCAAAACTTGTGAAGCAAAAAGAAGGGCCCCCTACACCTGCAGGTTGATTTGTCCCAAATGAAGAACTCACTCTAAATTTGATTTTGCAAAATCCATATCAGTTTCCATTTGAGGATGACACAGAATGTGCTCAACAAAATTCATCTTCGTAAGAATTGTGTCTACTCAACCATTCATTACAATTTGATATCATTCAAAACCAAAAGCTAATCTCGTATTCATTTGCGAGTTGGATTGCGGCATATTCGTCATGTTCTACATGGATAAAATAGCACAAGAACAGCCCATTCCAAAAAGTGTGGACAAGAATTTCATGAATGAATATCGGGCACAATATGTCACAAAACTCTACACCACAAACACCTTTGTGTAATTAATCGTCTCTAGTGATTTGCCTTTCGTTAACTCAAGACAATATGTATCTTAATTCTTGTGGATGTTTGTAAATATTTCTAGTTATGGTATATAAGAACATATTTCCTATACATATAAACGTGATATAATCTTGGAGCAGGATGCAACAAAATGAAAGGGAAACAACAAACTGCACTGAATTTTCTGGTCAAATACTGCAACAAATTAAAACTACAGTGCAGTTTCTGGTCTCGAACAAGCGATGACTCAAATTATTCTCAAATTGAATTATCGAACAAGAAAGCTGCTGCATTTCGGTCAAAATCTTGCTGCTCGAAAGGTAAAGGCATAATCAAAGTACTAAAACTAATATCAAAACACATTTAAGTAGGTCAGCAGTTGTAACATTCCAATATACTTGCAAAAATTATTCTGAAATTGAATTATCGAACAAGAAACTGGCACAGTCAAAATCACTTCTTTGCTCGAAAGGTAAAGCATAATCAAAGTACTAAAACTAATATCAAAACACATTTAAGTAGGTCAGCAGTTGTAATATTCCAATATACTTGCAAAAATTATTCTGAAATTGAATTATCGAACAAGAAAGCTGCGCTGCGTTTTAAGTGTCGAACAAGCTGCTTGCATTCTAGTCAAATCTACCTTCTTTGCTCAAAAGGTAAAGGCATAATCAAAGTACTAAAACTAATATCAAATCACAACATAGACTAGCAAAAGTATTCTGAAATTGAATTATGGGACAAGTTCTGTTCAAAATCTGCAACAAATAGCAGCGCTTCATAACAAAATCTGCTCAAATCAAAACAAGCATTCAATGGCAGTCAAAAACGAATATCCACTCATGAAACAATTGTATAATTTTCATTAACTTCAAAAAACAATCATAATATCCAATTAGAAGCTGTGTAGCCAATTAAAAGCAACTAAACTGCAATGCGGTTACGCAAAAAGTGTGCGACATTGCCGACTATACATTCACTAAACCATATCTAACATAAGCAATCGTCAACGAGAAGGAATGTTCATATCACAGCCTTGCAAGTCTTCCTATTATGCCCAGTAACACTACACCGACTGCATTTCAATGGCCTTTTAAATTCACCAAAAGCTTTGATCCTCTTTGTTGGTGGTCTTTGCCTCTTTGTAATTAGCGGAGCACAAATCCAGCTGCAAATGCTGCCCAAGCCTTTCCCAATATCCGGAATAGGAAAAATAGGACTCTCATAGGCTTTTCGAAAGAAGTCATCCTATAATAACACTCCACGTAATCATAAATTGAATCTTTCTTTGCTAGAATTGCAGCTACCGCATGCGTGCAAGGAAAACCGTCAATTTGCCAAAGACGGCAAGAACAAGTCCTTTGCTCAAGATCAACCATCACAGAATAATCAGCAAATACTTCAAAAACAGTGAAACTAGAACGACGAACTACCCAAGTCCTACCGGCCTCCGCATTTTCCCACAGTCTAGTTTCCATCTCCGGACACAAAATTGTTGTCCACTTCTCCGCTTCAATTAAATCGTTGAGAATTCAATACCATCAATTTCTGCCAATCCCTTCTATTAAAGGTAGCAGCAAATCTCAAACACACCAACCCAATTATTAAATGACTCGCTAAACTATTTGTCATCTCCCCATATCGCATTCCTTTGAAATATGCGTTCGCCTAGTGATCTCTAGACAAATCAGATATAAATGTCTTCACTTTCAAACTCCCAACAATCACCAACTCCTCCATTGCTACCGTAAACTCTTCCTCTGTAACAGTATATGCACCTACTAAATAATTTGATAACACGGTCCTGGAGCAATTTCCATAACCTGACTTGGTGCTTGATATCAAATTCTGTTTGAGGTGATAGTAACAGTAAGAATGAGGCCATCTAGGAAACACAAACCCCATTACATTTAACAAACCTTGATTGCGATCCGAAAAAAAGGTCACCACTCTCCCCATCGGTAGCAAAATAGAAGCCAAATGTTGAAGAAACCAAGTCCAATTCTCCTCTGTCTCAGAATCAACAACTCCAAAAGCTAGAGGATAAAACCCTGCAAAACAAAACCAAGAGCACAAGTATAAGCAAAAAAGGGAAATTGCAGTGCAGTTTTTGAAAACAAATCTGCTCAAATTTGAAAGGAAACCAAAAGGCAAATCCATGATCCAAGTACTAAAACTAAGTTTAAAACACATTTAAGTTCATGAGCAGTTGCAACATTCCCACATACATACAAAAATTACTAAGAAAATCGAATTATGAAACAAGAAACTGCAAAAATTGCAACAAATGGAATCTGCAATACATTACAGTAACCATACCTTGATTTCCATTCTTTCCGGAAGCACAGAGAAGCTGCCCCTTGTACTTGCTCTTCAAAAACGTAGCATCAACGAACAACAAGGGTATGCAATATTGAAATCCAGCAATGCAACCGCCAAACGACACAAAAAACCGTCTAAAGCGATTAATTCCAGCTTCACATTCAAGAGTGCAGAGAGAACCAGGGTTAGTTTCCTTTACGGCGTCCGCATACCACACTAACTCGTTGAAGGACTTCGACTCATCACCGTGAACGTTCAATTTAGCTAACTCTTTGCCAAACCATGCATGGTAGTATGAAATGTCTATACCATAATAATCTTTGAACTCGTGTATAATCTCAACTGGCTTTCTGGTTTTGCACGAATTCTGTCCACAATGAGGGAGGACACCACACGAGACTTCATCATCTTACTCTTTGATTCCTGTATCCGACCCACACATGTATGCACATTATTTAATGTACGAATTACAAAACAACAGAGCTTCACAACAAGAAGCATAAACACGCCAGCTACAACCTCTAATTTCTTATTTGAACAAATAGCAACCACCCGCTTCTTGTCATTGCCGGCATATAAAAATTAAATCCTACTTCAAGAGCGTACTTGCACAATTTCAAACGGAACTCCTCTGCACCACCGTCAAACTTCTGCCCTACATGATGTATGTACGTCTCCCACTCATTCGACAACAAAGGCTTAGCACTTGCTCTCTTGACCTGCCCAAAAATTCATTTCTGTCTTTCGACAGTACTAGAACACGACGACTCGCCCTTTTCACATGCTATCAACTCCTTATTTGCACAAAAATCACCACTATATTCACTGCTCCCGCATAAATCCTTCACTAAAATATCAACACTCTTCTCATTTGATACAAACAAAAATGACCTCATCATGTCCAAATCGCTATCCGTTTCTAGAAAACAACTCGGATAACTGGGCAGCGAATACCGTAACGTAAAACAACCCAACTGCAAACCCTTAAACCTTAGACACAAAGTCTTCAAAATATCAACCATGGATGACTCTGATGAAACTGAAAACATAATGGTTTCCGACTTATATGTGCACTTGGCAATGACACACACCTCCATTAGCCTTGAAAATGCAAACAAAACAACAAACAAAAACGAAAACAATTTAAATCAGTAAATAATGTACATGAGCAGTTGTAAAATTCCAATAGACTTCCAAATATTAGTCGAAATCGAATTATGAAACAAGAAATGCAATGCAGTTTCTGCCTAAAGTACTAAAACTAATATCAAAACACATTTAAGTAGGTCAGCAGTTGTAACATTCCAATATACTTGCAAAAATTATTCTGAAATTGAATTATCGAACAAGAAAAGCTGCAGTTTTGGTCTTGAACAAGAAACTGCACTGTAGTTTCGGTCAAAATCTGCACCTGCTGCTCAAAAGGTAAAGGCATAATCAAAGTACTAAAACTAATATCAAATCACATTTAAGTAGGTCAGCAGTTGTAACATTCCAATATACTTGCAAAAATTATTCTGAAATTGAATTATCGAACAAGAAAGCTGCTGCATTTACGGTCTCAACAAGCTGCTTCTGTCAAAATCTACTTGCTCAAAAGGTAAAGGCATAATCAAAGTACTAAAACTAATATCAAATCACATTTAAGTAGGTCAGCAATTGTAACACTCCAATATACTTGCAAAAATTATTATGAAATTGAATTATCGAACAAGAAACTGCAGACAGATGTAGTTTATGACAGAAAATCAAAACAATTCGAATAGAAACCAAAAGGAAACCATGATAAAAGTACTAAAACTAAATTCCATAAACATACAAGTCGACATAAACGAAAACAGGTTCTAAAGTACTCATACCTCAAAACTTAGGACTGCCAAAAATCTCCACAACCAAACAGCAGCTTAAAATCAAATCTGATCACGAAACGAAGAATATAGGGTTTAGCATTGAACGCCACAAGATCGCGCCGCAAAATCGAGCCACAAAACTGAGCTCGAAATACCCGAACTAAAGAGAACAGAAATCACCCAAAGCGCGGTCATTGAGCTGAAAATCGACACGTAGCAGAAAGAAAAGACACGAAGAAAATAAAAGCAAAACCTACAAGAAAATTGAGCTCAATGGCGGAACCCACTCTGAAAGCGAAGAAGAAAACGAACGAAAGAGAAGAACTCGGCGTCGTTTAAGCGTTGAGAGGCAAAGCGTCATTTAATTTGTAGGTTTACAGATGGGCCAGCTTTTAAGAAAAGGGTAGAATTGTCTTTTTATTTAACATTTTTAAGCTGACCCAACGAATCTAGGCTAGCCTTGGGCCTAATCTAAAATAGCTATTTTTTATTAAGTATTAAAACCCAAACTAAAATACCTAATATCTCACTTCCTAATTAGTAAACTTAATTATGTCTAATACCTAATTTTCCTAAGTTTAATTGTTGTGAAATGTACGGTGTATGATGCGTGAATATTGAAGGTGCACGTAAAGGAAATGAAACTAAATATTTAACAAGGTTCAGTTATGTCTATATACCTGGAGAGCAGCAAAAGTAACCTTTTCACTATGTAAAATATTAAGGCTACAAGAGAATACAACCTTAGTGTTTACACTCTCACAGACTCATAGATTTTTCTCTCAGCTCTCATTTTCTCTCATCTCACTCTCTTCTTTCTTCTTCCTCTCTGCCTAGCTCTCTTTTTCTTCTCTGATGAGTGCTTGCGAAGGCAAAATGATGCCTTATTTATAGGCTAGGGAATGATGCTCGTGAATGTACAATCCAAACCTGATGCACCAAAGTCTTCTAGTGGGCTCCACATTTCTTCTTTTTACAACACTTCCCTTTGGAGACCACAAATAACATATCTAAGAGTTTATTGTATGCAAAATATTTCTAAACCAATTGAGCACTTAAACCGCATCTTAACCCAAAAAGACAATTGAACAAAAGAATTATTAGAGATAAGGCTTACTTGAATTAGCCATAATCAAATATACAAGATGATCTTCTCCTCTCGGTATTCCAAAATGTCAAGGCTTTCAATAGGACAACACATATATGATATGAAAGTATAAATATGAGAGCAGAGACCAAACCTTTTATATAAGTTTCTTTACAACTGACTCTCCTATTAAGAGACAACTGCCAGCCAAAACGTAAAGATAATAGATTATATCCATCTCCTGCAATAGTTATTCCATTTATTCATTATCTAAATAAAAGTCTCATAATATCTTAATTTAAATATAACTCTGTTTATTATTTATATGACATGAGTGCAGCCAATTCATCAAACAAAAACTGTTATATTGAATAATCAATAGTAATCACTGAGTTATATGAAATTATAGATAACTTTTGACAAGTAACCATACTAATATAAAGAGCTGAACTTTAGAAAACTTGACACACTTAAATTGTATCGGCACTATAAAATCACAAACTGATTATATCATAATGTAAATGTTGTAGACATGGAATAAGAAGTGTGAGTATCGATACCATGAGACTCCCACATTTCTTTGGTCTTATGATGTCATGAACATCATTCAATCTCAACAAAACTTTGCAAAGACTTAATAAACACAATACTAGAACCCAAAAAATATAAAACATTCAAAGGTAAAGAATTACCTTACTCCCATGTTCAAAACAAATCAATAGAAGTTTGCATACCCATTTGTGGTACTAGTCTTTCTAATGTAGTCACATGCAAAGGTTTTGTTAAAGGATCTGCTATCATATGTAAAGTGCCACAATGCTCAATATCAATCACTCTACCTCTGACCTTGTCTTGAAGTGCCAAGTACTTGATATCCATTAGCCTTGAAGCATAAGACCTTTTATTATTTTTAGCAAAGAACAGAGCTGAACTATTATCACAATATAGCTTCAATGGCCTCTCTATACTCTTGACAATTTTCATAATGTGAATCAAATTCTTTAACCAAACACATTGCCTTGTAGCTTCAAAACATCCAATATATTCAGATTTCATTGTAGACATTGATCTGGTAGTTTGCTTCTTACTTCTCCATGAAACTACACCATCAGCTAAGATAAACATATACTCACTTGTTGAGATTCTATCATTAACACAGCCTCCAAAATCAGCATTTGAATAGCAAACTAAATCAAGTAAATCCACATAATGATAACACATCACATATGATTTCGTCTTCTGCAAATATCTGAGAACCTTTTGCCTGCAGTTCAACGAGCAATACCAGGATTTGATTGAAACCTTCCTTGTACATTTAGTGCAAATGCCAAGTCTGATCTGGTACAAAATTGAGCATACATCACACTACCTACCAAGGAAGCATAAGGCTTATCTTTCATAGCCTTAATTTCAAAATGTGTCACAAGACATTGATGAGTAGAAAACTTATCACCCTAACCAATTAGAACATCACCACCACTACAACTTTCCATGTTGAACCTCATAAGAACTATGTCAATATAATTATTATGAGATATCCCCAAAACTCTTCTCGACCTGTCCCTAACAATCTCAATGCCTAAACAAAGTGAGCCTCTCCTAAATCCTTCCTATCAAAACTACTAAAAAGCATACTCTTAGTATCTTGAAGCAATTGAACATTTGAAGTTGCCAAGAGTATATCATCTACATAAAGAACTAGAATAATAAAATTGGACTTCACCATTTTCATGTAGATGCAATCATCAAATCTGTTTTCAACAAAGCCAAATGAAGTCACAATCTGATAAAACCTTAAATACCACTGTAGAGAAGCATGTTTAAGTCCATATATAGACTTATATAACTTATATAAAAAGTTCTCTTTCCCCCTTTCAATGAATTTTGGTGGTTGCTTCTTGAAAATATCTTCTTTGAGATAACTATTGAGGAATGCAGTCTTCATATACATTTGGTGTAATTCAAGATTGAAGTGTGTTGTGAGAGCCATGATAATTCTAAAAGAATATTTGGTTGACACATGAGAGAAGGTTTTACAGTGATCGAAACCTTCTCTTTGTGTAAACCCCTTTGCAATTAGCCTTGCCTTCAACCTTTTAACTCTGCCTTGAGAATCCTTTTTAGTCTTGTAAACCCATTTGCAGCCTATTGGTTTAACATTAGCAGTAGTCTCAACCTAAGTCTAAACAACATTCTTGTCCATAAAAGCTAATTCTTATTCCATAGCAGCTTGCCAAAAAGTTGACTGAGAACTTTCCATGGCTTCTCTATAAGAAAGAGGATCATCATGGTCTCCAATGTTAAATTCAATTTCCTGTAAATACAACATATAATCCCCAGAAATTGCAGATCTCCTCGGTCTTTAAGATCTTCGAAGTGCACACTCAAGATTAGCTGGTACTGCTTGTACCTCTGGTTCTGGAATAGGCAATACATATGCTCCTTCAACTTGTTCTTCAAATACTTATGGCTGTGGGACATTATTTGCAACTGGCTCAGATGTAGAACATGGAATTGGCACATGAATTGACACTGAATTTCCAGAGGTTGCAACTGAAGTTTTATCAACTTCTTAAAAAATATAAGAATTTTTGGACTGTGAGGAAGATGTACTGAAATCTTCAATAAAGCTAGCATTATTGGTATCTGCAATTCTAGTATGTGAAGTAGGACAATCAAACTTGAATCCTTTAGACTTCTCAGAATAACCAAATTGGTACCTCCTTTCAAAATGTAATAGTTGTCTTTATAGCTTCTCCCCATAGAAATTCAGGTAACTGAGGATAAGACAACATGCTTCTAACCATATCCTTTAGAGTCATATTCCTCCAGTCTACCACTCCATTTTGATGTGGAGTTCCAGGTGTTGTATAATGTGCTACAATGCCTTGCTCTTGAAGAAAAAGAGCAAACATACCTTTTGTTTGTCCAGCCTCTGTATGCATGCCAAAATATTCTCCACCACGATCTGATCTTACAACTTTAATGGTTTGGTCCAACTAATTTTCAACTTCTAATTTGAGAACTTTGAAACAATTTAAAACTTGTGATTTTTCAGAATTTAAGTACAAATATGAATATCTAGAAAAATCATCTATAAAGAGAACAAAATAGAAATGTCCACATATTGTCCGATTTGATGATACAAATCCTGCTAAAGAAAGCAATGAGTTCGTGGACAATCTTCTCAAGGATATTGAGACTTTGGGTATCAAGTATGAAACAGTTACCTATACTTCAGATTACTTCCCTCAGTTGATGGAAATGGCTGAGAATTTGATTTGCCAGGGCAAAGCATATGTTGATGACACACCACGTGAGGAGATGCAGAAGGAAAGGATGGATGGCATTGAATCCAAATGTAGAAACAACAATGTAGAGGAGAATCTAAAACTATGGAAGGAAATGATTGCTGGTTCTGATAGGGGTCTGCAGTGTTGTGTCCGTGGGAAGCTGGATATGCAGGATCCAAATAAATCTCTTCGTGATCCAGTTTATTATCGTTGCAATCCAATGCCACATCATAGGATCGGATCCAAGTACAAGATATACCCGACTTATGATTTTGCTTGCCCATTTGTTGATTCTATAGAAGGTATTACTCATGCACTCCGATCTAGTGAGTATCACGACCGCAATGCTCAGTACCATCGAGTTCAAGAGGATATGGGACTGCGAAAAGTGCACATCTATGAATTCAGTAGGTTGAACATGGTTTATACAGTTCTCAGCAAGCGCAAGCTTTTGTGGTTCGTTCAAAATAAGAAGGTTAATGGATGGGATGATCCTCGTTTTTTCCAACTGTTCAAGGAATTGTGCGCAGAGGTCTTAAAGTTGAAGCTTTAATACAATTCATTCTTGAGCAGGTAAGACAATATTGTGTTGTAGATGCACAAAAGTAGTTATGATCTATGCCTATAACATATAATGTCTTCCCGCTGCTTATTATGTCCTTACACCAATTGTTTTTCCTTGGCACTAATAGTTTATTTGTTGCGATGTCCACTATTTTGAATGTTTTAATTTCTTAATTGACTTTTATACTCTTAATGTTTTAGGGAGCTTCAAAGAATCTGAATCTCATGGAATGGGACAAACTTTGGACAATTAATAAGAAGATAATTGATCCAGTATGCCCAAGACACACCGCCGTTATTGAAGAGCGGCGGTGTTGTTGACGCTGACCAATGGGCCTGAGAAGCCATTCGTTCGCATCATTCCGAGGCACAAGAAGTACGAAGGTGCTGGGGCGAAGGCGACTACATACACAAGGACAATATGGCTAGACTTTGTAGATGCAGAGTCCATCAAGGTAGATGAGGAAGTGACCTTGATGGACTGGGGGAATGCCATTGTCGAAGGGATTGAGAAAGACGAAGATGGAAACCTCAAACTCATAGGGGTTTTGAATCTTGAGGGTTCCTTCAAGACGAAGAAATTGAAGCTTACGTGGCTACCTCAAATAGATGAACTACCTAAGCTCTCACTGATGGAGTTCAATTATTTGATAACAAAGAAGAAGGTATGTCCCCCAGGTGTTAAGTTATCACACCTTAGCATAGCATATTACTTATTAATACATTGAACTTAAATTTATTGGAAAGTGATTGGTATGTGATTATTTAACTTACGATTGCAGCTTGAAGGAGAGGATTTCCTTGATGTGCTTAACGCATGCACAGAAAAGCAGACTGCGGCCTTGGGTGATTGCAACATGCGAAATCTCAAGCGAGGAGATATCTTGCAGCTTGAGAGGAAAGGATATTTCCGATGTGATGTTCCCTACGTCAGGCCTTCAAAGCCTATAGTTCTCTTTGCAATCCCCAACGGCAGGCAGCATACTGGGTTTAATTGATAAGGAAGAGTTCATAGAAATTCAACTCATGGAAGGAGAGGGATTTGACTACCGAGCAGAAAGGCTACGAGGTACCTCATTGTACATTCACAAATAAGTGAATTACTTTCGTTAATTACTTCATATAATTGGGTACTCTTCATGCTGGCTTCTAATATAATTTCGTTACATGCATCAACTTCTTTCAATTTTCAAACAACATTATCAAATTCTGAGAGTACTCTCCATCAATCATTCATATCTATAGAAATAAATTTCCACAAGAAATGTTTCACAAACCACATTTAGGCGATTATACAATGTAAACAACTGATTTTTGAGTTAAAAGTTCATTAATTTTTCTCATTAGTGTTTCTTAGCGTCTGTGAAATGAGTTGTCCTCCTTTTGGTTTTCCGCAGACCAATATAAGTTGTTACAATTAAAAACACATGATTATAATGGCATGTTTGGAAATGACAAATATGGTCCATAATTCACCAAGGAAATAGGACAGTCCATGCGGTCTTAAATAATTATGAATATCAATGCAAGTCAGTAGTTAATTGCCAAGTTGACCCTCCAACACTCAATAGAATGGATAAGTTGACCCTTCAGGAGGAACACAAAAAGAGTCAAAACAAAACATATTCAGCAGAAAAGAAATCAGTCCCTGTAATTGAAAAATGAGTTGATCATTTTGAGTGCTTTTGGATAAGATATGAAAAGGGATATAACATTTAAGGGCTTGAAAACCCGCAAAGTTTCAACAATCTATGTGGCTGAACTTGCATGAATCTGCATTTGTTTGGGGATGAACCATGCATTTAATCCTAAATTTCAATATAAGCAATTTTGGTACTGTTTGCTATATACGGTTTAATGATTCATCATTGTTGGATTGAGTTCATGTCATACCCTTTTGATATTTTCTTCTTTTGGTGCTTTTTGTTCCAATTCCAACTTTTCTTTTGGTATATGATCTTTAATCCTGGTTTTCCCTCCCTTTGATTGTTCACCCTTTCTAGTTTCCTGCAAAAAATAAAAAATAAAATAAGTGTAAAACACTGAGCAAATTCATTAAATGAATCTTGCTTGATACTTGTGTATGTGTAAGAAGATATTGACAAAATGGATCAGGGCTTACTCTGAAGTTAGAAATAGCGGTTACAGTCTGCTGCTGCACCTGTTCCCCTTGCCGCTGTTTGGATGAGCCTGCTAGATTAGTGTCATGGTGGATGCCAACAGATTCATTTATGAGTGCTGCATATAACCCTGTTTTTACTAGTTGTTAAATGTTGTGAGATGGGAATATGAGCTTTGCTTTTTGAGAAGGGGATGTGTAGCATATGTGGTTTCTGTGTAAGTTATTTAGTAATAATATCTTTCAGAATCAGAAATTTAGTGCTAATGTCTTTCATAATTCATTGCTTCAATTGGTCACTCATTGGTGTAATTGTAATGTGGCGACTGTTTGTTTTGGTCTCTGTACATTTTCCGTTTGCTTTGGTACTTTATTGCTTCAGCTGGGCACTTCATATTTGTCTGTGACGTTATGGTAGATTGGGTCATTGAAAGTTTCTTGTTTTTTGGTTAATTCATCAATATCTTATATTTTGGTAATCAACGAAATTTTTTGGCAGATTGGAGCAACCGGTCAGCTAATTGGAGATCATGGCTTTTGAGGAGAACTAGGAAATTAGTTTACTTCTACTTGTTACTATAAGGTCCAAACATTAGTATTTTGTAAGGAGAAATGAGACGTGTATTTTATTTATGAAGCCTTATATTTTTACATTAATGTATTACACTTGATATTATTTTTGATGTCATTGTTATTATAAAATGAAAATTTCATACATATTTACATTGGATATTTTTTGTACTGATTTAGTAACAAATAGAACATTGCGCAAGTTAGGGAAGAGATTCCAACCAAAAAAAAAAAAAAGTTAGGGAAGAGATGTATGGCATTGTTAGAGTGCTATGAGTGGTGGTGCTATTAGAAAATAGCCTTTCAACTTACTCTCGCATAGTTGAGTTTGAGAAATTCTATGAATTTTTTTAGTTCAACATTATATTTTACAGCTTCAAAAACGAAGAAAATGTCACAAGAAGTTTGTAGTATTTTTCGGTTTCTATTTTAGATTCTCTATTAGTTTTGGGTGCGCAGGATGTTCTTCTCAACCATCTGATCTTCCAACTCTATTTCCTTATTGGCATGGGTGCCAAATACTTGAGCTGGAAACTCACAGGCATACCTGAGAGGGAAAGGAAACAAATCTTGGAGTTGTATATATTATGACATACTACCAAACCCGAATGTCTCTTTCTTTTTTTGAGGTTGAACAGAATCAGGACTGGCAACCTCATCATCTCCCTAATTAACTACTACTGCCATAACAAGAGATGCAATGGAATCCAGTCTTCATATATTGTGAATGGCAACTATATGTGGGGCTCTTAGGGTTGAACCGCACAATGTGAGATCAAATGGAAGCTTCTCATATTCTTGAAGCACCTTCACCTGATTTGCACAACAACAGTCAACAATCATTCTCACCTTATTCTTCATAGGGATATTCTCTGGTGGGAACTTCTTTTTGCAAACCTCTATATGAGAACACCGTTGGATCAAATCCAACGGCTGCTAAGAAGCAATTGTAACTGAAAGTGTCTAAAACTGTTCCACTGGAACGATGCCTCCTCCCTCCAAAACGGATGTATTGTGCTCTTGAAGACCACAATATCTCCCTCCAAAAAAAGTTGTCTCTCTCTCTCTCTCTCTCTCTCTCTCTGTATGTCTCTGTCTGTCTGTCTCAGTCTCTCTCTCTCGTAGGTGTAGCATTTATATTCACTGACGGGTTCATAGATTATTTCGTTGCAGACTCCATTATTTAATAATGTTGCATAGTCTATTTGATATTTGTGGAAAATTTGAAGATCAAAATCACTTATGAGGTAATTAATATCCTGGAGGAATTGTTTTTACCAAATATATTTGCATAATTTACGTTATTTTGGATGTCGGTTGTTTGATATTTCACTAGAGACTCCAAAAGGCTTCGTACATATAGCACTTGTATTCAGTAATGGTTCATAGCTTATTTCGTTTCATACTTCATTATTTACTAATGTTTGATAGTTGTAGGGGCTTTTTTCTTCCGATACTACTACGGGCCGAAGGGCAAAATGGAAGAAATTGCCCTGAGCCCGAAGTTCAAAAATTAAGCCCCAAAATACCTCGAAAAGGCAGTAGAGTTTAGGAAGTATTTTGGTTATCTTCACCAACCAAAATAATGGCAGCTTACAGGTAATTTCTTCATGCTTATAGATAAACTTTTGAGTTTGGCATGAGGGGCTTGTGGCATAGGAGCAAAATTAGCATGAGTTGAGCACCAAAAAGGAAATATGGCTTCCTAGGGTGAAAATGGAGTGTTTAAGGTGAGGAAGAAGAGGTTTTCAAGCATATGTGGCTAGGAAGAGAAAAGGGAAGAACTATGTTCTTCTGGCAGCTTGTCAGAAGAAGAAAATGGAGGAAGATGAACAGTGCACGAAATTGCTGGTTTTTGCAAGTATGAGAGGAAGCTTGCTCTCTAGTTGTGGATGATCTTTGTTGGGTAGAAGAGGCCCTAATTTATAGCCGCTGGAAGCTGATATTTTCCAAGAAAACCTAATGGCTTCTACCCATTTTGGCTAAGCTTTTCCTTCCTTTCTCCCTTCATCTCTTCAATCATCCCTTTTTGGTGAAATCCACTCTACCCATTTGCATAAAATCAGGGATTTTTTGGGAGCTCAAAGCCCCCTTCCTGCGGCTGTTTCCACTTCTATTTTCAGCCATCTTTCTTCCTTCTTTTCTCTCCTTTTCCAAGGCTAGGTCTGATGAGGGAAGGAATGGGTATGCATGCTGGTTCAAATGGTGATCTGCGCTCCAATATCCCTTGGTCATTTGGAAGTTTTTGCTTGAAACTTGTTTCTCCCATGTGCTGGAGCTTTCCAGCAGCTTTCACACATGGATATTTTGGCTTTCAACGTGGCTTTTGTTTTCAGCTAGGTGCTGAAGATTTGCATATATATTTTTTTGGGTTGCTTGGGCCTTCTATGACAATAAGTTGGTTTATCAAGTACATGGGCTAACTTCATCAAGTATTGGGCTAGTTTGGTTGAAGTGATGGGCTATTTTGGTTGGAGTAATGGGCTGTTTTTTGGGCTACTTTCTTTTGTGCTCACCCACATGTTTGGGCCTAAGAAATGGCTTGGGTTCCTGAGGCTCCTAAGTAACTGAACCTCCACTTCTTGGTCCATCAATGGGCCTCATGACAATTTATTACCTTCCATACCACAACCCACTCAAGCAAGCCCCGAGTATTTGAGTGGCTTGGGGCCCACTTAAGCTTGTGGCGTGATTAGGTGCGGAATGATAATTCCTTGCTTAGCGTGGCGTGTCGTCTGGCGTGGCATGTGTGCAAGCGCATATGATGAACTTTTGCATGCCCAAATCGGGTTTCTTCTTGGTAAAGCATCGCATTGGGCTGAGAATTTATTTGGGCCGAACCGTGAATATTTTGGGCCTCAACAATAGTCTATTTGATATTTGGGGAAAATTTGAAGATCAAAATCACTTACGAGGTAACTGATATCCAGTAATTGTTAATTTGAGTATACTGGAGGAAATGTTTTGACCAAGTATATGGACATAATTTCGCTGGTTTGGATGTAGGTTGTTTAAGGTTTCACTAGAGACTCAAAACGGCTTCGTAGGTGAAGCACATGCATTCACTAATGGTTCATAGCTTATTTCGTTTTAGACTCGATTATTTACTAATGTTTGATAGTCTATTTGATATTTGTTGAAAATTTGATATTTCAGTGTTTATAGTATTGCGGTTAATATACATTTGAATGCTTTTTGAACGCATGTGGCAATATTATTATGATGATGATATGATTTTCAAGGTTAAATTGCAAGAATTGTGGAAAATGGAGTCCGAAGCAGAGGTGAAACCGGAAGTTAGTGTGGAGTTCAAACCAAAACTAGGACTTGAATTTGATTCTCTTGAGGATTCGTCGAAGATGTATAATCGGTAAGCACTAAAAGTAGGATAATATTCACTGAGAAACTCTTTTGTATCATGGCATCATTGTATATCATGCTTGTTGCATATTTCAGGCTGTCTATGTGGATTATGTATCATTATGGTTATCTTTATGCACCCTACAACACATATTCAACATCATTGTATTAAAACATTGTTTAGAAGATTGGATTTTCCAAATAGCAAAGAAGAAGGCGGAGAAGAAGAGGAGTGGGAGAGATATGTGTGAGGTTTTAGGGATATATGTGGCACATGCCCCACCCAAAAAAAGGGGATTATGAATTTTATGAAAACAAATATAATCATAATCATATTACACGTGGCACAACAAGAGATTAAAATCAAATCACATCAGTGTTTGTGACGTAATATGTATATTAAAATTCCAAAACATGATAAACTGTTGATAATCTTTTAAGTCATTTATAACACTTTACTTTTTTTTTTTTTACTGAGGAGAATCTAGGGAGAGAATTACGTAAAATTACATTTATGACACCCTACACTTTCCAAAACATGATTATCTTCAAATAAATGCGCGAAAATCTAGGGAGAAAATTTTCAGTGTTTTTTTAAACATTTTTTGTGAATTTTGTCAATTAAAAAAAAACATGTGATGACATGTGGCGCTACAAAAGGAAGAAAATTGAAACTTTGATAAACGATTTGAATTTTTTATGTGTAAAAATTTTATTTTAAAGCTTAAAAGATAAAGAAAATGTCATAATGAGTTTTTGAGAATTCTTGGTGATTGTGATTTTTGGAACTTAAAGCATTGCAAAATAGTAATAAATAGAAGAGAATAACACATGGCAGCCCTGCATTGATGCATTATCGAGTTTTCGACAGTGTCAAGATCGCGTAGCGCCATGTGTCATCGAGGTTTTTTTTTGTATCTTAAACTTAAAAGATTCACAAAAATGAATAAAAAAATCTTTAAAATGCACCGAAGATTTCAGAAAATCCCTTGCAACATTATCTTCAACCATGAGGCATGAAAACAAAATTTTGACTTTGGAAAATTTGAAGTAATAACTAGAGGAAGAGTTGTTATAAAGTAGTGATCAATACTTTGTAAACCACTTTTTGGACTTGGGATATGAAGTATTGATGTTGAGAAATATGTATGTAATTTTTTTTTCCTTTTATTTTAATATTTTAAACGATTTACAGTAAAATATGATTAAAATATAACAAATGTGACACATGTCAGCACAAGGAGAGCCTAGCATCCCATCACTTCCATGTGTCGGCAGGGGAAACCGCCACCTGGCATCCCATCCAATTAACTATTTATTTTTACTTCAAAATTGATTTAAAAATCGTTTATAATTCAAAAAATAATGTGGGGATTGGTATGACATTTTCTTCGAGCACGTACGTCAAATTTCACTAGTGCATTCAAATTTCGATCCGATCCTTATGTGATCAAACAATCAATAGCTTAGGGTTTATAAAGTGTAGTTATGCTTTCATTTGCATCATTCACATTTAGAGATGACCCCCAAATTTTAATTTTAAAACAATTGTAAACCACTTTTTGGACTTGGGATACAAAGTATTGGTGCTGAGAAATAAGTATGTATATATTTTTGTATTTTTTCCATTTATTTTTATATTTTAAACAATTTTGATAAAATATGATTAAAATATAACAAATATGACATGTGTTAGCACAAGGTGAGTCCAACATCCCATCCACTTCCATGTGTCAGCAAGGAACGTTGCCACCTGGCATCTCATGCAATTAACTATTTCTTTTGACTTTAAAATTGATTTAAAACGGTAGAGTTTAGTGGTTTGGGGTTTAGGGTTTAGGGTTTATGGGTAAAGGAGTATTATAGAAAGCGTTTTCATATGACAAACTTGTCAAAATTTTGTTCATATTTCCCAAATTCAAAATTTTGTTTTCATACAACATAGTCGAAGATAATGTTGCAATGGATTTTTAGAAATTCTCTGTGCATTTTTATGGATTTTTTTATTCATTTTTTGTGAAATTTTTACGTTTAAGATACAAAAATGAACCTCTGATGACACATGTCGCCATGTGATACCGACACTTGTCGGAAACTATGATGACACACCAAATCTGGCACTACCATGTGTCAATATATTCCATATATTAGTGTTTTCCAATGCCTTAACTTTCAACAATCATAATAAATTTATTAAAATTCACCAAAAATTCCCACAAACTCCCTGTCACATTTCCTTCATCTTTTAAGCTTTAAAATATAATTTTCACATGTACAAAATTCAAGTAATTTCTCAAAGTCAAATTTGTTTCTATACTAACAATTCCCAAAATCAAAATTTTGTTTTCACAAGTCGTGGTCGAAGAAAAATGTGGCAAGCGAGTTTTAGAAATTTTCGGCTTCTTTTTTCATTTTTTGTGAAGTTTTTAAGTTTAAGACACAAAAATGAACCACTGATGACACATGTCGCTATGTGATACGTACATCTGTCGGAAGCTTTGATGACGCACAAATTTGATGCTACCATGTGTCATTCTCTACCATTCATTAGTTTTTTTCCAATGCTTTCCAAAAATCATAATAAATTCACCAAAAAATCCCACAAACTTCTTAGTAAAAATATATCCATTTATGAAGCTTTAGTTAATAGTAAATCATGCGATGTTGAAGCTCTAGTGAATCCTTTTGAAGCATTTATTGTTATTTCCAGCAGAAATCAACTAAACCGGAGTTTCTATGTTCTCCATTGCTGCATTTTGTCCATTTCTCATATCGGGTATGTTGGTCACATCTGACGGAACTATGCTTATCTTTGACACATAGCATATTGATCTCACAACTGATCCACCAACATGCTCCCCAAGCAATTTTGATGGAGACCATTTCTCAACACCTGGCATATACCTAAGTGATCATTAGACAATTAGCTAGTCTTACATAAGCACTTGATAAATCACTCAGTTTTGCCACCCAGGCGGGTTCATATGTTAATTAAATATAGGCAACAACATGCATGTATACTGTCAGCTCAGTTCTCAAGGTTAACAAAAGTGTAAATACATTCAATTATATTATACAATAAATTCAACTATTTTTCCCTTTTCAATTTTATTTTTAAATTTCAAATATTAAATAGCTAATAATTATAATCACACCTAGTCAACCTCACAGTTCTATCTTCACACCCAGTTTCAATCCAACTAGATGTAGAGAAGAGGTTGTGCTTCCCATATACCCCAGGTTGAAATCTTTATGGGACAAAGCATAGGGAATGCATCTCACCCCCATGGAATTGCATATGCAAATTCCTGGAGAGTATCTTCCTTTCACCATCAAGCACCCACTGCCTATGAATATAAATGATTTCATCCTAATAAATCAAAGAAATATAGTGCAGAGTTAAGATAAAATTTAAATGGAACCTTATCTTTTCAAAGTAAACAAATAATGAAACATATGATCAATTATTAACAAAAGATAGAAAGATGCGCTTAGCAGCAAAACAATTCACAAAGCAATTCACGACACAAAACTAAAGGAACTCATATCATGCATTTTATGGATGTGTATTTTCAGATGATAAAAAATACTTTTGACCTACTCCGTGGATATACCTTTCCACAATGCTTATTTGATTTTATTTGTTCTTCTGAGATTACCAATTCTAAGTAGATTGGCACGAACCTTGACATATGAAAAGCAGTTCTTTATTTCTGGTACATCACCAAGATAATAGGAATGAGGACGACTCCATCCACCGCATGGAATTTGCACAACCTGCAATAAAATATGGGTCCTTAGGCATCAAAATAAATTACAAAAACAACCTACAAATCATTTCAGTAAGCAGTCTGAGGTACAGGAAAAGACTACCTTTGGTCTCAGTTATTAAGTTCCAAATAATAAAATCCACTGATGCAAAACCAGCAGCACAATGGCAGCTCGACAACTCATTGACAGAGCTATTATCGGTGGAGACAGATTGAATAAGACTCAACTCCTTCACTTGCTAAATCGACAATATGTACAAAAAGATAATGATTTTCACAAATAATTTACAATTAAATACCCAAATATTTTAACCATTTCTATTGTAAGCTCTCTTTTTCTCTCCAGCCATTGAGATCACTTTGATGGCTGAGATGGAGCCGCAAATAGGGGTTCGCAAAAAGGAGTTCCCACCTGAGCCGCGTGCTTCTTCATAAATGCAAACCCAGATATGGCTCTCCAGGCCAGGCTTCGTAATTTCATAGACCACTTCTCCATGATCATCATCATCATCATGAAATTTATAGGCCATCATCACCCTGTCATAACCGGTGAGTTCAAAAACCTCTTGGACCATTGTACCACAAAGCCTCTCCATGCTCCCACTAGGCAAAGACTGCAATCGGGCAATTGCTTTAGCTGCAAGCTTGTATGACTGCAGGGCCCCAGCAGCAGTGCAGTCATAGGGACTTCATAAGGCTTCACGGGCTTTTAGTCAATGATCAAACTGCCCGTTAATTGATGGGTTATTGCATAAAAAGGCTTGCCAGAGGTCTTGCAATGGATGTAAGATGGGATTCATTTAGGAGAACCTCCCCAAATCCGAGGGCCTTATGCAATGCAGAGGCACTAGGGGCAATGAAAATTGTTCTTACATTACATCTGTTCCTCTGTCAAGAACAGGGGTAGTCCCCAACGCTTGGGACTGCATCACCTTGCCTCGTCAAATATAAGAATCAGAACCTCAATCAATCATTTCAATAACAAAGGATAATCAAACCTACACAATCACATAATAGAAGTATATCAAAACATCTTTGAATGCATTGCCATGTAACTGGTAAAAGCATTATTGGTAGCTACAATACAAAATATAAAAAAGGTGAAAAAAACCAAACAAAATCAATTTCATGTTTCCTATTGTGATCTAGCAAGTATCACAATTAGATTTTATAACTAGTATGTCAAAATGGGTGCTAATTATTGTCAACCCCCACTAAATTCTACACCTAACCATGTGCTATGCATATATAAGAGCTAGCATTGTGAGAAATTTTGAGAATCGAATCATGGGGAGAGACAGGTGTTTAAAATGCATTTGAAAAGCGTCCAAAATGTGATCGATTACTTTTCTTTGCTACTTACTCAACCAGAAAATTGAAGGCACACCTGAAAAAAAAAAAGAGGTCAAAAGTGATGAGAGCTCGGTTGAGTAAGTTTGACGAACAAGGTGTACGCCACAACACAACACAACATATAAATTGGATCACTTGCTAAAGGCTACCATTCTATTTCTTAAACCTTGATGCTCTATTTGTACCTACAAAATTAAGGCACATTGTGGTCTAATTGTAACCAGAAAAGCTAATACTAATTTTACGTAACAACTTGTTCCTCATCTCTCATTTTTATTTTTGTGTGGGTAGAATTTAAAGCTCGTTTCTTGATTTTAAAGTAGCACCCATTTTGACATACAAGTGATAGCTACCATTTTGCATGACAGTCTACTTAATTTTGGGACCAGGCGGGCGTTTCGAGGTTGCAGGGGTCACTTGACCACTCTTGCTCTTATGTGCATCCGTCCGCCACTGCTCCTCAGTTGACCACTCTTGCTCCTCAAATTGGCTGCAATAGTAAGCTGGCCTCCGTTTGGCATAACATTAATTGATACGGCTAAGAAATCAGCTAACACTTGTTGAAGCCCAAGACTATCGCCATATAAGGTCCCATTCATGATCTCTTCTGCTACATCATGGACAATCCGGATACTCCTGGCGTTGCTCTTAATCATGACTTGACTGAGGCAATTCATGCAAAGTGAACTCAACCATTTCCAAGTCCAAGTAGCTGTCAAGGGATTACAAAACAGAGAATTGTTAAGACCACAGTCAGAATGAACAAATAAACAAGAACTACTCCCCTTTCTTTTGCAGTCTTTATACCCTCTATTCTTATCACTATAATTATCAAAATATCATCACGTAACTTGATAGCAATACTACAACATGGTTTAGATATATTTTCTACAGAGAGAGAATATGGGGGTCAAAATCAATAGCTTCTACAGAAAAGAATGTGTTCATGTTTAAATGTGCCAGCATGTAAGTTTTTTCACAGAATCTGAGCTACTATAAACTAATTATCTGATTCTGTGTAGCTGTGTTAATGTGAGGTGAAAAGGAAAAAAAGAAGTCACTCTTAACCAACTAGAACTCATCTTACCCATCAATGATGGTATCAAGATCCGAGTCATCCAGTATTTTGTTGAGTTTGTATTGGCACTGGGCACTAGTATGCAGAAGCTGTTTTTGCTCTGCTCCCAATTCAGTACCCTCCATCAATTTCTGAGAAAATATTTGCCAGATAAAGGATTCCGGATCTTCTTTTTAACAGAAGACAATTCTTTCAATCTCTTCACAGCGGTTTGTTCTCATAAGCGCTGGACATGGAGTGCTTCTTGTTGCTCTGGGCTAGCAAGTTGCAACAAGCAAAACACCCCTGTGACTGAGCCCTCACTGTCCAATTTCTTGCTCACACACAACAGGCATTCTATGTGCTTTCCACTGCGAGCACAGAAACCAAAAGGAACCTTTTCGGATACCTGACCTGTCATGGCATGGTTAAGTACAACACCAAGATTTACGAAAGCTTCCTGACTCTTCAGACGACAACAGGCCTTGTTGATCCCAAAAACCTCCCCAAACAACATTTTATCCATTACCTCCTCTCGTTTCCACCCAGTTAACTTCGTCATTGATGGATTCCACTCAGAACACCAGCCAAATTCATCAGTGCCAAATATTGGGGGTGATCAATGGGTTTCAATCCGGGTGAACTTGTCCATCACAGTCTTCTGTCCAGTGATATCCTAGGCCACAAAACAAACCCCCACAACATTTTCACGAATTTATCTGCTTGCACAAGAATTCAGAACTAAGCTGATGGCACCAAGGTCACTGTTAGAACCATGCGTTTTTATCTCAAATTGGATGTTTCGTTCCTCTTTGCCTGATCAAAAGAAAAGGATAACCACCTATGCCAGGCCATGGCAGAAAGAACAATTTGAAGGGCTCACCTGGTGGACTGTGTCATGGTAAAAGTCATTCAATTTTAAGGCATGTGCAGGGCTTCCAGTCAGACCTCGAGGCTCACCAATATTTCCACCAGCATACTCCTTGTAGGGAAATGCATATAGATGACCAGCAGCAGCAATTAGCATCTCAACACATATTATGAAATTTATTGAGTAGCATCCTCTGCATTCTTTATTAATCCAGATTTGGCGACAAGGAAAACCAACACACCCTAAAAGGTAGACAATAAGAGTCAGAAACGAACTAAATAAGTTTGCAACTTGGACCAACCTATCAGCAGAAAACCAAAGGTGGGAAAAAACATTCTACATCTTTTGCTCTTAATGCATGAGCATGTGATATACAACGTAGTGCAAATTGCTAACACACAATACACCAAATATTGCTACTAATAAAGTGAGACATATGTTTACCTGCCAATAAGTGAGGAAAATGACAGATTTGATTATAATAAACTTCAGAACTGGATTGAAAGGCTGAAGCAGATCTCTGCAAGACGCATAAAATATTGCCAAAGCATAAAGAGCCATCGTGTATGAGATTGTATAGATAATAGTGAGATACAGGTATGACTGATTTGGACAGAAATTTCCATCTGCATATTTCCCTTTTGGGTAAAGTATGAGTGTAACGGCAGCTAATACGAGCTTCAGTATCACAAACTGCAAACAGCCTTGCTTGCACGTACGTATAAAACCCCTGCATTGACAGTTTTAAGCGTATGAGTTCATCAAACAATCATCTCATAAATACACATTATCACATATTGTTATATAAGAAACCCCCATATTTTCCAGAGATCTCCTTAGTTATGCAGGCCTCTGCCTATTATGTAGTGATCCCTGCTTTTATCCGTGTAAATAAAAACAAGGTATTCACAAGTAATACATAAAAGACCAAGACCACTGCTAACATTAGAAAATAGTTCACATATATTTCAACTTGAGAGAAAAAGAAATCTCAAGTAAGAATAGAATTCTGTGATTTTTCTTGCACCAGAAATTCCTGGCTTGCAGATATTGGCAAATTAAGCATAGATTGTGAACTCACAGAGGTAACATGTCATCAGAATCCACTAAGGCTTTAGAATCCTACCAATTAAACTTAAGACAACAGATCCTGGGCCACCAACCCATGCCAAGCACAGCGACAGAAAATTATAAATGACCCACGCTTCATAAACAGAAAAAAAAAAGTAGCAATAGCATGAGAACAAAAGATACAGCTCGTAATTTCCTACAATTATTCAGAGAAACATATACTTAAGCCTTATCTTGTAATAAACAGGCGAAGAGAGAGAGAGAGAGAGAGAGAGAGACGGTGAGGGAAGGGGTGGCTTGGTGGAGGTCGAAGCTATTGGGAGGGTGGGGCTGGGAGGGAGTGGTGGTGCTGGGTCGCAGCAGAGGTGGTAAAGGGTGGTGGAGGCATCTGCGTTAGGGTGGAGGTACAGTAGAGAGATTTTTTATTATTTAAAATATTTTATTATTTATGTTTCCATTGTTTTATTTTGTATTAGGCTTAATTATGTAAGTGTGTCGTGTCTTTATTTATACGTGTGTTTGAAACGTCTCAAGCATTCTCAACCTTTTAAAACCGCTTTACGTTACTCACATTAGTTTTTAGGCATTCGCTATTTGACGTTGACCCACCGCTTTAACCTTTAACCTCTTGAATAAGCGTTTCTCGGTTCTAATAAAGAGGAAATTGGGTGAGAAGGGAAATTGGAGAAGAGGGCTTAGGGTTTGTGAAAATCTGAGGTTGCCTTCGATTTTGGGAGAATTTGGAGAAGAAATCATTGTTTGGCGTTGTCACATCCGGGATCACAGAGACGATATTGTCCAAGCCCCTCTCTTCCCTCACGGTTTTGTTTCACGAGCTCAAGCTTTTCAGCGGTCACCCATTCAGGATTATTCTAGCCCCAACTCGCTTAACTCGGAGTTCCTATGACAAGTCAATCACCCAAAAGCCTCTGTGCTAGATGGAGCGGGCATGTACATATATAAGGCACATCAACCTCTCCGTTGGTCGATGTGGGATGTTACAATCCACCCCTTTAGGGCCTGACGTCTTCGTCAGCACACTCGCACTCAGTGGCTCGATACAAATTGTCACATCTCAGGATCGGCCACGTAGCATGATATTGTCGCCCGGCCCTCCTCGCCTCACGGTTTTGTTTACAGGAGCTCACGAGTAACTTCGGTGGGTCACCCATCTTGGGATTGCTCTAACCCAACTCGCTTAACCCGGAGTTCCTGACTCGGCGAACTCCCAAAAGGCCTCATGCTAGATGGAGGCGGGCATGTACATATATAAGGCACATCATCCTCTCTCCGCTGGTCGATGTGGGATGTTACCACAGGCATTAGACTTTAAGGCTAGAAAGTGCGAAGATGGTGGTGCTTAGAGAATCTGGAGGTTGTCAACCCATATGTAAGTGGACCCATTCTCACTTGATTTTCTTGATTTTGGCATGTGCATTGAACTGCTGTTAGGTTATTTTTTGGTTTTTGTATACTTGTTGACTCTGTACTGGTCAAGGTGTGGTCATTGTGTGGTCCTTGCGTGTTCCTAGTCTGGTGTGTTCTGGAGTTTTTTTTTCTGTTTTTTCATATACTTTTTACTCTGTGCTAGCCCCAATACACCTTATGTGGTCCTTGTGTGTTCCTTGTATTATCCTTGTGTGGTCATTGTTTTGTCTGTTGTTACCTTTGTCCATTTGTTAAGTGAATCTTCCTCTTACACAGATAAAAATGCTGATGAGGTTGTCATATTTAAGTTTTTCCATAGAGGTAAACTAGTTAAAAATATAAAGGACAATGAATGATCTTATTTGGGTGGTGAAGTCAGTTGGTTTGATGATTGTGAGGTTGACTATATGTCTATGTTAGAGCTATTCGGAATGGCTAAAGATTTGGAATATGACGATGGGTATGATGTTAGTTTTTATGGTGAAGAGTTTGGAACTGGTAGACTCATTCAAATAATATCAGATTGTTCACTTTTAGCTTGTACGAGCAAGGTACCTAAAAGCAATAGTAGGGTGATAGTTTTGTACTTGAAAGTAGTGAGCCTGACTCCAAGCCAAGTGGGGAATGATAGCAGTGATCAAGAATATTCTTATTCTGAGGATGATAATAGCAGTGATCCAGACTTTGAAGACAGTGACTATGCACATAGTGATGAAGAGATTGACTTATTGAAGAAGGATGATAAGTGGTTTGAAGGTTATGTGGATTATAGTTACATTGACAATGATCCTAATGCAGAGGAAAATGATGAGTCAGACAATGGAGAAGAGTCATCTACACTTACCTGCCCAAATAGGTCTTCAAGTGAAGATGATGCAGTAGGTGAACTAAGAAGGAAGAAGAATAGGATGCCAAAAGGTGAAGATTTCAGACCTGAAATTGATATGGCAAACCCAGATTTCAAAATAGGTTTCAAGTTTGCAACTGCCGAGTTGTTTAGAAAAGCTTTGAGGATATGCTCCATTAATTGTGGAAGGGAGTTGATATTTATGAATAATGACCGTAACAAAATAAGAGTAGTATGTGAAGAGGGTTGTCCTTTTGTTATCCATGGTTCAAGTGTTAGTGGTAGCATTTACTTGCGGAGATAGATTCTAATCTATATCAATCAAAAAAAAAGATTCTAATATTCGATTCAACATTGCGGAGATAGATACGTGATTCTTGGAAAAATTTCTCTAGTATGCAACCATACTTAGTACACAAAGCACTGTTCTATATAATATGGTTAAATTTCACTTTACTATCCGGAAGTTTCCCGAAATTCAAACTTTGCTAGAGTAGAGGTAGAGTAGAGAGAGAGTTTTTATTATTATTTATGTTTTCATTGTTTTATTTTCATTTGTATAAAAAGAAATTATTATTTATTTAATTATTGGTCCACATGGCACAATTTCAATGGGTCAATGTTAGGGATAGCAGAAATTCCCGTCAAGTCCTAGGCCCTAACAAGGAGAGATTTCAGGACAAAAGAGGGATTACATACGGGAATTCCTGAATTTTAAAATTCTCCGTTAGTGCGGGCGAGGATGGTATTAGCATCCCTGTCCCGAGCCCGCCCGATAATTAACTTCGCTATAAAAGGCATGAACCAAAGAAAAAAAAAAAAAAGGCGAAACAAAGCGGAGAGAAAACACAGAGGGGAACCGAAGGGCCGCAAAGAAGGGCATAGGCAAAAAGTAGGAGTAGAAAGAAACCAAAGGGCTGCAGAAATAGATACTGAAGCAAGAGAAGACTAGGGTCCTGCAAAAATCCAGAGACAAAAAAAATGTTGCAGAAAAGAAGGCAGAAGTTCGGAGAGAAAACAAAGAGGCTGTTGGGATTCCGATTGAGGAGGAAGAGAAAGAAAAGGGCATAAGAAAGGCAAGGTATAAAGTTTATTTCTTCTCTAGAAAATTTCATCATGTTTCTCTGTGCAGTATATTCCCTTGCGGCTCAAAACTCAAACATCTTATGCGAAGTTTAATTAAACAAGCCTCTGCAAATGGCATTTCCTGAGCACCATACAGAAGTCGACCTATAAAATAACAATCATGGTGCACCAAATTGATGATAGATTTCCTAACAAAGTTCAAAGTCCCCTTCTGCTGTGTCTACCATAAAGGCTTTGAGAATGTGCACTGCGAAATTCCTCCATGTCCTTACTGTCAAAGAAGTCTCATGAGACTACTGCAGGCAAAAGAAATTCATCATTCTCAAAAAATAATTGAAGAATTCATGTCTCTGGTGTTAGAGAAATTTCAAGAAATCACACAAAAGGGAGCTCTCGCAAGGACCTCCCTATTGTGAAAATATCTGATGATGGGCTTCCAAGAAGCCCTTGTATAAGTGCTATGAGCAACTTGTAGGTGTTCATAGGCATACTTGACGAAAATCTTGCAGGTGTTCATAGGCAACAAACACAGACACTAACCAAAGAAAGAGGAAGAAGGCAATATGAGACAAACAAGATTGCAAATAAAAAAGCTTATCTGATGAAGAAGAACCCGCAGAAACCGATCTTGGAAATTATTGAAAATGACAGGGAGAATATGTTTTCTCATTACGTTTTGTCTACAAGATTACAAAGGTAGTCTAGGGGTTGTCGGCCAACACACACCAACCCTTAACTTTAGCCCCTAATTATAGGAAAACTTTAATTACAACACATCCCCTAAAATAAGGAAATGAGACAACCACCAGCCAATCACAACTAGCAGCCACCAAGCTAATCATAGCTAGCAGCTACCAATACTCCCCCTCAAGCTGGATCAAGGATATTAATTGATCCAAGCTTGGAAAGCAAGCGTTGAAACTGAATGAAAGCAAGAGACTTGGTGAAAACGTCAGCAAGTTGATCATGGCTTCGAGTGAATGTGGTTTGAATTACCTTGGACTGAACTTGTTCACGAACATAGTGACAGTCAACTTCAATGTGTTTGGTGCGTTCATGGAACACGGGATTGGAGGCAATATGCACAGCTGCCTGATTGTCACAAAGAAGAGACAATAGGTTTGTTATTTGAAAAACCCAAGTCTGAGATGAGGCCCTTAAGCCAAATTAGTTCACATGCAGTGGAAGCCATGGCTCTATACTTAGCTTCCGCACTTGACCGAGCAATTACATTTTGCTTTTTGCTCTTCCATGTCACGATGTTTCCTCCAACAAACGTGCAGTAGCAAGTAGTGGATTTTCTATCAATAGCATTCCATGCCCAGTCAGCATCATTGTATGCCATGATTTGAGTATGGCCATTGTTCTTCATGATAATTCCCGACCAATGGAGCCCTTGAGGTATCTTAGAATCCTTTTAACAACATTTAAATGAGCCTCAATAGGTGCATGCATGAATTGGCTTACAAGATTGACGGCGTAAGTTATATCCGGTCTAGTAATGGTGAGATATATAAGCTTACCCACGAGTCTTTGGTAGTAACTTATATCACTGAGAGGCTCTCCTTCCAAGTCCAACTTCAATTGCTATCAAGAGGGGTACGAGTCGGTTTGCAATCCATCATCTTCACTTCTTGAAGCAAGTCAATCACATATAATACCGTTGACTTAAAAACATTCCCTTAGGAGAAGTAGCCATTTCAATCCCAAGGAAGTATTTTAACACTCCTAAGTCTTTAATGGCAAATGTCTGATGAAGAGAATGATTAAGAGTGTTAATCTCATCAATATTATCACCTGTGATGATAATATCATCAACATAGATTAGAACAACCAATTTGCCAACTGATCCAATTCGAACAAACAAGGATGAATCAGCATGACTTCTCTTGAAACCAAACTTTTCAAGTACAGAGCTCAGCTTGGCATACCAAGCACGTGGATATTGTTTCAATCCATAAATTGACCTCATATGGCTGGTGATATTGAATCCAGAACACGACTAGGCAGTCTGTTGATGAGGTAGGTGGCTGCAAGAACTCCTTGAGACCGAAACCTCTTAGGCACATTCATTTGTAACATTAGAGCCCTAGTTTTCTCAAGTGGGTCTCTATTCTTCCTTTCGGCAATTCCATTTTGTTCAGGAGTACCTACACAACTTGTTTGATGTATAATGCCATGTGTGCTCAAATAGTTAGTCATATTTTTGGATGTATATTCAGTGCCATTATCAGACCTTAGTGTGTGAATTTGAGATGAAAAATGGTTCATGACAAGATTATGAAAATTCTTGAAAGCATCCATGACTTCACTTTTGAATTTTAGGAGGTACAACCAAGTGACTCTTGAAAAATCATCAACAAAAGTAACGTAGTACCTATAACCATCAAAAGACACTAGAGGTGCAGGTCCCCAAACATCGGAGTGCACCATCTCAAAAAACTTGCTAGCTCTAGATATGGAAGAGTTAAATGGAAGTCTAGTAAATTTTGACAAATGACAAATTTCACATACAAGTGAGGATTTGCATAAACTAGGGAACAAAGTAGACAAAAAAAAATTCTGAGGGATGTGCTAGACATTGGTGCCACAACTGATGTTTTAGATTTGAACTGACTTGGAACCCCTTTGGAACATTAAGGTGCTTTGAAAAATAGTACATCCCATTTAGGTAGTGACATTCACCAATCAGCTTCTTGGTGGCTAGATCCTGAAAAACAGCATTGTGATGGGAGAAAATTGCACGACAGTTGAGAGAATTTGTAATCCTTCCTACGGACAACAATTGAAAAGGGAAGGATGGAACATATAATGCTGTGGACTCAACACTATCTGAAATCAGTTTAACTTTCCCTCTACCTAGAACGGGTACACCTCTACGATTTGCTATAGAAACTAGTGATGGTTTAGTGTAGCTTTCAAAATTGTATAGCTTTGAATATTGATTTGTCATGTGATCAGTGGCACCTGAGTCTATAATCCAAAAATCATGAGAATGACTAACATTTAGAGCAGTTGAAAGAGCACACATAATACCTGGAATATCTCCTTGAGGTACACGATTAGACTCAGCTAAGAATCCTGCAAACTGCCCAAGGAGAGCAGTTTGATTTCCACCAGTCAATACTTTGCATGTGCTTCCTTTTTTGGTTTGAAGATAGGCTGAGAACTCATTTATCAAGTCAGCCGGATTGGCTGTGAAGTTTATCAGCCCATCAATTGATGTGGAAGCAGCAACATGGATTTTTGTTTGTATGTGATTTGGTTTGTGAGCCCTTGTAGTCTCTTGAAGGCTTGTTCTCAAACTTTGTGCTTCAACTCAGGGTGCAATATCCAGCATCGATTGTTGTTTAGTGAAGATGTGACAATAGCAAACCCACATCCCAACCAATTGGTTTTGCTGGACATGAGACTCGCATGTTCCCAACCAAATATCCAAGAAAATCATCAAAGAAGGATGAAGGGCAAGTGGGTCATCTTCCAAATTCAAGTTTTCAAACAGGATAAAAACTCCCACATGTTTAAATATTGCCAACCATTGACAATTCTCAAGTGCTAGAAAATACTAGTTAACAAATAATCAACCTAAAAATCAAAACATGCACAGTGTTATAAATTTGATTTCAAACCTTAACTTGCAATATATGGACTTCAACGTTGCTAATTAGATTCTAATCTCTATCCACAAACAAAACAAAAAACAAAAAAATTCTAATATGCACTTCAACATTGCGGAGATAGATAAATGATTCTTTGCAAAATTTCTTCAGTATGCAACCGTACTTAGTACGCAGAGCACTGTTTTATATAATATGGTTAAATTTCACTTTACTATTCGAAAGTTTCCCGAAATTCAGACTTTGCTAGAGGGGAGGTACCGTAGAGTGAGAGTTTTTATTATTATTTATGTTTTCATTGTTTTATTTTCAGTTGTATAAAAAGAAATTATTATTTATTTAATTATTGGTCCCCATGGCGCAATTTCAGTGGGTCAACGTCAGGGATATCAGAAATTCCCGTCAGGTCTTCGGCCCTAAATGGGAGAGATTTCGGGGCAAAACAGGGATTTGGTGCACGGGGATTCTTGAATTTCAAAATTCTTTATTGGGTACGGGCCGAGGATGGTATTAACATCCCTGTCCTCAAACCCGGCCCCGATAATTATATGTTTATTTTTAAATTAATAAATAATATGTTGTCACCCTAGCCCAGTTCCTCATTCCTCCTAACGCCAACCTCTTTGTTGGTCCTATTCATGTGACTAACGGAGATATGAAAGTGGTAGTAAAATCAAAGTTTAGGCATGAGACTGAGATGAAAAAAACTTCATGTAGTAAAGTTTGAATTTTGGAAAACTTCCAGCTAGTAAAGTGAATTTTACCCAAATAATATATAATCTCCCCTTCATAAGAAAAATTAGGTATTAGACATAAAAATCCTTACAAATTAGGATTTGAGACATATAGTATTCTTGTTTGTGTTTTGATACATAGGAATCAAATTTTGTTTTAGATTTGGCCAAAGAGGAGGCCCAGATTCGTTGGGTCTGTCTAAATTATAAAGAATAAAAATACAATTTTACCTTTTTTGTTTAAAAGCACAAAATCAGATCTCTCTCTATGACGTCGCGCCAAAAGCTCTCTCTTCTTGCTCATGACGAGTTTGCTCTAAAGTAAAGCTGAACTTGGCCGCAGCAAGAAGCTATGGCAGGGCTGATCCGGACTCACGGAGGTAGACTCATTTTAAGGCGACGACAAAGTGGCGGTGAATCCGTACGGAGCGTCATTGGTGGTGGCCAACCCTGGCGGAGGAGGGCTGATTCTCGAGAGCGAGAAGGCAATTCTCTCTGTCTGGTTCTTCTTTCTTTGTCGTAGCTCTCTCGCGTTAAGATCTTTCTTGGGCGGGCGCTGAATTGTATTGATTTTGAGGTATTTGTGTTTATGCAATTTTTTCTTCGTAGTTGTTGACAGTTGGAAAATGACTTTTTATTGATTTTGAATAATTGTGTAGTTTGATGACAATTGGAAAATGACTTTTTTCTTGCTCTAGATTCTGCAATGCTGTTGTGATCTGATATGCGTAGAGAGAGTTGAACAATGTTTGCTTGTTTGTGAAGAGAGAGTTGATTAGATTACTTTGCTATAGAAAGTGATCTAGTAATTGTAGCTGGAGTTTCAATCTCTATAGAAATTTGCAGCTTCATTCTTGACTCTCTTTGATTGAGAATTTTTCATTAGATTTCATTAGCAGTTTTAACACAAGATAGAATTAGACTTTTCAGTCTTTGGGCATTTTGTTGGCGTGACTTGTGGACTATTGACTTACTTTCCTTACACACCAAGAATTCCTATTATAATTGTAATTAATTCCTGATTTCCTACTGTAAATAGATTTGTGAATTTATTATTTACTTGCCCATTTAGGTTTCGATGTATTATAAATATGACCTCATACAATGAGAAGAATACACAGAAAATTCCCATAAACAAATATTCTCAAATATTCTCATATTAGGTTTCATATTTTAGCATGGTATCAGAGCGGCGATCTTGGAATTGCTGACTCTAGTTTCAAACCCCCGCCGCTGCTATAGGGGTTGATGATTTTTTCAACCCTCATGGAGGTAGCACCACCGACTCATTCTTTCCTTCTCAACTAATAATAGCCGAGTTGAGTGCCCACGTGACTCAACTCCTACAGATGTAGCCTTTGACCTCGAACCCGAACCCGATCTTGAATCAAGATCTTACTTTGACGACCTCGACCCCGACTACGATGACTCCGACTTCGACCATGACTCGATGATGACCCTAACCCCGGCCCCAACTCTAATGATGACCTCGACCTCGAATTTGTCTCTGATTCAGACCTAGATCCCGACTTCAACTTCGGCTTTGGCCCCGACTCAGGCTTAGATCCCGATCCGATTCCTATCAGTATCTTATGCATCTTCCGCTGCACAGATTATGACTTCCCGAATAACGACCCCGACACATGGATGGAAGTCTTATAGAAGATGGAGTCCACTGAACGAGATCAACTCCAGAATTCTTGTATGGAAGTCTTATTCACAAGTGTCAAACAAAGAATTCTAAGTTGTGATAATGCAAATTAATCCTTAGACATGAAACATCATAGTTGTTTTGTGTATTGTTTCTCTTTGAGAGCACTATACGGTCGTATCAAAATGATGTGACTGAAAGGTGTTCCTCAAGATTCTCAGCGTGTACGCAGAGACAGGTGAATGTACAAGGAGGAATCTCTGCTCTTAGTAAGAAGAGAGAATACTCTAAAGATATGATTCGTGAATCTTTGGCCAAAGTATTGGATGGAAATTGAAACAAGAAAATTTGCAATTTCATCAAATTGAATCATATAATCAAGAAATGTCATATTAGGGATTTTGACACAAGTTTACCATATCCCGAGAATATGACATAGAGTATTGAATTAGAGAATGATCAAATTGCATTGTAATTACAAACTGACTAGGTTCTCTAAATGAGTTATTTTTAGTTTGGGTAGCCATGACATACTGCTAGGTATCACTCATGGCTTATGGAAGCCCTGTAAGGACTAATTATAATTAGACTTCGCCAATATGGAGAATTGTATGGAGGGATACAATATTCACACTTGATTTAGAGCGAATCATTCATACCCACTACCTCGCTAATTAGAACCTATAAGATCGCACACAGAAAGGGAATCGATTAGGAAATTATGAAGAGAATGAATGATTTTGTGACTTTGTCAAAGTCAATCTGAAAGTCAAAGGTCAATCTCAAAAGTCAAAGGTCAAACGATTGACCCGACACTTGACACGGTCAACTAAGGATGACCGGGACCAACACTCATTAGACAAGTGAGTGATTGAATTAGTCACGTTACTAGAGTAATTAAATTGATTAGATTAATTTAATTATTCAATTAAAGTTATGAAACTTTAATTAAAGGTTCCATATGACTTGGAAATTCAAAAGGGATTTGACCATATGGACTTAGGCACATATGTGACACATTATAGGATTAATGTGTTGGACCAAGATAGCAAAAGATGACACACAAAAGGGGGGTGTGGCTACACCAGGGCTTGGGGGCAATTTTGTCACTCTTGTGACATTTTTGATCCTATAAGTGTGTAGCTATAGAATCCTATCATCCTAGGGTTTTTCAAGTTGGTGAAATTGGAAGAGAGAAAACATCAAGGTCTCTCTCCCTAACCCCTTGAATCTATCACACCAAGTGAAGGTGCTAGCACCACTCTTCACTTGTCTACTCATTCTCTCATCCCATTCAATCTGTGGTGAAGAGCTTTGGGGAGGTGCATATCTTTGTACCTATTTGGAGAACTACAAGGTGGAGAATCAACATCAAAGGAAGAGCCAACAACAAAGGGACCACTCCCTCTACTTGAACACCATTCTTGGTTTCAAGATTTGCTCCAAGGGTATGAACATCTTATCTTTCTCTCAAATAGGATTTAGAGAGTTCTTGGTGCACACTTTCATAAACTTATAAAGGATTGGGATCAAATGAGACTTGCATGAATCCCTAGTTTATTTAATGCTTCCGCTCTTACTTTGATTTCATATTAGACATGGCATGCTAGGTGATTTATACTCTCAAAGTTTGGTTGTAGAGTTTTTAGAAATCTCTACACAATACAATTCCCACAATATTCCCATCAATAAGTCTTAATTACAGAGTGAGTAAAGGAAAATAGGTATGTTGTTCATGGGTTGAGATATTACGATTTTATTTAAAGGGAAAAGATGATCTTAAAATTCACTTATTGGTATTATTGAAAACAATTGAATGTTATCTGGTTCGTGATTATTGATCGTAGTGTTGGAGTTTTTTTTAAATTTTTTTTTTTTAAAATTTAACTAATTTATTTATTGTTTTGGCTGTTTTATTTTATTTATTGTGGGGGTTATAAATATTTAATTTTCAGGTTTTATTTCTACTTAATTTTCTAGTTTAATGTGGTGAATGTTACATGTTATTGGATGCCTATAAAAGGCTACACCTTCTTCACATTTGTACAACCACAACCCCATCAGAATATCACATACCACAATCTGATTCTCCTCTTCTACATTTTATATTTTCTCTACTTATATTATTAGTTTTGGCAACGGTTCTGTGACATGGATATCTATATCCGTTTATGAACGTGCTCATAGCGGATCTTGAGTACAAGGGGTCGTATTTTGGAGTTTTGTAGACCGCCAATACATGCACGTAGGGACTACAAAGGCTTTAGGACAATGTATTTGACGTGCTTTACTGTACTAAACTTACTTTCTTACTTATTATCTATTTTGTTTTTACTTACCTATTAATTTGTTTTCTTCAATTTCATTGTACTTTAAGCTTTCCAATTTGTTTATATGTTATTTATAATATAAAGTTTTTGTATTTGGCTTTATGGAAAAGGAAAAATATATTTTTCATAACAATCTAAAGCCTTTGTATGTTAAAGTTGTTTTCTTCCCGTACTCCTATTGCTTTAATACCTTTTAACTCTTTGACTAAAGCTTTTGCATTTGTATTGGATATTCAAAATGAAAATTACGATTTATTTTGAGTAGATGCACTTTAAAGCTTTCATGTTGTCTATGCAATTTCAATTACTTTAAATATTGTTGGTACATTTATATTTTTATAATTTGCTGCTAACGTTTGGGCAAACCTACAAACAAATTTATGTGGTATTATTATTATAGCTAACCGTTTTGGAAGAGATTTAAATCTTTAATTCCTCAAAGGCGACCAACAAATTAATTACAAAATCAATTTAAAGCTAGATATTTGGTGTGTCCGTTTTCTACAGCACAATTGTTTTTAAAATACATTTCAGAATCCTAGATATTTGGTGTGTCCGTTTTCTACTGTTTGTTTTAAATAGCTTAGTAATTATATGTTATTATCATATATTAGATTAGTTTTAGATATTTATCCTAAAATAAATAATATATATTCGTTTTTTTTTTGTCTACAAATTAACTATAAAAGAGAGAGAGAGAGAGAGAGAGAGAGAGAGAGAGAGAGTGGAGGAGATAATTTTCTTTTTTCGTTTTGTTTCTCTTGGGTGATAAAACTGGATTGGGTAAGGAAGAATGAGCTAGGCAGTTATATTTTTTGTCATGAGGACTGGGCTAAGTTACCTAGGCAAGGGAAAGTATTTTAAAGCTTCAATTGTGGACTTTCGTCCAAATTTTGTTGACTTCCAATGTCTTTGACTACAACAACAACGATTGTCCGTTCTTTTCAGTAGAACCACTTCATCTAATTCTTCTTTTTAGATGTCTGTAACACGTTTAACATCGGTATTTTCATTAATGTTGTAGTTTATTCATATCATAAAAATTAGACGTCTGTAACACGTTTAACATCGGTATTTTCATTAATGTTGTAGTTTATTCATATCATAAGCAGCAGTGTCTTTAGAAGAGCCACTTCACTTGTCCTGCATTATTATTCGATGTCTTTAAGATATTTCACATCAGTTTTTTTGGCCCATTCTAGTGTCTAATTGTTAAGGGCATCGTTTTATACATATTTTCGATGCCTTTTAACAAGATTTACTACACTAATTATATATTTCCTCATGTCTTAAGAGGTAAAAACAACAAGATAATGTTATACCTGATGCTTATTTACAGTTATAACTTCGCCACTTTACTAATGGTGATACCATATGTGTAATGCACTTAAGTCGAATCTAGGTTTGTGATGTCTCATATTTTTAAGGCATAAATTTGAAGAATTATATGTATTCATTTGTCCCAAATAGCATCAACTTTTTAAGGCATCAGTTTTAAGAATTATAGACAAATTAAAGCAAGCAATGTACCAAATGCATATTTTTGTTCCCCTGCAAGTAATCTCTTGTAATCCCAAATAAAAATAAAAATAAAAATAAAGTCATCGTATTTCAAAATACATCATTTATAGTCCAAACTTCAAATTGTCCCACATTAAAAAGCTGGAAAAGAAATAGCATATAGGCTACAACACCAACATTGAAAAGCTTACATGTCAGACTACAAGGAAAAATGCATTTGGCGACGGACACTTTCTTACAATATATGAACATTTGATTACTAAAATGACGTATACCTTTGGGTCTAACACATTGATCATTACCCTGAAAATAAAAAGACACCAAAATTATTTCATTGTCACTGTAGACACTACCAATTCATCAATGAACTGGTACTTGGCTAATAAAACCAAAGTTTGAATAGAACTTCATCCATAATTTTTGCTAGATAGGTGCAGAATTAACAACCACTACATAGAAACATACACCTGCACATCCTTAAAAGAGAACCACTCATTGGAAGACTTAACCAAAGGGAATAAGAAGAAAATCGCACACGCTTGAATGTTCTATAGAACCAAAAGGAACCAAACCAGATCATAAAAAATACGATAGAATAATGAAAGGGGAGATGTAAGATGTAAGGGAGGGAGAGAAAATGTATACACGATGATTCATAATCAGCGTGAACTTTTAGTATACGAAACACAACAGAAAATTACAGTTTTTTCAACACTTGGTAAAGCAACATTGTTTATCTGATACTAATAAGTTAGAGGGAGTTGGAATTTGATTAAGCCTAGAGCTCAAATGAACAAGCATAAAACAAAATCAAATGAGAGATAAAACTAAAAAGTAAAACAGAGGATTTGCTCTGCATTAGACTCTTCAGACTAAGTAAAACAGAAAACTTAAAAAATGAATATTAGAAGAAGCAAAGATACAATTGCAAATAAGCAAGCCAATTCCTGTTAACAACCAGTATATGAAAAGAACACAAATCTGTTAGCAAAGATAAATTTGTCAAAAGTCCACCACTTAACCAAATCCGTAAGGATAAAATACAAAACTGTTAGAAATTGTCAGCAACGAATAAAATTCACATGCATATCACCAAGACTGGGCAGGTTCGATTATGAGGTTCTTTTTTTCCTAACCTTCCAACAAACAGCCCCAACTTAGCCCCTGCGCAAACAAGAATTAAATGAAACACTTCCTCAACAAATTTAATCCACTCAATTATCAAATTAAATCAAACAAAACAAAAGCCTCATTCAAACATTACATATGACCAAATCACATATCTCATCTGAGTCTCCCTCACTCCCTTATCTAGATTATATACGGCCATGCCTCTACATCTAATTTCACATCTACACCTGATTTCCAATTAATTTAACATACCAAAACCAACAAAAGCAGAATATTTAAACATTTTTTACTTAACCTTTTTTTCCAGAACCAAACAAAACCCCCAACTTAATTGGATAGCACAATCCCCAAGCAAAGAACCTACAATCCACAACAAACCAAAATCAGAAAATTCGAAAAACCGAATTTGTAGGTCACCACCTCCAAGAATAAAAAACCAAGAGCTACTTCACTGGCAAGGAAAGTAACTGCACCTAAATAACAGTCTAAGAGGGAAGACACAGAATTGTCCAACTTCCATTATGAGATTTTTTTTTTTCCCTGACCTTTCAAGTAATTCCACATAGATTTTACTGTTATAACAACACAAAGATCTAATTTGAAGTTCTCATTATCATTTACAATAAGCAGCAGTTCTAGTTGATCCAAATTCAGTCGGTAAAATGAGTTAAGAAGGTGAACATAACCACACAAGACGCACACCAACAACAACATTCACCATTTTGTGGATTTACACTTTGTCGATAAAGCACTGCCGTCGAAGTAGGACTGGAAGGTCCTGATAACTTCCTCATATGTTGGCCTCTTGTAGTCCACTGCCTGTGATTAGTAACCACCCATATCTGATTATGTCCACAAAACACAATGATTCAATTAAATTAACCGGAAGGATTATTTTTCAGCACACCTGCTCAATAACTTCTTCAGGGCTCGCACATTTCCACTCTGCAAATTCTGGATCAGCTGCCCCATTGGCTAAGTTGATTTCACTCTCATCTTTTGTGAATCTCATAAGAAACCTGTCAAGTGCCCAAATTCATTGTTAAGCAGCAGCAGCAGAAACTTTTGCATCTCTTATTTCCATCCATTCGGAGAAAAATTACAGATCTATATAAGCAAAGGAAGCACATTAATTTTCCACCGAGAGAAGAAGCCTGATGTAACTGAATATACATGGTAAGCAAGCTCAATATCAATTCTATAATTCAGTTGAACCATACAAAGACATTTCATTTTCATGTCCCATAAGTCCCCAGATGGCTCAAAGCACTTGTGGTTATGCCCCAGGCACCAGAGTGAGCCACTAAACATGTCAGGAGTTCGTAGAAAAACAGAATATACACATCCTCAATAACATGATCATATAAGGAGAAACAGCAGAGTACATGCAATGACAATCACATTAATAAAGATCTGCAATTACAATGAGGAAATTGTCTCTTAATGTGCTGAGAATACAACATTACATACTTGCAAGCTTAAGAAGGCAGGTCTTAGAAGAATGGATATTGTTTTTAATTCATGAAGTGTGTGCATGTGAAGGAAGAAGGACATGCCATTTTTGTGCTTGCCCTTGCCATTCACCTCCCAAGAGACGATTTACTTTGGTCTTCACAGCAGGCGGAAAGTCATATGTCAACCAATTCGGAACTTGTCAATACACACAACCTCAGTCTTAAGCGTGGAAGATTGACTGCTATGAAAATTCAGCTGCTCAGCATAGTTATGAAGCATGCAGCATATTTTGACTATAATTTAGAAGTTTTGAACTCCATCCAAGCCATTACTTCATGATACACTGGAGTTTTACAAATTCAGTATTTTCATAGTGGTGATTATGGGATTTTAGCCAGATTTCCAAACTAACCTCAGCAATAATTTCAGCAGATTCTATCCCAGTCTCTTCTAGCGCCGTTCCGCTCGGATCTGGGTTGTGGCGCTTGAAAGAGAGAGGGGGTTGTCTTAGATCTGGGTTGTGGCTCTCGAAAAATAGAAGAAGAGCGAAAGAGATATATTAAAGGAAGAAGTCGCAGTGGATATTGCTAGTGAAAGAAGAGAGCGTCGAGTACCGAGATATGAGAGAGAGAGAGTGAGAGTTAGGGCAAAACATAAGGAAGGAGGCGAGCGTGAATATGAGAGAAGGGGAAACGATATCAGTTGGCCAAATTTTCATCCTGAAAACGAGGCGCTAAAAATCCCGCAAAATAAAAAAAAAAATTACGACGCGTGTTTTTTTGTTGAACAGTAGTTAGCGTGTTTTGTAAAAGGCAACGGAGAAGAAGCGCTAAATAAAAATATATTTAATAGGCATCATTATTTTACGTTGCTGATGCTAAAACCTTGTAATACGCATCAGCATCACCATTACATTGTTCTTTAGGTACCTATGACCCTGTTTTTTTTTTTTCGTCTGATGGCTAATACCAGAATAACATCCTCTATTTAATTTCCCGATGCTTATGCAGTGTAGTCTATTAGCAAATTTGTAGTAGTGGTAATATCAAATTCGCGTATCCGTTAGTAATTGACCGTATTCGCTGAATTGAATATGTATTTGACACGTATCGTATTTCACACGTATCTCGATATGAATACGAACCTCAAACAGCGTATCCATGCTTCTTAGGTTTATTCACTTTTACATTGCAAGTTTACTTTTTTCTTCTTGGGTTCGATCAGGTTTCCTAGATTATTCACTTTTGCATTGCAAGTTTCCTTTTTTCTTCTTAAGTTCAATCAGGTTTCCCAGTTTATTCAAGCTTCCCAGAAAGATTAAATTTTGAAAACTATATAAGGCACCAAGCGAGACTTTTCACGGGCATAGTAGCCTACAAAGACGGAATAGCATTGAGGTATAATTTTCTTGTTCTTTCTTTTTCAATATGTTCACTCTTCTAATTATATCTAATTAAACTCGTGAGTTAGGGTTGAGGGGATTAAAATTAAATTTATTATTTTTAATTTATTAATACCCATGATCATGTTTTGAATGTTTATGATAATTACTTTCACGTGATTAATGAAATTTTAAAATTTTCACCAAAAAGGGTTTATAAGTAATTTTATTTGACATTTTCTCTTTCAATAAATTTGGATTCATAGAATACTTAAGGTCTATTTGGTATTTGATTTTAGCCCAATTTTATAAACTTGAAAATAGATTTTAAGTCCAAAAGCCCAAAAAACGAGTTTGGTAGGCCATTTTTAAAACCTCAAACCCAAAACAAACTAAAAAGACCCGTATAGTTTGGTAAGCCATTTTTCTTGAATTTTTTTCTCGCGTCATTCGCAGCTGCTGGTTCGCTCGAGCTCGCAGAAGCTTGAAACTCTCTTGCTCCCTCTCTCTCCATCCCTCTCCTCGTCCTTCTCTCTCTTCGTCCCTCTCTCTCATCATTTCAAACCCTAGAAATTGGGGATTTTTCAAATATCAAAGGTCAGTTTACTTTTTCTATTCTTTTTGGATAGCTGGGTTTTGTTTGTTGGTAATGTTTGTTTTTATTTAAATTTGATAATGGGTTTCTTTTAATTCCCTTGTTCCTGTTTTGTGACCTTATTGTTTAAGAAACTCAAGTTTTATGGCTGGCATAGATCTATTATTGCCAATTTGTGATTAATTCATAGTTGGTGTTTAGCTTTACAAGTTTTCTGCTTTAAGGAAGAGTTTAGTGAAGGAGTTACTGAGAAAGCTAAATTTTTTGGATGAACTTCCTATTGCTGATTCTGATTCTGCAATTCTGAGAAAGAGTGAATGATAGTCAAAATTGACACCTAAGAAAACAAACCTAGAAAGAATCCTTAAGAGCATCTCCATGCCACTGGTCATACCAAAACATTCTCATTTCCCTCCCCTTCCTTTAAAACTGAGAACTGAGACCTATTTCTACTATCTTTGTATAAATCCCACCCATAATAACATCGAATAGGATAAGTAGTCCCAATAGATGAAGGTTGAAAAGCTCATATGAGAATTTTTATGGCACGGCCAAGGAGAAGGGAAATAAGTGCAGTTGGTGAAGTGTGAGTTAGTGTCAAAATCTAGGGGTAACGTAGGTTTGGTGGTTGAAATTTTGGTTAAGAGGAATGTGGAGCCATCTCTCTCCAATATGTTCCAGCCTAAGTGCTTAGTTCAACTTTCAATATGTAAAACTGATTTTAACTAAAAACATACAAAATACCTTAATTCATTTGGATTAGTTAGGTTGCACAATTTGTGGGATTTTATTCCCTTTTATTCATGAAAGTTCATAAGATCGTTAAAACTGAGGTTCAGAGATATATTTCATTGGCATATGTTGTGCAATGTAGTTTCGTAAACTATATTGTGTTTTAAAACTAAAGCTCCCTAATTTCATATTGGTGAAATTCATTGGGAGAAAACAGATGCAAGTAGCCGATTCACCCACTATCTCACGTGCGACACCTCCTCTCTCTCTCTCTCTCCCTCTCTCTCTCGGGTTAGGGTTCGTAACGGTTACTTATTTTTCTGGGTTCAATCGCCGCACGACCGCATCTCTCTGGTACTCCGTCTCTTTCATCTCTCCGGTGCCGTCGTCATCGTCTCTTCGAATCCGTCTATCTGTTTCAGTGAAAGATTCCAAGCCATTGGTCCGGGGTCACACCGGCTGGAGGCTCTCATCTCTGCGACACCGTCTCACTCTCTCTTATCTTTGGCTCGCTACTTTGGATAATTTTGTTGATGTTATTTGATGTGGGTTTTCTGCAAGTGAAATTGGGTCAATTCTCTGCTCTGTGTCATCTTCTTTTGCTGATTCTTAGTCTACTTCTAAATTTTCTTTTGGTGCATCATCCCCAATTTCTTTGTCTGATTGCTCACCCTCGTTAGTAACCTGTAGAAAAAAGATGTGTAAGAAACAAACTGATTCTCCATACAAACGGTAAACATCTAATATATAATTTAATGATTCATCATTGTTGGATTGAGTTCACGTCATGGCCCTTTGATATTTTCTTCTTTTGGTGCTTTTTGTTCCAATTCCATCTTTTCTTTTGATAGATGATCCTTAATTCTAGTTTTCCCTTCCTTTTATTGTTCACTCTTTCTAGTTTCCTGCCCCCAAAAAAAGAAAGTGTAAAAGACAGCAAATTCATTTGCTATAGCATTCATTACTTTCAAATTCATTTGTTATAGCATTCATTAGTTTTCCCTTCCTTTGATTGTTCACCCTTTCTAGTTTTCTGTGAAAAACCGAGAGCTACTTTACTGGCAAGGAAAATAACTGCGGGAAGACACAGAATTGTCCAACTTCGATTATGAGATTTTTTTTTTCTGACCTTTCAAGTAATTCCACATAGATTTTATTTTTCCTGACCTTTAGGTATAAGCTAGCTGCGGAGTTGTCTTTATATTTTATATATTAGCTAGCTGCAGGGTCATGGTCCCATAGATTAACTGGCCAGTATAGCAATTATTTTTCTTTCCTTTAGTATTGGTGTCTGAGTGTAGTACCACTTAATTGGACAATGGGATTTAGCTGATGGAGTATCATCCTTCAATGTTGGTTTGATTGTTTTGGAAATCCTTTTCGAGCTCATCCAGCCACTTTTTTTTTCTTTTTAACAAACCATTTTGGCTTTATGTGATGATCACTGGTAGCTTGAATTTTATGCAAGGTAGTTCAATTAGCTTCAAGGGTAAATTTTTGTTAATTTGAAATGGTTTTTTTATCATCATCTAGGGCATATATAGTTAAGAACTGTAGAGAATAATAACTGTTCTGGAATTGAGATGAAGAGCCTAATTACTAATTTCAGATAATTCATATACTACACGAGAGACATGTGACCTTAAGCCTGATTCTATTCATTGTACATGTTATAACTGTATAAAGTGGATGTGTTGATTACAATATTACTTTGAACCATTTGGTTTTATGTTGAGACTTTTATCTTGGATATTTGGTGCTTCCTGTGATATCTTATTATGTTACTGTTTTGAGTTAACTCAGAAAAATAATATTTTTGTTTAATGATGAGTAGTGAAACTATATGCTATTTTGAGTTTGAAGACTAATTTGGACTCAAGCCCTCCAAAAATATAGTGTCTAACAGAATTGTTTTTTTATTTTTCTTTTTTGCAATAGGGTGTTTGAATTACTTGCTTAAGAGGCTATATTTGCTTAAGCGGTATGGATAGCTAAAAATCTGGCTTCTGCCTTTTTTTTGTTTTTGACTTGTGTTGTGGGTTTACTGTGTCTAACTGATTTTTTTTTTTTTTTTTTAATTTAAATTTTATAAATTTTGTTTGCAATAGGTTATTTGAAATACTTGCTTAAGAGGCTATATCTTTGAAGTTTAAACAACGCCTTCATTTATCTCATTCAGGATTTGTAGCAAAGCAACAGCAAGCCCAAAGAGCAAAATCTGAAGCTTTCGATTTTAATGGAGGTTAAGGTGCTTTCATTTGCCGCTGAGAGCCCTCCTCTCCCGGTGCTCGTGGTGGCCAAGCTCGCTGGCATTTCTCTCTCTAACGACAAATCTCTACTTGTTGATTGTCCTCATCTCTTGCACTTCTCCAATGGGTAAATCCTAATCCCCATTTTTGTTGTGCTATTGATTTATTTGTATTCGTCTCTGTTTTCATGTTGGATTAAATGCGTTTGTTCTTCTTTCGTTTTAGGTTGAAATTGCATGGAAATTTTGCGCTTCTTCGATATATCGGTCCAATTGCTAACTTGTATGGTGAGAATGCAATTCAAGCTGCCCAGATTGATGAGTGGCTTGAGTGTGCACCTGTGCTTTCACAGGGTTCTGCATTTGAGAATGCATGCAAATATTTGGATGACTATTTGGGAAGCCGTAGTTTTTTCGTTGATCACTCCTTTTCCATTGCCGATATATTAATCTGGTCAAGTCTATTAGGTATGGCGTTGCTTCTCTCACTCTCGTTTCCTTTTGTTTTTATCATTATTTTGCATGGTTATGCAAAGCATTAGAAATTGAAGGATAAGGTCCTAAACTAAGGACTATTCTTGTGTAAACATTTCTATAACATAAATGGAAGTGCTTTTTGGAGATGCTTAATTAACGCTCTATGCATTGGCAGAAAGTTGGCAAAGATGGGAAAGTTTGAGAAAGTCGAAAACGTACCGCAACCTTTCTCGGTGGTTCAATTCACTATTAGCGGAATACGGTGGTGCCCTGAATGAAGTCATCGCTACCTTCGTTGGCAAGAGAGGTTTGGGAAAGCCAGCAACAACAAAATCAAAAGGCACTCAAGCCAATCAGGAATCAATGAGTGTAAATGGAGATGTGTATGAGAAAGGTAAAGCAGGAAGCAGACCAACATTTGAAGTAGACCTTCCAGAAGCTGAGGTTGGAAAGGTTCGATTGAGATTTGCGCCAGAACCCAGTGGATTTCTTCACATTGGGCACTCAAAAGCAGCTTTGTTGAATCAGTATTTTGCTCAAAGGTATCAGGGTCAGCTTATTGTGCGATTTGATGATACAAATCCTGCTAAAGAAAGCAATGAGTTCGTGGACAATCTTCTCAAGGATATTGAGACTTTGGGTATCAAGTATGAAACAGTTACCTATGCTTCAGATTACTTCCCTCGGTTGATGGAAATGGTTGAGAATTTGATTTGCCAGGGCAAAGCATATGTTGATGACACACCACGTGAGGAGATGCAGAAGGAAAGGATGGATGGCATTGAATCCAAATGTAGAAACAACAATGTAGAGGAGAATCTAAAACTATGGAAGGAAATGATTGCTGGTTCTGATAGGGGTCTGCAGTGTTGTGTCCGTGGGAAGCTGGATATGCAGGATCCAAATAAATCTCTTCGTGATCCAGTTTATTATCGTTGCAATCCAATGCCACATCATAGGATCGGATCCAAGTACAAGATATACCCGACTTATGATTTTGCTTGCCCATTTGTTGATTCTATAGAAGGCATTACTCATGCACTCCGATCCAGTGAGTATCACGACCGCAATGCTCAGTACCATCGAGTTCAAGAGGATATGGGACTGCGAAAAGTGCACATCTATGAATTCAGTAGGTTGAACATGGTTTATACAGTTCTCAGCAAGCGCAAGCTTTTGTGGTTCGTTCAAAATAAGAAGGTTAATGGATGGGATGATCCTCGTTTTCCAACTGTTCAAGGAATTGTGCGCAGAGGTCTTAAAGTTGAAGCTTTAATACAATTCATTCTTGAGCAGGTAAGACAATATTGTGTTGTAGATGCACAAAAGTAGTTATGATCTATGCCTATAACATATAATGTCTTCCCGCTGCTTATTATGTCCTTACACCAATTGTTTTTCCTTGGCACTAATAGTTTATTTGTTGCGATGTCCACTATTTTGAATGTTTTAATTTTTAATTGACTTTTATACTCTTAATGTTTTAGGGAGCTTCAAAGAATCTGAATCTCATGGAATGGGACAAACTTTGGACAATTAATAAGAAGATAATTGATCCAGTATGCCCAAGACACACCGCCGTTATTGAAGAGCGGCGGGTGTTGTTGACGCTGACCAATGGGCCTGAGAAGCCATTCGTTCGCATCATTCCGAGGCACAAGAAGTACGAAGGTGCTGGGGCGAAGGCGACTACATACACAAGGACAATATGGCTAGACCTTGTAGATGCAGAGTCCATCAAGGTAGATGAGGAAGTGACCTTGATGGACTGGGGGAATGCCATTGTCGAAGGGATTGAGAAAGACGAAGATGGAAACCTCAAACTCATAGGGGTTTTGAATCTTGAGGGGTCCTTCAAGACGACGAAATTGAAGCTTACGTGGCTACCTCAAATAGATGAACTACCTAAGCTCTCACTGATGGAGTTCAATTATTTGATAACAAAGAAGAAGGTATGTCCCCCAGGTGTTAAGTTATCACACCTTAGCATAGCATATTACTTATTAATACATTGAACTTGAATTTATTGAAAAGTGATTGGTATGTGATTATTTAACTTACGATTGCAGCTTGAAGGAGAGGATTTCCTTGATGTGCTTAACGCATGTACAGAAAAGCAGACTGCGGCCTTGGGTGATTGCAACATGCGAAATCTCAAGCGAGGAGATATCTTGCAGCTTGAGAGGAAAGGATATTTCCGATGTGATGTTCCCTACGTCAGGCCTTCAAAGCCTATAGTTCTCTTTGCAATCCCCGACGGCAGGCAGCATACTGGGTTTAATTGATAAGGAAGAGTTCATAGAAATTCAACTCATGGAAGGAGAGGGATTTGACTACCGAGCAGAAAAGCTACGAGGTACCTCATCGTATAATTCACCATTCACAAATAAGTGAATTACTTTCGTTAATTACTTCATATAATTGGGTACTCTTCATGCTGGCTTCTAATACACATGATTGTTACATGCATCAACTTCTTTCAATTTTCAAACAACATTATCAAATTCTGAGAGTACTCTCCATCAATCATTCATATCTATAGAAATAAATTTCCACAAGAAATGTTTCACAAACCACATTTAGGCGATTATACAATGTAAACAACTGATTTTTGAGTTAAAAGTTCATTAATTTTTCTCATTAGTGTTTCTTAGCGTCTGTGAAATGAGTTGTCCTCCTTTTGGTTTTCCGCAGACCAATATAAGTTGTTACAATTAAAAACACATGATTATAATGGCATGTTTGGAAATGACAAATATGGTCCATAATTCACCAAGGAAATAGGACAGTCCATGCGGTCTTAAATAATTATGAATATCAATGCAAGTCAGTAGTTAATTGCCAAGTTGACCCTCCAACACTCAATAGAATGGATAAGTTGACCCTTCAGGAGGAACACAAAAAGAGTCAAAACAAAACATATTCAGCAGAAAAGAAATCAGTCCCTGTAATTGAAAAATGAGTTGATCATTTTGAGTGCTTTTGGATAAGATATGAAAAGGGATATAACATTTAAGGGCTTGAAAACCCGCAAAGTTTCAACAATCTATGTGGCTGAACTTGCATGAATCTGCATTTGTTTGGGGATGAACCATGCATTTAATCCTAAATTTCAATATAAGCAATTTTGGTACTGTTTGCTATATACGGTTTAATGATTCATCATTGTTGGATTGAGTTCATGTCATACCCTTTTGATATTTTCTTCTTTTGGTGCTTTTTGTTCCAATTCCAACTTTTCTTTTGGTATATGATCTTTAATCCTGGTTTTCCCTCCCTTTGATTGTTCACCCTTTCTAGTTTCCTGCAAAAAATAAAAAATAAAATAAGTGTAAAACACTGAGCAAATTCATTAAATGAATCTTGCTTGATACTTGTGTATGTGTAAGAAGATATTGACAAAATGGATCAGGGCTTACTCTGAAGTTAGAAATAGCGGTTACAGTCTGCTGCTGCACCTGTTCCCCTTGCCGCTGTTTGGATGAGCCTGCTAGATTAGTGTCATGGTGGATGCCAACAGATTCATTTATGAGTGCTGCATATAACCCTGTTTTTACTAGTTGTTAAATGTTGTGAGATGGGAATATGAGCTTTGCTTTTTGAGAAGGGGATGTGTAGCATATGTGGTTTCTGTGTAAGTTATTTAGTAATAATATCTTTCAGAATCAGAAATTTAGTGCTAATGTCTTTCATAATTCATTGCTTCAATTGGTCACTCATTGGTGTAATTGTAATGTGGCGACTGTTTGTTTTGGTCTCTGTACATTTTCCGTTTGCTTTGGTACTTTATTGCTTCAGCTGGGCACTTCATATTTGTCTGTGACGTTATGGTAGATTGGGTCATTGAAAGTTTCTTGTTTTTTGGTTAATTCATCAATATCTTATATTTTGGTAATCAACGAAATTTTTTGGCAGATTGGAGCAACCGGTCAGCTAATTGGAGATCATGGCTTTTGAGGAGAACTAGGAAATTAGTTTACTTCTACTTGTTACTATAAGGTCCAAACATTAGTATTTTGTAAGGAGAAATGAGACGTGTATTTTATTTATGAAGCCTTATATTTTTACATTAATGTATTACACTTGATATTATTTTTGATGTCATTGTTATTATAAAATGAAAATTTCATACATATTTACATTGGATATTTTTTGTACTGATTTAGTAACAAATAGAACATTGCGCAAGTTAGGGAAGAGATTCCAACCAAAAAAAAAAAAAGTTAGGGAAGAGATGTATGGCATTGTTAGAGTGCTATGAGTGGTGGTGCTATTAGAAAATAGCCTTTCAACTTACTCTCGCATAGTTGAGTTTGAGAAATTCTATGAATTTTTTTAGTTCAACATTATATTTTACAGCTTCAAAAACGAAGAAAATGTCACAAGAAGTTTGTAGTATTTTTCGGTTTCTATTTTAGATTCTCTATTAGTTTTGGGTGCGCAGGATGTTCTTCTCAACCATCTGATCTTCCAACTCTATTTCCTTATTGGCATGGGTGCCAAATACTTGAGCTGGAAACTCACAGGCATACCTGAGAGGGAAAGGAAACAAATCTTGGAGTTGTATATATTATGACATACTACCAAACCCGAATGTCTCTTTCTTTTTTTGAGGTTGAACAGAATCAGGACTGGCAACCTCATCATCTCCCTAATTAACTACTACTGCCATAACAAGAGATGCAATGGAATCCAGTCTTCATATATTGTGAATGGCAACTATATGTGGGGCTCTTAGGGTTGAACCGCACAATGTGAGATCAAATGGAAGCTTCTCATATTCTTGAAGCACCTTCACCTGATTTGCACAACAACAGTCAACAATCATTCTCACCTTATTCTTCATAGGGATATTCTCTGGTGGGAACTTCTTTTTGCAAACCTCTATATGAGAACACCGTTGGATCAAATCCAACGGCTGCTAAGAAGCAATTGTAACTGAAAGTGTCTAAAACTGTTCCACTGGAACGATGCCTCCTCCCTCCAAAACGGATGTATTGTGCTCTTGAAGACCACAATATCTCCCTCCAAAAAAAGTTGTTCTCTCTCTCTCTCTCTCTCTCTCTCTCTCTCTCTCTGTATGTCTCTGTCTGTCTGTCTCAGTCTCTCTCTCTCGTAGGTGTAGCATTTATATTCACTGACGGGTTCATAGATTATTTCGTTGCAGACTCCATTATTTAATAATGTTGCATAGTCTATTTGATATTTGTGGAAAATTTGAAGATCAAAATCACTTATGAGGTAATTAATATCCTGGAGGAATTGTTTTTACCAAATATATTTGCATAATTTACGTTATTTTGGATGTCGGTTGTTTGATATTTCACTAGAGACTCCAAAAGGCTTCGTACATATAGCACTTGTATTCAGTAATGGTTCATAGCTTATTTCGTTTCATACTTCATTATTTACTAATGTTTGATAGTCTATTTGATATTTGGGGAAAATTTGAAGATCAAAATCACTTACGAGGTAACTGATATCCAGTAATTGTTAATTTGAGTATACTGGAGGAAATGTTTTGACCAAGTATATGGACATAATTTCGCTGGTTTGGATGTAGGTTGTTTAAGGTTTCACTAGAGACTCAAAACGGCTTCGTAGGTGAAGCACATGCATTCACTAATGGTTCATAGCTTATTTCGTTTTAGACTCGATTATTTACTAATGTTTGATAGTCTATTTGATATTTCAGTGTTTATAGTATTGCGGTTAATATACATTTGAATGCTTTTTGAACGCATGTGGCAATATTATTATGATGATGATATGATTTTCAAGGTTAAATTGCAAGAATTGTGGAAAATGGAGTCTGAAGCAGAGGTGAAACCGGAAGTTAGTGTGGAGTTCAAACCAAAACTAGGACTTGAATTTGATTCTCTTGAGGATTCGTCGAAGATGTATAATCGGTAAGCACTAAAAGTAGGATAATATTCACTGAGAAACTCTTTTGTATCATGGCATCATTGTATATCATGCTTGTTGCATATTTCAGGCTGTCTATGTGGATTATGTATCATTATGGTTATCTTTATGCACCCTACAACACATATTTAACATCATTGTATTAAAACATTGTTTAGAAGATTGGATTTTCCAAATAGCAAAGAAGAAGGCGGAGAAGAAGAGGAGTGGGAGAGATTTGTGTGAGGTTTTAGGGATATATGTGGCACATGCCCCACCCAAAAAAAGGGGATTATGAATTTTGTGAAAACAAATATAATCATAATCATATTACACATGGCACAACAAGAGATTAAAATCAAATCACATCAGTGTTTGTGACGTAATATGTATATTAAAATTCCAAAACATGATAAACTGTTGATAATCTTTTAAGTCATTTATAACACTTTACATTTTTTTTTTTACTGAGGAGAATCTAGGGAGAGAATTACGTAAAATTACATTTATGACACCCTACACTTTCCAAAACATGATTATCTTCAAATAAATGTGCGAAAATCTAGGGAGAAAATTTTCAGTGTTTTTTTAAACATTTTTTGTGAATTTTGTCAATTAAAAAAAAAAAAAGAACATGTGATGACATGTGGCGCTACAAAAGGAATAAAATTGAAACTTTGATAAACGATTTGAATTTTTTATGTGTAAAAATTATATTTTAAAGCTTAAAAGATAAAGAAAATGTCATAATGAGTTTTTGAGAATTCTTGGTGATTGTGATTTTTGGAACTTAAAGTATTGCAAAATAGTAATAAATAGAAGAGAATGACACATGGCAGTCCCAGATTGATGCATTATCGAGTTTTGACAGTGTCAGATCACGTAGCGCCATGTGTTATCAGAGGTTTTATTTTTTTATTTTTTTTGTATCTTAAACTTAAAAAATTCACAAAAAATGAATAATAAAAAATCTTTAAAATGCACCGAAGATTTCAGAAAATCCCTTGCAACATTATCTTCAATTATGAGGCGTGAACAAAATTTTGACTTTGGAAAATTTGAAGTAATAACTAGAGGAAGAGTTGTTGTAAAGTAGTGATCAATACTTTGTAAACCACTTTTTGGACTTGGGATATGAAGTATTGATGTTGAGAAATATGTATGTAATTTTTTTTTCCCTTTATTTTAATATTTTAAACGATTTGCAGTAAAATATGATTAAAATATAACAAACGTGACACATGTCAGCACAAGGAGAGCCTAGCATCCCATCACTTCCATGCGTCGGCAGGGGAAACTGCCACCTGGCATCTCATCCAATTAACTATTTATTATGATGATGATATGATTGAATGCTCTTTAAAATTCCATCAGTGTTTGTGACGTAATATGTATATTAAAATTCCAAAACATGATAAACTGGTGATAATCTTTTAAGTCATTTATGACACTTTATATTTTATATTATGATAAATTAGTAATTCAATAAGTAGTTTGATAGTAGGGTGTATTTAGTTAATTGTACGGTTCATTTAGCAACACATGATCTCCAAATTTGACGAGTTTTATATAGTTAAATTATTATTATTATTATTATTTTTAACAGCACTGCGCTTAAAAGAAAAACAGGTGCAATGAGAATGGAATGGCCAATTTGGAGTCCTTGTTACAGAAATGCACCTCTCTCGCCCACATCAAGCAGCTCCAATCCCACCTCCTAACAAGTGGGAAATTCCAATTCTACCCCTCCCTCACCACCAAACTCATCGAGCTCTGTGCCCTCTCCCCCATCGCCGACCTCTCTCATGCCATAACTCTCTTCCACCAACTGCGAAAGCCTTCAACCAATCAATGGAACGCCGTCGTTCGGGGCCTCGCCCAGAGCCTCCAACCCACGCAAGCCATCTCATGGTACAAGACCATGTCACAAGCCTCCCAAAAGGTCGACGCCCTCACGTGCTCCTTCGCTTTGAAAGCGTGCGCACGTGCATTGGCTTTCTCTGAGGCCATGCAGATTCACTCTCAGATTGTACGGTTTGGGTTTGGGGTCGACGTGTTGCTGCAAACCACTTTGCTCGACGTGTATGCCAAAGTAGGCGACCTGGGTTTTGCACAGAAGGTATTCGATGAAATGAGTGACAGGGATATAGCTTCTTGGAATGCTTTAATTGCTGGGTTGGCTCAGGGGAGTCGGCCCACTGAAGCTATAGCTCTGTTTAAAAGAATGAGCGAAGAAGAGGGTTTGAAGCCCAATGAAGTCACGGTCCTGGGTGCGCTCTCGGCCTGTTCGCAATTGGGTGGAGTGAAAGGAGGAGAGAAAATACATGTCTATATAATGGAGGAGAAGCTTGATATGCACGTCATCGTGTGCAATGCGGTTATTGATATGTATGCCAAATGCGGCTTTGTGGATAAAGCATATTGGGTGTTTAAGAATATGAAATGTGGGAAGAATTTGATAACGTGGAATACGATGATAATGGCGTTTGCTATGCATGGCGATGGTGATAAAGCGCTTGAGCTTTTTGGGGAGATGGCTAAAAGTGGGGTGTGCCCTGATGCAGTGTCGTATCTTGCTGCTCTCTGTGCGTGCAATCATGCAGGACTGGTGGAAGATGGGGTTAGGTTATTTAATTCAATGGAGGTGCAAGGGGTGTCCCCTAATGTTAAGCATTATGGGACTGTGGTCGATTTGTTGGGACGTGCGGGGCGGCTTCAAGAGGCTTACCAGATTATAAATTCTATGCCTATGTTTGCTGATGTGGTGCTTTGGCAGACTTTACTTGGTGCTAGCAAGACTTATGGGAATGTGGAAATGGCAGAAATGGCATCACGGAAACTAGTTGAGATGGGGTCTAAGGGTTGTGGTGATTTTGTGTTGTTATCAAATGTTTACGCGGCTCGTGAGAGATGGGACGACGTAGGCAGGGTGAGGGAGGCGATGAAGAGAAGGGATGTGAAGAAGATACCAGGTTTCGGTTACATAGAAGTGGACGGTGTGATACACAAGTTTGTTAATGGTGATCAAAGCCATGTTAAATGGCGTGAGATTTATGCAAAGCTAGACGAGATTATGTTGAGGGTCAAAGCCTATGGATATGTGGCCAAGACTAATAATGTGCTGCATGATATAGGGGAGGAGGAGAAAGAAAATGCATTGAGTTATCATTGTGAGAAGTTGGCTGTGGCTTTTGGATTGATTAGTACCAGTGAGGGGACACCAATTCAGGTGATTAAGAACCTAAGAATATGTGATGATTGTCATGCTGTGATCAAACTTATTTCAAAGATTTATAATAGGGAAATAATTGTGAGGGATCGAGCCCGGTTTCACAGATTTAAAGAAGGATGTTGTTCCTGCAGAGATTATTGGTGACATTCATTTGTTCTAACATTGGAAAGAGAATGAAATTAAAGGGTTTGAAGCCTCTCTGATGGATCTACAGAAAGTGTTGTTGATCGATTCGTTATTTATTTATCCTTTTAAAGGAAAACACAGATGATTTGAAAAATAAAATCTGCAGATACAGGTACAGTGCAAGCATCTCTTTCGTGTTTCTTCCAATGCAGAAATCTGTCCACACACATCAGCCAAAATAAACATTTTGAAATGCATTCGTCTTGCATTATAATCCAAAAAACTAATAATTGCATACATGGTTGATTAGAGTACTGAAAAGAACCGTACCTTCATATGTGATTTGTACTTACAAGAGCGTTCAAGCGCCAACCAGTTACCAAGTTACACTGGCTGGTAACATAACAGTCAAATTGTATGAAAATTGAGCATTACTATCTATCCCGTGGTGCTGTTTAAAATTAGGACTCACAAGGTGCTGTTGTGGTATGTGCGAAGTGTAATTTCTGAAAAATATACAAATTCTATAATCACACTAAACTTCAGTGTTAGTTCAACTCTGTTAAAAAAAAATTCTAAACTTCACACACGACATACCAATCCAAGTACATCAATCTTTGACAGGCTGAATTAAAACTACTGTTGCATAACCATGAACAAATATGCTACAAATTAGACAGCCGAGAATCTCACAATTACAATGGATAAGGCAGGTTGGTGGAATTAACACAACCAAGCAAAGACAAAACACTGCCACAGCCAAAAAAGGACTAACTCGAACCACAAAACCCTCCTGCTAGAGCCTAGAACATAGACTCGATATAACAATTCTAATCCAGATTCCCAAGGATGACAAAACCTCAGCAAAATAATTTCCCTGGGGAAGTGAGTTTGAATTAGTTAACTGACAGATTGTTGTGATTCAACTAGTCTTTCATTGCCTTCACTGCCCTTGCTTCAAAACCCCCTTCAGGTCTCTTCACAAGATTATAAGGCATGTAGGTCCCAAAAAGTTTATCCCATAGAGGGAAGAATGGCTGAGAATAGTTGTACTTCAAGCCTTGAAGTTGATGATGTATGTCATGATAAGCAGTATTGTTCTGGAATAAAATATGGAAGATATTACCGGGCAACCAAAGTCCACTGTGATCATCAACAGTTTTAATCACTGCAAAGCAGAAGAATATAACTGCCGTCCGTGCCGTCATCCCTGAGACTAGAAAAGAGATGGCCCCACCGAAAGTGTCGAGCAAGAGACCCTCAAGCGGGTGATTATAAAGGGCTCCAATGGCATACGGAACAACAAGTCTGTGGTGCTGAGAATGAACATGGCGGTACAAAAACTTGTTCTGATGCATGTAGCGGTGCACAAAGTACTGCCACGTGTCCATGACTAGCATTGCGATAACAATCTGCACAATCTGGACGGGTATTGAGGGCTGAACTGTGATCCCCGAGATATTTGCCTTTGACGTCAACTGTAGCAAAAAGACATGAACATATTAGTCATAAAAATAGTTGATACAAAGGACCTTCCAAATTGGACACATAAGAGTAACAGTTCACTACGAAATGTTGAAATGAAATAAAAACAAGAATGGAATATTGAGAGAGTTGGAGGAAAAGTAGGAAGCATAGAAAATTGCTAAGGAATGTAACTGGTCTTATCCATCATTTTGGGGAAATTGACATCTTAAAGTGTCCATTCCTTTATTTTCCTTTTCCCAACAAAACAATGGACTAGGAATATTTACTTAATTTCAGTTTCATTGATTCCAATGAACCAAATAACCAAATACTACCAGATCATTACAAAATATCAATTGGTTAATGCACAATTGCCTAAGTTACATCACTAGTCCAAATTATACAGCAGGTAAACCATACACCTAACGTAAGATAGTAAAGCTACTGAATCAACCAAACAACCAAGCAAGGCATTCAATTTCAAATCTTTGGCAGATTAGCAAGACTGACATATACATCATTTGAAGTTCGAAACTCTTCAACCGATAAACCAAAAGGGCCAAAAAACAAGCAAAGAAAGCCATCTAAGATACGTATAAATAAAGAACATCAAGTCATCTACACAATGGTCTTTTCACCCTAAACAATATAAGGAAATATGATTTCTTCTCAAACATTAGACCTGACTATACAACTCCAAAATTACCCAGTAAATTCCCAAACTGATCTGAGGTTAAGAAGTTAAGATTTAGGTCACACCATATGCTAAGAGATCTCATGATCTAAGTTACATGTGCTGCAGGTAACTTCTGTATTAGCTATGTTGAACAGCTTTATGGTCATCAAAAGCATAGTTGGAAAGCAGAACATAAATTTCAAAATAAAAAATTTATTAGTTCCTTAATTGGAAAGTAAGCAAGTGGGTTTTACAAAATTTCAACATGCTCTTCCTAATAATTATAATTACATGTGTTATTTTAAATTACACTGTCGAAAAAATAACTTGAAAATTCTACTATATAAAAATGCTATTACCTCACGTGTACAAGTTTGCATTGCTCAAAAGAAAGGCAGAAGCAATCAGATTATGCTTGAGCAGGTAATGATTTTTCTTGAAGAAAACAACCATCCTTGTAGTTTATTAAAAAGAAACACTGATAATTTTGATAAATCAATGCACAAAATGCATAATTGCCTACAGATAGAGAAAAGAGAATACAGAATGCTTCTTATCCCTGAAATTATCATCCCAAATATCAGATTGATAACATTTAATGGGGTATTCATAGCAGACTTGAAGTTTCTTGGACAAATATGGCAGCAATGGGATTTTCCCTTGTTAAAGTTAGAGCATCGACTCTGATAACATATTAGACAACCACTGGCGTGGTTCCTTGTGGTCTCAATTAAGAGAGAATCACCTTTTCAGTAACTTTCCTTTTAGTATGTTTCCTAGTTATAATTGGTTTTGGTTTCTAATTGGGATTTCACTTCCTTTTCCAACTGTAACATGGGAATTTATAGAGCCTGTATATACTTATTAGGGTATTGGCCTTATGCATGTGATCATTCAGCCTCTTGAGTGTTTTGCCTCTTCTAAATTTGAAATAGACTAAGAGAAAAACTTTATGAGTTTGAGTTATTTGAGTTTTTCTGGATGTAATTAGGGTTCTCTATTGAGAAAGAGTGAGACTGCTTAAGTGTGAGTGATCGAAAGAGACTCCGCTCGTGGGTGTAGCACAGTTGGGGTAAAGCAAACGTATACGAAATAATTCTAAAACAAAATTGTTGTGTCCACAATTTATTTTATGCGCATGTAAATCCACTTAACTCAATTGAGTAACAAATCTAAATAATAGATTCATCGTGAACATGTTAATCCAGAATTTAGTGTGCACGATTTTGGGCTGGGAATTTAAGTCCAAAACTCCTAACTATAACCCAAAAGCTTAGACTTTTAGGGAATGGGCCAACACTATAGATCACACTACCACCCCGACCCCATCTTGCATGTAGAGAGGCAAAGAAATGGAGACAGTGAAGAAACTTATAGGCGCATCCCACCATGCACCTTGCAAACAACGATGAAGTGGGGAATTAGGATTGGAGGTTTTGAACCTAATACGTCCTGCAACCAGCACTCTGAACTTTTGATACATACAAAGACAAAGAGGAAAAAAAAAATAGATGCAGCCCTACCCTCCAAACCACAAAGAAGTGGGTGGTTGAGATTAGGTTCCAACCCAAAAGCTCCTGCAATGAGAGCATTCATATGATGATAGACAACCACTAGAGACCAAAAGCTTAAGCTATTAGGGAATGTGCCAACAATGTATATCATGCTAACAGCCCAATCTCAAATTGTCTTTTATTTGCAACAGAAAATGCCAAATGTTCATATAAAGAACCCTTTTTTTTCCCGTTTGATCATTGCTAAAACAATTAGTTTAGATTCCTTCTTATTAACTAACTAAGGAAAATCATCTATTCAATTTAATCTATGACAATTCTAACTACAAATCTCATAGTGCTTGACTGTCCACTTTAGGGTTGAACCATAAGAAAAGAAAGCAATCGATCTAAGACAATGGTGCCTAAAGTAAGTCCATCTTATCAAGGCTAGAGAACCAACCTATAGAATCTATCCCTTTGAAAACAGGACTAGGCTAGACCCTAAGCTCTCAGTTCACAACTTCTGGTCAAATCCTTGTCAGTTGGGGAAAGTGCAGCACCTGTTCTGCACAATCAATATATTAAAAGGGGGAAAGAGGGAAGAAAATAAATTGTTCGAGTATCTGCTTTGATGCAACGGTCATACTCAACCTGACATGCGCTGCTGTATCTCAATTCTTAAGCAAATCAAACTATGATTTCATAAATAACAAACAAATTCCAAAATATGGTATGCAGTAACTTTATTATTCAATTCCAAAATATGGTATGCAGTAACTTTATTATTCAATAACCTAGAATCTGATATATCTTAAATCATGCATCACAGCATCATGTGTTTACTTTTACGAATATCGTAATGTAGCAAAGCGCAAAAAGAGTCAATACATTAGGTTGCAAGGCCTAAAGGATTATAGTTAACTGCAGAAAACACTTTATGGGATCAGCAAATTGGCAAACAAGCTAGATGTCCAGGATGCCTACACGATACAGGCACATGCAATTGAATACATAACAGAGCATCACATACTACAACCATTTGCTGAAAAGTACAACTACACAAAATCACTTCAGTAGTGTATGATAAAGCTTAGTGATGGCAACCAATACGATCAACTAGGTCAGGCTGAACAATTATTAAGAGAAACTGCTGCAATGAGTATATATTATATGCCCAACAGAATTAACACATTCTTTTTTTTTATTTTTGGTCACTGCATACGGTTGAATCTGGAACCACCTAGATTTGGTGATCTTCCTAGGAAGCCTTTTAAGTGCCCCCCCACCAGGCGTTTAGGTAAGAAACCTTGCTTTTTTTGTTCAATTTTGTTTCTTTCTTTTGTTTGGGCCAGAAGGGGGGGGGTGTTTAGTAAAAGATGATTATGTGACACTGACAATATGATGCAAAACTATGAACATGCCATCCTTCTGTGTCGCAGAAAAAAACAAGAAGCAAACAGGATTGAAGAATGTCTCACATGAATGCATGTTTAGGAGAATCCAAAGGAACACCTTTTCAGACCTTACTCAACTTTGTTATGCTTCTCTTCCAAGTTAACCACTGAAATTGTAGAATTAACACGTCTCCTCAGTAGTATCATTTGGCAGGTATGTAATGCAGTTAGTGTTTAGAGCGACCTATTGTCAAAGGTTTATTTATTTTGTCAAAAAAAAACCCATTCTGTCAAGTACTTATTCAAAGACATCAGATGAGTGGGGCACTTGGAGACTCAAAGAGCATCAAGACTAAAACCAGAGTCGAGATGGAACCAAGACAGTGAAGACAAGATCAGGACATCGTCAAGCCTTCAGAACACTTCAAGTAAGGTAGGTTGTGTCTACAGAGTTGAGAACATTTCTATGACTCTTTTAAGGAAAAAAAATACAAATATGACAATGAAAGACAAACCTACATAAATTGTTTGGTTAAATAAAGAAGATGCCCTCAATTTATCGAGGCCAAAAAGTTTGACCAGCATACACAAGGTAGACCCAAAAAACATTTTTATGAAAGCAAAATACAATGAATAGAGATCTCTCTGAGCAACTTTCTACGTCAGTGTATCTAAAGGCAATTTCTCCAAAAAGCCTCCAACTGAGTCATGTCTTATTCTCAAGAACGGTCACTTGATACAGATTTCAATAATTAGGTAGGCATATATACACAATTTATTTATATACATATGAGAATGCATGACAATGAAGTACATTCGGCATAAATTTCCATAAATTGATATAATGACAAGTTGAAGTAACTGACCAAGAAGAGCCCCTGAGCAACGGTGGCCTGGACAAGCTGTTGAAGCAAAACACCTTTAACAACGGAGGGGAGTGGAACCGAGTTCTTATCATCTTCTTCTCTTCTTGTATGCAAGCGGTAATTGTCCAAAGGCGGCAACAACTGATATAACCCCGCATACAACCAGTATACCAAAATTGGGGCAAAGGTCCCCATTGCCTCATCAGTCACATACCCTTCCCAAAACACCATCTTTTTTCTGTTTTCTTTTTCTTTTTCTTTCGCAAGTCAAATCCAATTCAAGCTTATATCATATATTACTCCCAAACAAAATCCACTACATTTACAGTTGAAGATCTAGAATTCGAATGCACATTCTCTGAACCCTGAAAAGGAAACGAAGGAAGAATAACTAAATGCCAGAGTTTCTCATTGTTTCTGAATCAGGAGCGGTTTCAGTCAAACCAACATGATTTCATAATAATCAATCAAGAATGCAGAAGTTACTATTTTCACAATTTTCAAATTTTCTCGGAAAATCAAACAGAGCAGGAAAATAGTATTCCTAGAAGACTAGACAAAACAAAAACACAAGGACATTGAAATGTAATGAAATGAATGTTTTCAGAAACAATTCAGCAGAAGAAATTGCTACGACTTACAGAGAATGTGGGTTCTCATTCAGATCTAAGGCCCTGTTTGGCGCACAGCAATGCGAAACTCTTTTCCGTTGACAGTTGTGAGATTCCAACAAATTAAACACGATAAAAAGGGTTTTGTGATCTTGTTTGGGAGACAAGAAAATTAATGATTGAATTTTCTCTCTTTTTCCCGTCATTCTCCTTTTATACCTCCTTTTCTTTTTCTTTTTTAAGGAATTTTTTTATAATCCTGGCTTTAAAATACTTTTAGGCCACGTATGATTCTGTGGTGCCGCGTAGGCAGTGATTTTTGAGTTGTGGAAGGACCGCCAGGATCCCCAAGCTTTGATACTTGTCAGGCCCACTTTTTTTGTTGCTTCAGTTAATTAATTCTGGCCATTAGCTTGCGCACGAAGTCCTCTAGTTGGAAGAAAATATGTTCACGAACTTATTTTTTAGTTAAAATTTATTTTTTAATTCAATATAAATAGTTTATCTCTATTAAAAAAAATTATATAAAATATAGGCAATATTAATTAAAGATTTAAAAATATTCATTAAATGTGGCAACATTAAATTATAAGTATCCACTAAGAGTCCATTCTCTCTTCTTAGATTTAGGAGCTCCTAGAGGCCTTCCTATTTTAGAAGCTAGATAGGGAGCATAATTGGAGGTGAGTTTTTACACTTCCTTTCTAAATTTTATATAAGAAGATGGTTTGGGGAGTCCATTACGGATGCTCTAATGAAATTATTTTTTGAGCCTGATTTTGTAGTAAATAAAAATAGGGTGGGCATAGTCCGGATTCAATTGATTTCGCTTTTAAAAAGGCCGAGCCATATTTTCTTTCCTTGTGCATTGTTTTTAGGGTTAAAAACATTTTTGGTCACTAGGGTTAGCCTGGAAAACAAAAGATCACCGAAATTTCAATTTTCCCAATTTCGTCATCTCATTTGCATCAACAAATTAAGTCACATTCTCTAATTTCGTCATTTTTTAGTGCACGTGTTGCATGCGTGCAGGGGCAAAATTGGAACTCCAATTCAATCTTGATCATCATCATCATCCCAGCCCTGCCAATCCCCTTCTTTCTCTCCCTTCCACGTTAGCCACCTACACAACATCCTCCCCCATCCATCCAGGTCACAACTAACCTCATCGGTGACAACACCTCTCCTCCTCAATTTCGACCACCCTTCTCTCTCTTCCATAATCTCTTAATAAAAACCCATAAATCTTGCACTTTGAATCAAAATCCGGAAATCTTTTGCTTTGATAAAACACCATAAAATCTTTTGACCCTGAAACACCTCCAAAGCTCTCTCTCTCTTCTCTTCGACAACTCCGCCCACCTCTCTTTAAACCTCCCCGACCTCGTGAGCGTTCCATTCTCGTAACCAAAAAACAGCACTTCCTTTTTTCGGGCTCCATTGAGGTCAACTCCATCACTGAAGACGACCTCAGAGGCTTCCGTAGCACGTGGTGCACCGAGTTCATCTAAAATGGTAAAACTTGATGTAACATTATGCTGGCAAATGTGAAAGTGGGGGATCAACTGCTTGTGGATAGGGGAATGGTGAGGTTTGAGGTGGTTGAGAAGCTTGGTTAGGATGTTCAAGTGTAGATGCACAAATCCCCACATCAATCTCATGGATTCAACTGCAATAACAACATCCCCTTATCATAAATGGTCATTGTTCTAGACCAAATGGTCACCCCTTGCCCAAAGCTTACAATTTTGCTTTATTTTTATTTATTAATTGTTTAAATGGTGGAAGTACAATTTTGACCATGCACGCACACATCACGTGCAATTAAAATGACAGAACTGAGGGATGTGACTTAATTTGTTAACAACTGCGAATGAGATGACGAAATTGGGAAAATTAGAATTTCAGTGACAAAAATTGTTTTCAAGCCCAACTCCACTAACCAAAAAATATTTTTAACCCATTTTTTAAAGAACATTGTTAGCGCAATTACAACAAAAAATTCACAACTTGCTACATAATTTTTTTTTTCCTTCATTTTCTAGCATATCAAGCCATCTTAAAACTCAACATGTCATAAAACTTCAAATTCCAATAATTGAGGGCTCGTCTAGTAACTTTTTCGATGAATATTTTCATAAAATGAAAACAAGCGTTTCCCTCTTTTCAGCCGAGTTGGTTGATGGAAGCAACTTTTTTGTCCTTCTTTTGGATGCATAGGTGTTCCACCATCAAGTTACCGATTGGCTTGAATGGAAAGGGTTAGATTTTTGTGCTCGTGCTTCTTAATTCTAACTAGCCAATTGACCAGCCAAGCAAGGAACCTTATCTTGGCCTAGGCTTTGTAGGTATATTTTTCGGGTTTTTTTGGATATTTAAGTGAGAATGTTAAAATTTAATTAAAATGTGATTTAAACTAATTGACAAGAAAGTAAAGTTTGAAAAAGTAGATTAAAGCAATAACAAATGTAAATTTAAGCAAGAACGACATAAGAATGGTAAAGATGATAAAATAAAGTAATCTTAAATTGAAATTAAACTGTAACATCCCACATCGACCAACAGAGAGGGGGTGATGTGCCTTATATGTACATGCCCGTCTCCATCTAGCACGAGGCCTTTTGGGATGGGTGACCTACTGGGAAGTTTCTTGTGAGCTCCCATAAACAAAACCGCAAGGGCAGAGAGGGGGGCCCAAAGTGGACAATATCGTGCTACGGCGGAGCCGATCCAGGATATGACATAAACTTAACCTAAATTTGATAACAATTGAAAATTTCGCGATACCTCTATCTCTCCAACGTGCGTGGAAGAGATAGGCAATGAGTTGAGTCTGCTGAAGCCTACAACACCTAGGGGTGTTGCGAAATCGAAGGTGAACACATTATATCTCTAGGTAAAAGAAGGGCGTAGAGTATTTTGGATTGAAGTATATGGATTAGTAATGCATTTTCCTTATTATCTATTAATGATTAGGGATGGGTGTAGTAATTCCTTTTAGGGTTTTGTAATGGAAATTTTTGGCGTATTCATGTGTTGGGTACCCGTTTAAATTTGGCGTAGGAGTTGACATTTGGAGCGTTGATATAGTTTGGAGGGTACAATTCTAGGTGTTGTGTTTGTTAAACGAATTGATGATTCATTTATGGAACTTGATATAGAGCATAATGATGACCAAACTTAACTGAAGATCCATTTGTGGAACTTGAAGATTCATTTAACTTATTGAATTAATTGTTCTATTAATTTTGAATTTTCCTTTGGCAATATATGTAATAATCCGATGATGTAATGTAATACCCTTACATGTTGACATGCAGAGATTGCAATTTGAGATCGATGGTGTTTTAGCACAAACATGGAGCACCAAAAGGATATGAAGTTAGTTATTCCCAAAGACCAAGTATTTTGTGCGAAGATATAGTGTGAAAGCCAAGCGAATCGCGTGCTCCCAATTGTTCGCAGTAAGCTCAGTGACTAGCTGCTAAAACAGTTCAAAGCTTCGTAAGATTTCTTCTTGGGGAAGGTGTCATACAATTCACCAAGCATGACTTTTGCTTAATAACATGTCTGTCTTGTGTGAAGTTCCCCAAATATACACAGACAATGATCGTGGTAGGCTGCAGGACACGTACTTCAAACTGAAGAAGAAAAATACTATCGGTGATGTATAGTTTACATTCAAGTCTTGCACTGTGGAGCTCGAGCATTGCAGATATGTCTTTTATATTTAGTCGAAGCAGTGTTGTTGGGTCAAGAAATAACTAATCAGATAAACTTGAAGTATCTGAAGCTCGTAGAAATATGATAATATGGAAACAATATCTGTGGGATGCTGTTTCATACGCAAAGACCCATGATTCATTATCAATGGCACTAGTAATAGGGTATAACATAAGTAAAGGTAAGGGCGAAAGTAGCAAAAAGAGGGTAGACTACAATGGGATGTAGCAGAAGAGGAACGTGAATGGGAGTAGAAGTAGAGAAAAGGATGAGAAAGTTGAAGAGATGAAGAAGGTCAAGGGCAAGAAGGCAAAGGGCAATAATCACCCAACATTATTATCAACTTTATTGCCAAAAATAAATATAGGAATTGAAAACATGTGTGACCATTAGGCCAAATCTCGAAAATTAATTTTTTTTTTCAAAAGGTATTTTTGTATTTTTAAAAATTATTGGGAAATAGCTCTAAATGCCACCATTTTTATAATTTTTTATGAAAATACCACCTCTCCCCAATTTTTTTGCAACTATCACCTATAAATATATATTTATTGTCCACTTATTGCACACAGATCACTTTTCTCTGAAATTTAGTCTCTCTCTCTCTCTCTCTCTCTCTCTCTCTCCATCTAACTAACTACCATCTTCTCACAAAGAAGAAGATCAAGAACAACCTACAGAACCCACAGCTTTGCCCTCAAAACCCAGTTCTTCCTCTTCCTCTCTGTTTTCTTCTCTACCCAAATCCAAACCTCAATTTCGTCTCTCTTTAAATCCCTTCTGCAACCTAAACAAACCCAAACAAAACCATATTTTCTGACTATGACAGCATGTGTTGGCATTAGGTGGCCATTGTCTAAGCATTTTGGTCCAATTTTGGGGGGTTTTGAAGTCTAGGTTTACATGCCCTCTTCAAGAACAGCTTCTAAAGAAAATGAATTGTTGGGAATATGTAAGTTTTGATGTTAAATTGAACTAACTACGCATCTTCTCACGAAGAAGAAGATCAAGAACAACCTACAAAACCCACAACTTTGCCCTCAAAATCTAGTTCTTCCTCTTCCTCTTTGTTTTCTTTTATACCCAATACCATACCCCAATTTCGTTTCTCTTCGAATCCCTTCTGCAACCTAAACAAACCCAAACAAAACCATCTTTTCTAAATATGACAGCATGTGTTGGCATTAGGTGGCCATTGTTTGAGCATTTTGGTCCAATTTTGGGGGGTTTTGAAGTCTGGGTTTACATGCCCTCTTCAAGAACAGCAATCGTATTGTGATTTTATTGCGGTTGTATTGTAGTCGTATTGATTTTGTATTGCTATGGTATTGTTGTATTGATTTTTTTGGTGTTTTATTGATATGTTACTATAATTTAATAGGAATATATGTTGATATCATTTTTCTTTATATGCTTGTGATTTGAGTAGGAGTTGAGATTATTCTTGGCTGAAGTATTATTTACGATCTCTCTCTTTCTCTCTCTCGCTCTTTGTATTTTTCTCAACATTTATGTGTTAATTTAATGTCTGGCATTGTTTTGGAACCATAATCATTGTCAATCTCATTATTTCTTTAAAAGATTGCTATGAAATTTTACTTCATTTTCTTCTTTCCTTTGTTTTAAAATATTTTTGTTTGGAGAAAAAGAACTCTGTTTTTGTAATCTAAAAGACTAGGTATCTATGTCCCACATCTTGGGACTAATTGAATGTGCTTTTTGATATTGAAGGGAAGCTGACATCTTTGGTTGAAAAAATGAAGGTGTTATTGCTGAAGTAATTTCTACTTGATTTCAATTTGCCTATAAAACTTGTTGACTGGTGCTCAACAAGTTGAGTTTTTGTGGCTTGAGTTGGAGTATAATTTAGGTTCGTTTTTTGCATGTGAGTGTTTTAATGGATTGGATCTTCTACCTGTATGTTTGTCAAATCTCAGTCATGTTTCTGAGATGAGTTGTGCAATAGTGTTGGTTGAAAATTAATATGTTATTTATTCATTGAAAGCATCTTGTTTCCCGATGGTGAGTACTTGACCAAATTATAATTTGCTGCAGTTTTGTCTTGACAATTTATGTTTCTCTCTCTTTTTCTTTTCAAATTGCACAAGGAAAAAGCCGCACCCAACTCGTTTCCCTGTGAATAACAAATTTGAGGTTAACAATTACACAATGTGTTTTAGCTGGTTTGTGCAGACACTGATGTGCAAGTCATACACTGGCATTGGAGACCATTTTGTGCATAATGTAATGTGTAGACAAGGAGTTCTTTGAGATGCCTTCTGAAGACAAAAGCAAAGCTTCTATTATGAAAATGCTAAGCAAACTTGCAGCAAACTGTACACATCATTGATTATACTTGTTATTAGGCCCCAAGAATTAGTAAGGACATAAGATATCATGTATTCTTCTTGTGGAGCCGTATGTTTCTAATATTTGTGTAATGTACTTGATATTATTTTTGAGGTCATTATTATAATGATATGAAATTTTCATACATGGCCATTATTTTTTATGTACTATTTATTATATGTAGCAACTGAATATTGTAATAGTTCAACAATTAGAACAATATATAATATGGGAAAGAGAGTACAAAGACATCCATACGGTACTTGTTTATTGCCATTTTATTGCTTTTGCATTGGTTGTCTATTGCCGCTTTATTGGTTGTTTATTGCTTTCATATTGCTTTTGTATTGCATGTCTATTGCCACTTTATAATCTACATGACATTATAATGGAGTGGAAGCAACTATGGATATCGTCAAAATTAACCATTCTTACATTATCGTCTTTTATGTTTCAAAACTGTCGTATACGTGACTGCCGTATTTTGCTCAAGATCCCAAAGTTTTCAAGTAAATTGAATTAAAATTTCATTTAGTGGTATCAAAATAATTACATAGTCTCCTATACAATAATATTCAATACAAGTTTTTTATTTCACGTAATCTTAAAAAATGACCAAGCATCTCAAGAATTAACAAATTGAAAACAAAAATCTCCTATTTAATTGTTGAATTTACATGAAGCATCATCCCTTTTACTCTTGCAGCTGCTCAAGCCTAGTCTCTCCAATCTACCAAAATATTTCATTCATTTATAGAATATAAGATAAACAAACCGAAAAACATGAAGCTCTCGAAGTCAAATATTTCATTCATTGATAGAATCTAAGATATTTAATGAGTATACTTCCATACAAAGTCATCAATTATTTTCATCAAATGCACATGTCAACCATTGTGTTTTCACCCCACAAATTTGCTAATTTGAAGCACAATGACATCTTCTAAATATACACTCTAGCTATGTTCAACTATATGTCTGTTATCTATAAGCTTTCATAATTTCTTGTCATTTAAAAACTTTTGTTGGTATTGAACTCAAGACACTAATGAAAACATTTTGAGGCAGTTTGAATACGTACAACAAAGCAAACCATCACAATTGAAGAATACCTCTTACCCAAGATGTGTGACATAGATACATGATTTTTCAAATTTTAGACAGCGAAAGTTTAAGTGCAAAGTAGTAAATTGACATACATAAAGTCTGGATCTTGTTGATCAGAAAACACTCACCATGAGTACCTAGTCTTTTAGATTACAAAAACAAAGTTCTTTTTCTCCAAACAAAAATATCTTAAAACAAAGGAAAGAAGAAAATGAAGTAACAATTTCACAGCAATCTTTTAAAGAAATAATGAGATTGACAATGATTATGGTTCCAAAACAATGTCAAACATTAAATTAACACATAAATGTTGAGAAAAATACAAAGAGCAGAGAGAGAGAGAGAAAGAGAGAGATCGTAAATAATACTTCAGCCAAGAATAATCTCAACTCCTACTCAAATCACAAGTAGATAAAGAAAAATGATATCAACATATATTCCTATTAAATTCAAAATCTGCCACTTCCCAATCATCCTGCCGTCAAGTTGGAACTTGGAGGTTACTTTTTTCATTTCGCATCTCCACCAAAACACCAACTTGACGGTAGAATGGATGGGAAGTGGCAAATTTTGACTTTGCGGTTTAAATTGGCGAAAAAAATTAGTTCGGGTCCTTAATTGTCAAATTTTTGAAAAAAAGAAAAAAAAGAAATGGGATAAAACCAAACTTGGGTACAAGTTCAGGGGACAAATCACCAGTTAAAACTTTTTTTTTAATAAGAATTTTGCTAGTTAATAACCTCAATTTTCATTCATTAGGCATCAAATTACCCACTGAACTTGTACATAATTATTAATTTACCCCACGACCTTTTTTTTTTAGAAAACTAAGGTCTCAAACTAACATTTATTCTTAATGTTCCCCTTACCATCTAAATCATCAACATTCCATCCAATTTGCCGTTAAATCATTGGGAAAAAAATTAAAGATAGGAGGAAAAAAAAAAAAAACTCCCCATAGCTGTAGCAATTATGATCATGACCCCTGCAATTACTTAGGTTAAAAAAGAAGGCAGAGCTAATGGATGGACCCTACCTCTTGCCTCTTGTTGTACGAAAGTATTAGTGAATTCTGTATTTCCTTATGTTCTCGAGATTGACATCAGCCATAGTGATGAGCTGTACTAGTGAATACTATCTTTCTGTGAATTTATCATGAGTGGTGATTTTCCCACTCCAATTTTATCCACTTACACTCCATTTTATAACTAAAAAAGGAGTGTAAGTGGATAAAATTGGAGTAGGAAAATCATTACCCTTTATCATTTGTTAGGTTTTTTGTATTTCTTACCTCTTTCTCTCCCAAATACTTTTGCCATTGAATTCAAGTAGTCCTACTACAAAAACGAGCTTCACTGCGCCTTACCTTCTTTTCTGCGCATTTATCATTTGTTAGGTTTCTTGCATTTCTTATCTCTTCCTCTCCAAAATACTTCTGCCATTGCATTCAAGTAGTCATACTACACAAACGAGCTTCACTGCTTCACTACTTGCCTTCTTTTATGCACATTTATCATTTGTTAGGTTTCTTGCATTTATTACCTCTTCCTCTCCTAACTGCTTATTGAATTCAAGTAGTCCTACTACACAAATGAAATCCCATTAGCTTTATATAGCTTCACTTCTTCTTGCCTTCTTTTCATATATCATTTGTTAGGTTTCTTCTTCCTCTCCCAAAGACTTTTGCCCATTGAATTCCAAAATGGGCTGATTGAAAAAAGTACTCAAGTCAAGGCTTGAGATGATTGCCAAAGCTCTTCGAATCAGAAAAAAAGTGAAGAAACATAAGAAGTCCAAAAGAACCCGAAGCAAGTTGAGAAACTCAAAAGTGACATCAAAACGATTGGAGAAGATTTCAAGGGCAAATACTCTTTTTTCTGCATAGATAAAACTGCCGTAGAAGCTGCCAGATACGTCAAGGCCCAAACCAATTGGAAAGGTAAGGACATAACCTTTCATCCAAATAGCTCTAGAAGGTTCGAGGTGATAGAGGTGGCAAGAGAAGCAAACTTTAATCCCATCGAGGAATACAGATGGGCCGATGATTACAGTGGAAGACATAGCATTTCTGGTGATGGAAGTAGTGGTAGTGGATATGATGGAAGTGCTGTAAGGTGGGTGAAATCAAAGAGGTTTGACAACCATAGGGTCGTGTCTCTGAGTTCCGGGTTTTGATGCCTTTTTTTTTTCTTTTTAATAACCAATTATTATTATTATATATGTTCAAATCCAACAAGAAGAAAAAGGAAAAGCTCAACACATATATTCACTTAATGGTACTCGAGTTCAAAAGCAATGATCCTCTCTATTGCACAAATGCAAAGGCAGAAAAAATTGCCAAAATGGTCAAGAAGTATGCTGGAAACACCGGAGATAATGTAACCTATCATTCCTCTATTTGTTTTCTCTTTTCTTTTCATTGCTTTGCTTTGCTCGCTGAATTTTTTCACTTTGCCTTTTTCCATGTTATCTTTGTCGCTTTCTAATAAAGTATTTTGTAAACAAAAAAAAGTAACAACTTGCCTAGACTCATAAATATTATTAAGCCTAATGCAACTTATAGCACCAAAGAGAGAGCTATCAAATTGCGGAAACAAATTGGCGAGGCAAGAACGTCATACTTCTGCAATTGTAGTTATGTGATTAATCACTAATAGTTATCCTTAAGTGAATTTATCATTTATTAGGTTTCTTCTTCCTCTCCCAAAGACTTTTGCCCATTGAATTCCAAAATGGGCCGAGTGAAAAAAAGTACTAAAGTCAGTGCTTGAGATGATTGCCAAAGCTCTTCGAATATAAAAAAAAGTGAAGAAACATGAGAAGTCCAAAAGAACCCGAAGCAAGTTGAGAAGCTCAAAAGTGATATCAAAACGATTGGAGAAGATTTCAAGGGCAAAGACTCTTTTTTCTGCATAGATAAAACTGTCGTAGAAGCTGCTGGATATGTCAAGGCCCAAACCAATTGGAAAGGCAAGGACATAACCTTTCATCCAAACAACTCCGGAAGGTTCGAGGTGATAGAGATGGCAAGAGAAGCAAACTTTAATCCCATCGTGGAATACATATGGGCTGATGATTACAGTGGAAGACAAAGCATTTCTGGTGATGGAAGTAGTGGTGGTGGATATGATGGAAGTGCTATAAGGCGGGTGAAATCAGAGAGGTTTGACAACAATAGGTTCGTGTCGCTGAGTTCCGAGTTTTGATGTTTTTTTATTATATATGTTCAAATCCAACACGAAGAAAAAGGAATGCTCAACACATATATTCACTTAACGGTACTCGAGTTCAAAAGCAATGATCCTCTCTATTGCACAAATGCAAAGGCAGAAAAAATTGCCAAAATGGTCAAGAAGTATGCTGGAAACACCGGAGATAATGTAACCTATCATTACTCTATTTGTTTTCTCTTTTCTTTTCATTGCTTTGCTTTGCTCGCTGAATTTTTTCACTTTGCCTTTTTCCATGTTATCTTTGTCGCTTTCTAATAAAGTATTTTGTAAACAAAAAAAAGTAACAACTTGCCTAGACTCATAAATATTATTAAGCCTAATGCAACTTATAGCACCAAAGAGAGAGCTATCAAATTGCGGAAACAAATTGGCGAGGCAAGAACGTCATACTTCTGCAATTGTAGTTATGTGATTAATCACTAATAGTTATCCTTAAGTGAATTTATCATTTATTAGGTTTCTTCTTCCTCTCCCAAAGACTTTTGCCCATTGAATTCCAAAATGGGCCGAGTGAAAAAAAGTACTAAAGTCAGTGCTTGAGATGATTGCCAAAGCTCTTCGAATATAAAAAAAAGTGAAGAAACATGAGAAGTCCAAAAGAACCCGAAGCAAGTTGAGAAGCTCAAAAGTGATATCAAAACGATTGGAGAAGATTTCAAGGGCAAAGACTCTTTTTTCTGCATAGATAAAACTGTCGTAGAAGCTGCTGGATATGTCAAGGCCCAAACCAATTGGAAAGGCAAGGACATAACCTTTCATCCAAACAACTCCGGAAGGTTCGAGGTGATAGAGATGGCAAGAGAAGCAAACTTTAATCCCATCGTGGAATACATATGGGCTGATGATTACAGTGGAAGACAAAGCATTTCTGGTGATGGAAGTAGTGGTAGTGGATATGATGGAAGTGCTATAAGGCGGGTGAAATCAGAGAGGTTTGACAACAATAGGTTCGTGTCGCTGAGTTCCGAGTTTTGATGTTTTTTTATTATATATGTTCAAATCCAACACGAAGAAAAAGGAATGCTCAACACATATATTCACTTAACGGTACTCGAGTTCAAAAGCAATGATCCTCTCTATTGCACAAATGCAATGGCGGAAAAAATTGCCAAAATGGTCAAGAAGTATGCTGGAAACACCAGAGATAATGTAACCTCTCATTCCTCTATTTGTTTTCTCTTTTCTTTTCATTGCTTTGCTTTGCTCGCTGACTTTTTTCACTTTGCCTTTTTCCATGTCATCTTTGTTGCTTTCTAATGAAGTATTTTGTCCACAAAAAAAGTAACAACTTGTCTAGATATTATTAAGCCTAATGCAACTTATAGCACCAAATCGAGAGCTATCAAATTGCAGAAACGAATTGGCGAAGCAAGAACGTCATACTTCTGCAATGTAGTTATGTGATTAATGACTAATAGGTATCCTTAAGTGAATTTATCATTTTTTAGGTTTCTTCTTCCTCTCCCAAAGACTTTTGCCAATTGAATTCCAAAATGGGCCGAGTGAAAAAAAGTACTAAAGTCAGTGCTTGAGATGATTGCCAAAGCTCTTCGAATCAGAAAAAAAGTGAAGAAACATGAGAAGTCCAAAAGAACCCGAAGCAAGTTGAGAAGCTCAAAAGTGACATCAAAACGATTGGAGAAGATTTCAAGGGCAAAGACTCTTTTTTCTGCATAGATAAAACTGCCGTAGAAGCTGTCGGATACGTCAAGGCCCAAACCAATTGGAAAGGCAAGGACATAACCTTTCATCCAAACAACTCTGGAAGATTCGAGGTGATAGAGATGGCAAGAGAAGCAAACTTTAATCCCATCGTGGAATACAGATGGGCTGATGATTACAGTGGAAGACAAAGCATTTCTGGTGATGGAAGTAGTGGTAGTGGATATGATGAAAGTGCTGTAAGGCGGGTGAAATCAGAGAGGTTTGACAACAATAGGTTCGTGTCTCTGAGTTCCGGGTTTTGATGCTTTTTTTTTCTTTTTAATAACCAATTATTATTGTTATATATGTTCAAATCCAACAAGAAGAAAAAGGAAAGCTCAACACATATATTCACTTAATGATACTCGAGTTCAAAAGCAATGATCCTCTCTATTGCACAAATGCAATGACGGAAAAAATTGCCATAATGGTCAAGAAGTATGCTGGAAACACCGGAGATAATGTAACCTCTCATTCCTCTATTTGTTTTCTCTTTCCTTTTCATTGCTTTGCTTTGCTTGCTGACTTTTTTCACTTTTCCTTTTTCCATGTCATCTTTGTTGCTTTCTAATAAAGTATTTTGTCCACAAAAAAAAAAAAGTAACAACTTGCCCAGATATTATTAAGCCTAATGCAACTTATAGCACCAAAGAGAGAGCTATCAAATTGCAGAAACGAATTGGCGAGGCAAGAACGTCATACTTCTGCAATTGTAGTTATGTGATTAATCACTAATAGTTATCCTTAAGTGAATTTATCATTTGTTAGGTTTCTTCTTCCTCTCCCAAAGACTTCTGCCCATTGAATTCCAAAATGGGCCGATTGAAAAAAAGTACTCAAGTCAGTGCTTGAGATGATTGCCTAAGCTCTTCGAATAAGAAAAAAAGTGAAGAAACATGAGAAGTCCAAAAGAACCCGAAGCAAGTTGAGAAGCTCAAAAGTGACATCAAAATGATTGAAGAAGATTTCAAGGGCAAAGACTCTTTTTTCTGCATAGATAAAGCTGTCGTAGAAACTGCCGGATAAGTCAAGGCCCAAACCAATTGGAAAGGCAAGGACATAACCTTTCATCCAAACAACTCTGAAAGGTTCGAGGTGATAGAGATGGCAAGAGAAGCAAACTTTAATCCCATCGTGGAATACAGATGGGTTGATGATTACAGTGGAAGACAAAGCATTTCTGGTGATGGAAGTAGTGGTAGTGGATATGATGGAAGTGCTGCAAGGCGGGTGAAATCAGAGAGGTTTGACAACAATAGGTTCGTGTCTCTGTGTTCCGGGTTTTGATGTTTTTTTTTTTAATAACCAATTATTATTGTTGTATATGTCCAAATCCAACAAGAAGAAAAAGGAAAGCTCAATACATATATTCACTTAATGGTACTCGAGTTCAAAAATAATGATCCTCTCTATTGTACAAATGCAATGGCGAAAAAATGGCCAAAATGGTCAAGAAGTATGCTGGAAACACCGGATATAATGTAACTTATCATTCATCTATTTGTTTCCTCTTTTATTTTGATTACTCTGCTTCGCTCGCTGACTTTTTTCACTTTGCCTTTTTTCCATGTTATATTTGTCGCTTTCTAATGAAGTATCTTGTCTGCACAAAAAAAGTAACAACTTGCCTAGATTCATAAATATTATTAAGTCTAATGCAACTTATAGCACCAAAGAGAGAGCTATCAAATTAAGAAAATGAATTGGCGAGGCAAGAACGTCATATTTTTGCAATTGTAGTTATGTGATTAATCACTAATAGTTATCCTTAAGTTCTAGTTGGATTGATGGTAACGTTTCCTCAAAGTTTAATTCTTAACTCAACCACCCTTACTATTAATAGTACTCACTCACTCACTCACTCTCTCTCCGTTCTCACTCCCACCACTATTTCGTATTCTTCTCCCTTTTTCTCAGTAATGGTTCGTCATGTATGTAAGGTGTTGGGATCTGTATTATGTTGGCTGCGCAAATCTCCCGGCCTGGAACTCTCAGCCGAGGGGATGTGCGTTAACACGTGACGTCCTTCTTTGGGATGCGGTGTGGTTGTGCGCGGGCGTGCCAGCACGGTCTACTTTGCGTCGAGATGGTGATGAGGTTTGGGTCGAAGATGGTTTAAATGATGCGCCTGTTTCGTGTTCGACTCTGATCAAACGATTGTAGCCGAGAGAGGAACCGATCTCGGCCGTCAGGTTCACGGCCTGAGCTACAAGGCCGTTTAATGGTGGTGTTGATGGCAGATTTTAGGCGGTGCTCTGGCGCTTTGCTCAGAGAGCGACGGTCGTATGATATATGGGGTGAATGAGATGACAACAGAGATGGTGCTTCGGTGCCTTGAAAATCAAGGGTCGTGTGATATATTGATGAATGGATTTTCCTTACAATCTACCACTACTCCTAGGAAAGCAAATAAAGTTATTGAAAGTGCATTACCGGAAAATATAATTTGCTCCGTGGGAGGCTTTTGGTTTAGTGTTTGAACCCCTTGAATGTGGTCTTGAGTTTAGTATTTATAGGGGGAGTCCTGGAGGGACAATCGAGGCTGAAAAGATCTGCGTGGTGGAGCCTGATCGGGGTAAGTGGGTAGTCAAATCGGCATTTGGGATCGTGAAGCATGGTGGTGTGACTCCCATGGATCAGATAAATCTCAGCCACCGCCCTGATCCCTTCTTCCCTCGTGCATTAAATGCTTCTTGCGACCAGTGGGTTTCTGCGATGAGGTATTACTTCATTAAATGGGGCATGGGACCCCGAGGCCACGTGGCGATTTGACCGCAGTACCTTCGGTCATGTCTTTTACGGCCCCGGTTTGGCTCATAATACCGCGGTCGCGAGGCCGAGAGGATTCTGCCGTCGCAGCTTTTCTCTTGTTTTCAGGAGGGCAAAATGCCTAATGAAACGTGACCGTTTTGGTTCATGAGTAAGTGCTAGGGCCGAGATGATGTCCCTTTGGTTAGTTTATGACCGTGATTTATTAGGTATAAACATATTGACGATAGCTTTAACAGCAGTCGTGTTTCGAAAGAAGAACATGCGATGGGAAGCTTGCAACAGATCCACCATGAAGCAAAAGGCAAAGTGGGAACAAAATATAAACTTCATGGGATTAGAGTTCAAAGGCAATGATACATCAAAATGATGGTGTATTGATCCTCTTTATTATGCCGATGCAGTGGCAGTAGAATTTACATAAATGGTCAAGAAGTATACTAGATAAACCAAAGATAAGGTAATGTATATTGCTTTATTTGTTTTATATTTTTTTTCCATTGCCATGCGTCGTTGGCTGACTTTTATTGTTTTTCCTTTTTCCCTGTTATCTTTGTGCGTGATTTTCTAATGAAGTATTTTGTCGACCATAAGAAAAAAGGTAACAACTAGCCCATGCTCATAAATATTATTAATCCCAATGCAACTTATAACACCAAATAAAGAGCTATCACATTGCAAAAACAAATTGGCGCGGCAAGAACATAACATTTCTGCAATTGAACTTATGTGATTAATTACTAATTGTTATCGTTTTGTTATCCACATATATGCACTTTATTTTTTATTTTGTAATAATTGCTTACTTTGTTTTTGTGAAATATTGATTTTAATTTAAACGTTTATTTTCTTTTATCCAGTGGGCATGGTCTGCAAGGTCAATGTGGTCAGTGTGATCGGTGTGTTTTGATATATATCAACATCTTTTGCTCATAATTAAACAAACATAAACATTATTAATTTGTGTTTTATGATTAGTTGACTAAAATCCAATCTCGATCCAAAAGTTTTGATTATGCGGCAAAACCTTACTGTATATTGGGTTCAAGGTAGAATCAATTAGTTAATCACCTTACTCACTATATCTCTACCCTTTTACCATTTCATTTATTTTTTATCCTACTAGTAATGCTTTCTTAGTCAAAATAAAAAACCAAATTGATCCTTATTCTCACATCCATACCCACCATTTCGTATTCTTCTCCCTTTTCCTCCACAATGGTTTGTTGTGCATGGAAGGTGCTAAAGTCGGTACTGACGACAACTTCGAGAGCATTTGTGCTTCGAAAAAAGGTCAAACAACTAGGCACGTTCAAATCCAACAAGAAGAAAATGGAAAAACTCAACACATATATTCGCTTAGTGGTACTTGAGTTCAAAAACAATGATCCTTTCTATTGCACAGATGCAATAACAGGAAAAAAAATGCCAAAATGGTCAAGAAGTATATTGGATACACCGGAGATAATGTAACCTATCATTCCTATATTTGTTTTATCTTTTCTTTTCATTGCTCTGCTTTGCTCGTTGACTTTTTTTGCTCTACATTTTTCCATGTTGTCTTTGTGGCTTTCTAATAAAGTATTTTGTTCACACATAAAAAGTAACATTTTGCCTAGGCTCATAAATATTATTAAGCCTAATGCAACTTATAGCACCAAATGGAGAGCTATCAAATTGCAGAAACGAATTGGCGAGGCAAGAACGTCATATTTCTACAATTATAGTTATGTGATTAATCACTAATGGTTATCCTTAAGTTCTAGTTGGATTGATTGTATCGTTTCCTCATTTGTGAGCATCGTAGAGGTGATAGTTTACCACTAAACTTCTACCACGATAAATACGGGGGAGAGGTGATTACTCTTTTTTGTTTGGAGGGTTGGGGGACCACTTCACATAATCAAATGAAGAGATTCAATTACATCACCTCACATCATCGAAACCTTCTGTTCTCGAGATTCTGAGATTCATGACATCAGCCATCGGATCCCATGCCAATGCAGAGAGATACAAGTTACAACAAACAGATAAAGATGCTAACAATTCCTTTTCCGCTTTAGTTATTGGTCTTTTTTTCTTTTGCTTTTGTTGGAATTAGTTATTGGTATATTCATAGTGATTCTAACCAATTTTACCGTTTAAACAAATACAATTTGCTATAGTAGACATGTGATGAGTTGTCCTCTGTAATTTATTTGTGTCACTCCAAACTTTATCAGTCTGTAAAGAATCCATTTTTTTTGTCAATAAGAAACCTTATTTAAGTATCAATTATTTTTTTTGGGTCAAAATTTAATTCTCAACTTAACCACCCTTACTATTAATACTACTCACTCACTCTCTCTCCATTCTCACTCCCACTCCTACCGCCATTTCACATTCTTTTCCATTTTCCTCCATAATGGTTTGTCGTGTATGGAAGGTGTTGAGGTATGTATTGAGGATAGCTTCGAGAGCACTTGTGTTTCAAAAGAAGAGCATGCAATAGGAAGCTAGCAATAGATCCAACATGAAGCAAAGGACAAAGTGGGAACAAGATATGAACTTGATGGGATCAGAGTTCAAAGGCAATGATACATCAAAATGATGGTGTATTGATCCTCTATATTATGAAGATGCAATGACGGTAGAATATGTCAAAATGGTCAAGAAGTATACCAGATACACCGGAGATAAGGTAACATATCATTGCTCTACTTGTTTTTTGTTTTTTGTTTCCATTGCTATGCGTCGTTGGCTGACTTTTATTGTTGTTCCCTTTTCCCTGTTGTCTTTGTGAGTGGCTTTCTAATGAAGTATTTTGTCGACCACAAGAAAAAAGGTAACAACTTGCCCATGCTCATAAATATTATTAATCCCAATGCAACTTATAACACCAAATAAAGAGCTATCACATTGCAAAAACAATTTGGCGCTGCAAGAACGTAACATTTCTGCAATTGAACTTATGTGATTAATTACTAATTGTTATCGTTTTGTTATCCACATATATGCACTTTATTTTTTATTTTGTAATAATTGCTTACTTTGTTTTTGTGATATATTGATTTTAATTTAAACGTTTATTTTCTTTTATCCAGTGGGCGTGGTCGGCAAGGTCAATGTGGTCAGTGTGATCGGTGTGTTTTGATATATATCAACATCTTTTGCTCATAATTAAACAAACATAAACATTATTAATTTGTGTTTTATGATTAGTTGACTAAAATCCAATCTCGATCCAAAAGTTTTGATTATGCGGCAAAACCTTACTGTATATTGGGTTCAAGGTGAAATCAATTAGTTAATCACCTTACTCACCCTATCTCTACCCTTTTACCGTTTCATTTATTTTTTATCCTACTAGTGATGCTTTCTTATTCAAAATAAAAAAATCAAATTGATCCTTATTCTCACACCCATACCCACCATTTCGTATTCTTCTCCCTTTTCCTCCACAATGGTTTGTTGTGCATGGAAGGTGCTAAAGTCGGTACTGACGACAACTTCGAGAGCATTTGTGCTTCGAAAGAAGGTCAAACAACTAGGCACGTTCAAATCCAACAAGAAGAAAATGGAAAAACTCAACACATATATTCGCTTAGTGGTACTTGAGTTCAAAAACAATGATCCTTTCTATTGCACAGATGCAATAACAGGAAAAAAAAATGCCAAAATGGTCAAGAAGTATATTGGATACACCGGAGATAATGTAACCTATCATTCCTATATTTGTTTTATCTTTTCTTTTCATTGCTCTGCTTTGCTCGTTGACTTTTTTTGCTCTACATTTTTCCATGTTGTCTTTGTGGCTTTCTAATAAAGTATTTTGTTCACACATAAAAAGTAACATTTTGCCTAGGCTCATAAATATTATTAAGCCTAATGCAACTTATAGCACCAATGGAGAGCTATCAAATTGCAGAAACGAATTGGCGAGGCAAGAACGTCATATTTCTACAATTATAGTTATGTGATTAATCACTAATGGTTATCCTTAAGTTCTAGTTGGATTGATTGTATCGTTTCCTCATTTGTGAGCATCGTAGAGGTGATAGTTTACCACTAAACTTCTACCACGATAAATACGGGGGAGAGGTGATTACTCTTTTTTGTTTGGAGGGTTGGGGGACCACTTCACATAATCAAATGAAGAGATTCAATTACATCACCTCACATCATCGAAACCTTCTGTTCTCGAGATTCTGAGATTCATGACATCAGCCATCGGATCCCATGCCAATGCAGAGAGATACAAGTTACAACAAACAGATAAAGATGCTAACAATTCCTTTTCCGCTTTAGTTATTGGTCTTTTTTTCTTTTGCTTTTGTTGGAATTAGTTATTGGTATATTCATAGTGATTCTAACCAATTTTACCGTTTAAACAAATACAATTTGCTATAGTAGACATGTGATGAGTTGTCCTCTGTAATTTATTTGTGTCACTCCAAACTTTATCAGTCTGTAAAGAATCCATTTTTTTTGGTCAATAAGAAACCTTATTTAAGTATCAATTATTTTTTTTGGGTCAAAATTTAATTCTCAACTTAACCACCCTTACTATTAATACTACTCACTCACTCTCTCTCCATTCTCACTCCCACTCCTACCGCCATTTCACATTCTTTTCCATTTTCCTCCATAATGGTTTGTCGTGTATGGAAGGTGTTGAGGTATGTATTGAGGATAGCTTCGAGAGCACTTGTGTTTCAAAAGAAGAGCATGCAATAGGAAGCTAGCAATAGATCCAACATGAAGCAAAGGACAAAGTGGGAACAAGATATGAACTTGATGGGATCAGAGTTCAAAGGCAATGATACATCAAAATGATGGTGTATTGATCCTCTATATTATGAAGATGCAATGACGGTAGAATATGTCAAAATGGTCAAGAAGTATACCAGATACACCGGAGATAAGGTAACATATCATTGCTCTACTTGTTTTTTGTTTTTTGTTTCCATTGCTATGCGTCGTTGGCTGACTTTTATTGTTGTTCCCTTTTCCCTGTTGTCTTTGTGAGTGGCTTTCTAATGAAGTATTTTGTCGACCACAAGAAAAAAGGTAACAACTTGCCCATGCTCATAAATATTATTAATCCCAATGCAACTTATAACACCAAATAAAGAGCTATCACATTGCAAAAACAATTTGGCGCTGCAAGAACGTAACATTTCTGCAATTGAACTTATGTGATTAATTACTAATTGTTATCGTTTTGTTATCCACATATATGCACTTTATTTTTTATTTTGTAATAATTGCTTACTTTGTTTTTGTGATATATTGATTTTAATTTAAACGTTTATTTTCTTTTATCCAGTGGGCGTGGTCGGCAAGGTCAATGTGGTCAGTGTGATCGGTGTGTTTTGATATATATCAACATCTTTTGCTCATAATTAAACAAACATAAACATTATTAATTTGTGTTTTATGATTAGTTGACTAAAATCCAATCTCGATCCAAAAGTTTTGATTATGCGGCAAAACCTTACTGTATATTGGGTTCAAGGTGAAATCAATTAGTTAATCACCTTACTCACCCTATCTCTACCCTTTTACCGTTTCATTTATTTTTTATCCTACTAGTGATGCTTTCTTATTCAAAATAAAAAAATCAAATTGATCCTTATTCTCACACCCATACCCACCATTTCGTATTCTTCTCCCTTTTCCTCCACAATGGTTTGTTGTGCATGGAAGGTGCTAAAGTCGGTACTGACGACAACTTCGAGAGCATTTGTGCTTCGAAAGAAGGTCAAACAACTAGGCACGTTCAAATCCAACAAGAAGAAAATGGAAAAACTTGACACATATATTCGCTTAGTGGTACTTGAGTTCAAAAACAATGATCCTCTCTATTGCACAAATGCAATAGCAGGAAAAAAAATGCCAAAATGGTCAAGAAGTATACTGGATACACCGGAGATAATGTAACCTATCATTCCTATATTTGTTTTATCTTTTCTTTTCATTGCTCTGCTTTGCTCGTTGACTTTTTTTGCTCTACATTTTTTCATGTTGTCTTTGTGGCTTTCTAATAAAGTATTTTGTTCACACATAAAAAGCAACATTTTGCCTAGGCTCATAAATATTATTAAGCCTAATGCAACTTGTAGCACCAAATGGAGAGCTATCAAATTGCAGAAACGAATTGGCGAGGCAAGAACGTCATATTTCTACAGTTATAGTTATGTGATTAATCACTAATAGTTATCCTTAAGTTCTAGTTGGATTGATTGTATCGTTTCCTCATTTGTGAGCATCGTAGAGGTGATAGTTTACCACTAAACTTCTACCACGATAAATACGGGGGAGAGGTGATTACTCTTTTTTGTTTGGAGGGTTGGGGGACCACTTCACATAATCAAATGAAGAGATTCAATTACATCACCTCACATCATCGAAACCTTCTGTTCTCGAGATTCTGAGATTCATGACATCAGCCATCGGATCCCATGCCAATGCAGAGAGATACAAGTTACAACAAACAGATAAAGATGCTAACAATTCCTTTTCCGCTTTAGTTATTGGTCTTTTTTTCTTTTGCTTTTGTTGGAATTAGTTATTGGTATATTCATAGTGATTCTAACCAATTTTACCGTTTAAACAAATACAATTTGCTATAGTAGACATGTGATGAGTTGTCCTCTGTAATTTATTTGTGTCACTCCAAACTTTATCAGTCTGTAAAGAATCCATTTTTTTTGGTCAATAAGAAACCTTATTTAAGTATCAATTATTTTTTTTGGGTCAAAATTTAATTCTCAACTTAACCACCCTTACTATTAATACTACTCACTCACTCTCTCTCCATTCTCACTCCCACTCCTACCGCCATTTCACATTCTTTTCCATTTTCCTCCATAATGGTTTGTCGTGTATGGAAGGTGTTGAGGTATGTATTGAGGATAGCTTCGAGAGCACTTGTGTTTCAAAAGAAGAGCATGCAATAGGAAGCTAGCAATAGATCCAACATGAAGCAAAGGACAAAGTGGGAACAAGATATGAACTTGATGGGATCAGAGTTCAAAGGCAATGATACATCAAAATGATGGTGTATTGATCCTCTATATTATGAAGATGCAATGACGGTAGAATATGTCAAAATGGTCAAGAAGTATACCAGATACACCGGAGATAAGGTAACATATCATTGCTCTACTTGTTTTTTGTTTTTGTTTCCATTGCTATGCGTCGTTGGCTGACTTTTATTGTTGTTCCCTTTTCCCTGTTGTCTTTGTGAGTGGCTTTCTAATGAAGTATTTTGTCGACCATAAGAAAAAAGGTAACAACTTGCCCATGCTCATAAATATTATTAATCCCAATGCAACTTATAACACCAAATAAAGAGCTATCACATTGCAAAAACAATTTGGCGCTGCAAGAACGTAACATTTCTGCAATTGAACTTATGTGATTAATTACTAATTGTTATCGTTTTGTTATCCACATATATGCACTTTATTTTTTATTTTGTAATAATTGCTTACTTTGTTTTTGTGATATATTGATTTTAATTTAAACGTTTATTTTCTTTTATCCAGTGGGCGTGGTCGGCAAGGTCAATGTGGTCAGTGTGATCGGTGTGTTTTGATATATATCAACATCTTTTGCTCATAATTAAACAAACATAAACATTATTAATTTGTGTTTTATGATTAGTTGACTAAAATCCAATCTCGATCCAAAAGTTTTGATTATGCGGCAAAACCTTACTGTATATTGGGTTCAAGGTGAAATCAATTAGTTAATCACCTTACTCACCCTATCTCTACCCTTTTACCGTTTCATTTATTTTTTATCCTACTAGTGATGCTTTCTTATTCAAAATAAAAAAATCAAATTGATCCTTATTCTCACACCCATACCCACCATTTCGTATTCTTCTCCCTTTTCCTCCACAATGGTTTGTTGTGCATGGAAGGTGCTAAAGTCGGTACTGACGACAACTTCGAGAGCATTTGTGCTTCGAAAGAAGGTCAAACAACTAGGCACGTTCAAATCCAACAAGAAGAAAATGGAAAAACTGGACACATATATTCGCTTAGTGGTACTTGAGTTCAAAAACAATGATCCTCTCTATTGCACAAATGCAATAGCAGGAAAAAAAATGCCAAAATGGTCAAGAAGTATACTGGATACACCGGAGATAATGTAACCTATCATTCCTATATTTGTTTTATCTTTTCTTTTCATTGCTCTGCTTTGCTCGTTGACTTTTTTTGCTCTACATTTTTTCATGTTGTCTTTGTGGCTTTCTAATAAAGTATTTTGTTCACACATAAAAAGCAACATTTTGCCTAGGCTCATAAATATTATTAAGCCTAATGCAACTTGTAGCACCAAATGGAGAGCTATCAAATTGCAGAAACGAATTGGCGAGGCAAGAACGTCATATTTCTACAGTTATAGTTATGTGATTAATCACTAATGGTTATCCTTAAGTTCTAGTTGGATTGATTGTATCGTTTCCTCATTTGTGAGCATCGTAGAGGTGATAATTTACCACTAAACTTCTACCACAATAAATACGGTGGAGAGGTGATTACTCTTTTTTGTTTGGAGGGTTGGGGGACCACTTCACATAATCAAATGAAGAGATTCAATTACATCACCTTACATCATCGAAACCTTCTTTTCCCGAGATTCTGAGATTCATGAAATCAGCCATCGGATCCCATGCCAATGCAGAGAGATACAAGTTACAACAAACAGATAAAGATGCTAACAATTCCTTTTCTGCTTTAGTTATTGGTCTTTTTTTCTTTTGCTTTTTTTGGAATTAGTTATTGGTATATTCATAGTGATTCTAACCAATATTACCGTTTAAACAAATACTACTCACTCACTCACTCTCTCTCCATTCTCACTCCCACTCCTACCGCCATTTCACATTATTTTCCCTTTTCCTCCATAATGGTTTGTCATGTATGGAAGGTGTTGAGGTATGTATTGGGGATAGCTTCGAGAGCACTTATGTTTCAAAAGAAGAGCATGCAATGGGAAGCTAGCAATAGATCCAACTTGAAGCAAATGGCAAAGTGGGAACAAGATATGAACTTGATGGGATCAGAGTTCAAAGGCAATGATACATCAAAATGATGGTGTATTGATCCTCTCTATTATGAAGATGCAATGGCGGTAGAATATGTCAAAATGGTCAAGAAGTATACCAGATACACCGGAGATAAGGTAACATATCATTGCTCTACTTGTTTTTTGTTTTTTGTTTTCATTGCTATGCGTCGTTGGCTGACTTTTCTTGCTATTCCTTTTTCCGTGTTGTCTTTGTGTGTGGCTTTCTAACGAAGTATTTTGTCGACCATATAAAAAAAGGTAACAACTTGCTCATGCTCATAAATATTATTAAAATCAATGCAATTTATAACCCCAAAGAGAGAGCTATCACATTGCAGAAACAAATTGGTGCATCAAGAACGTTACATCTACAATTGCACTTCTGTGATTAATCACTAATTGTTATCCTTTTGTGATCCACATGTATGCACTTTCTTTTTTATTTTGTAATAATTGCTTGCTTTGTTTTTATGATATATTTTTTTTAATTTCAACTTTTATTTTCTTTTATCCAGTGGGCGTGGTCAGTGTGGTCAGCGTAATTGGTGTGGTCTGGGTGGTTTGATATATATCAACATTTTTTGCCCTTAATTAAACAAACATAAACATTATTAATTTTGTGCTTTATGATTAATTGACTAAAATCCAATTCCAATCCAAAAGTCCTGATTCTGAGGCAAAACCTTACTGTACATTGGGTTGAAGGTGAAAACAATTAGTCAATCACCCTGCTCACTCTATCTCAACTATTTTATCATCTCATTTATTTTTTTTATCCTACTAGTGATGCTTTCTTATTCAAAATCAAAAACCAAATTGATCTCCATTCTCCCTCCCACTCCCACCCTTTCACATTCTTCTCCTTCTTCCTCCACAAATATTCAACTCGAGCCTTATCGAGGTTCGACTATGTGGCTTGGAAAACCAATTGGCCAAAATGTAAATTGGTGGCTTGAGGTGCCTAACAGTCAAATCGAAACAAGAAGGCCAGACTTAGGGGTCATTGTGCACCCCACATCGTTTAATCTTCAATAAAGTCTATAGCTTTAGATGCACGATGTTCCATCATAATTCAGACCAAAAACTTAGAAGTTCAAACCCAACTTCCAACAACGGGTTGAAAACATCTGACTTACAAAGTCGGAACATCTGGAACTTCTGAAGTGGGTGTTTAGTTGTGTCTAAAATTCAGCCAAGGTCAAGTTCTTCGATCTGCCAAGGTCAAGTTCTCCGATCAGTAAGGTCAAGTTCTATGATTATCCAAGATCAAGGTCTTCGATCAGCTAAGATCGAGTCCTCCGATCAGCCAATATCAAGGCCTTTAGATAGCCAAGATCAAGGCATTCAATCAAACAAGGTCAATTCCTCTGATCAACCAAGATCAAGGCCTTCGATCACCCAAGATCAAGGTCTCCAATCAACCAAGATCTAGTCCTCTGATTAGCCAAGTAATTATCATGCGGCCTAATGCCTTCCTATGCAACTACTATTGTGAATAATTAGGCGTAAATTAAGTTAACCAATATGTGTAAAAGAAAAGGAACATTATTCAAACTGCTTAGTCAATATCCACAAAAGAATATAGAAATTAGTTTATTAGGTTAATGCTACCAATACTATACTAAGCACAATACATAGTAGAAGAAAAAAAAAATTCAATTGTTGATATCCACAAAAGAAGATGAAGTATGATTCACTTCAGGAACCTAACTCCAAATAATTAATAGTTTATGCCAATTTTTGTAAGTTAGTGAGAAGCCAAGGTGCATCCATAAGTACATTGATATTCGTAGAGGGTTGGGAACTTGGCATCACCTCACATAATCAAATAAAGAGATTCAATTACATCACATTATTAAAACCTTATGTTCCCGAGCTAGGTGGTAGGATAGGACCACCTCTATCTATTTACGAGATTATGAGATTCATGACATCAGCCAGTTCTTGTCAAGAAAGAGACATAAATACAATGACAATGATATCAACCTTTTTTTAATAAATAAATGGCGCATCCGACCCTATGTTGTTGGGTTGTGACGCATCCCAACCCATGTTGTTGGGTCGTGACACATCCCAATCCATGTTGGGTTTGTACGCAATTTGAACCCATGTTGTTTTTATTATATTTGAGTTTATTTCTATTATATGAAATTATTATTTCTTTAATAAAAATAAGAAATTACTAATGAACCTATATATGCACACATATTTTGATACATCAACATCTTTTATAATTAATTGACTAAAATCCGATTCAGATTTGAAAGTGCATAGGAGATTCTGATTCTTAGGCAACCAAGTAAGTTCCTCTCTTTCTTTTTCTGATTTTAATCTTGAAATAAAATTTTATTCACCAAAATCAAATGAAGAGATCATCACAACATTAAAACCTTTTGTTCCTGATCTAGGTGGTAGGATAGGACCACCTCTATCTATTTACGAGATTCAGAGATTCATGACGTTAGCTAGTTCATGTCAATGCAGAGACATAGACAATGATAATGATATCATAACCTTCTTTTAATAAATAAATGGCGCATCGCCCCTATGTTGTTGGGTCGTGACGCATCCCAATCCATGTTGTTGGGTTTGTACGCATTTGAACTCATGTTGTTTTTCTTATACTTGAGTTTATTTCTATTGTGTGAAGTTGTTATTATTTCTTTAATCCAATTTAAACCCCAATAAAAGAACCTACATATGCACACATATTTGATCAACATCAACATCTTTTATGATTAATTGACTAAAATCCTATTCTGATGGGAAAGTGCATAGGAGATTCTGATTCTTAGACAATCAAGTAAGTTCCTCTCTTTCTTTTTGTGATTTTAATCTTGAAATAAACTTTTATTCACCAATTATGTTATGAGAGTATGAGTATGACTATGACCTCACTCTCTTGATTCAAAATAAAAACTATAATACCATACAATAGTGACAACACAAATAGCTATCGAGCAGCAGATAGACGAACCATATTTACTGTATTTCTCCCACTTAATGAATATGTTCAATTTTTAATATTTTTTACATTTTATAATTCAAAAGGATAAAAATGATAGCTTCGAGAGTACTTGTCCTTCAAAAGAGGGTCAAGTAACTTGGCACTTTCGGATCCAACAAGACAAGCGGAAAAGCTCAAAACATATATTAACTTGATGAGACTAGAGTTCAAAAGCAATTATCCTCTTTATTGTGCATATGCAGTAGCGGTAGAAGTTGCCAAAATGGTTAAAGACTATATTAGATACACCGGAAAGAAGGTAACATATCATCCACTGAGGACGGATGGGCAGGACATAAGGATGTATAAATCATGCTAAAATTTCAAGATAAATACCTGCAATTGAAATAGGCAAAACCAATTTCTACTCTTGATATTGAATTACCCTCATATTCTTATATTAAATACCTACAATTGTCTTTTATTCTCATTTAAATGTCTTCTCTATTTTTGGTTCACTAGAACTACACAAGTTGTTGCAATTTGAAAAAAAAAAATGGTTGTTTTAGTTGGTCCCATTTCATTTCCCATTTAAACGTTCTAGATAGTCCATGTATTTTTTCTTGTCTTTACACTTTAAAGAAGGAAAACAAGAACAAAAAGGTTAAACTAAAGTTTATCAATCTTATTGTAGTGTCTTTTGTGAAGCAACCGATGAAAACTCAACCCAAGGGAGTAAGTTGGGTTATTGAAAGTTATACAAGATCAAGCCTCAATCATGTTTGTCTTATTTCGCAATTCATGTGGTCATGAAAATATGCGCAACTGAATGGACTGATAGCAGTTTCGCATTAAGTTAATCTCACTTTAGATGATGTTCCTCTAATCCCGTAGGTCGTGATGCCTCCGACCCTATGTTGTTCGGTCATACGCATCCGACCTCATGCTATTGGGTCATGACGGATTCCCAACACATGTTGTTGGGTCGTGATGCATCTCGACCCATTTTGTTAGGTCGTGCACATTTGAACCCGCATTGAGTTAATGTGCATCCAAACTCACGTTGGGACATTCGAACTTGTGTATAAAGAAAAAGTAGCCATTTTTAGGTTATCGAAAGTTATAAGGGATCAACTCTCAACCATGTTTGTCTTATTTTGCAATTTATGCGGTCATGGAAATATGTGCAACTGATAGACTACTAATGGAGTCACATTAGATTGATCACAAGTCAGATGATCCGGTGGGGTGTGACATATCCAACCCATGTTGTTAGGTCGTGCACATTCGAACCCGCATTAAGTTAATGCATATTCAAACTCATGTTAGGTGGTATGACATGTGTCCCTCTACTGTTAGCAATCATTGAATTTCTTGAACCTTGAATTACTCTCTCTTTTCTTCTTCACTTTCATAGGTCCAGTGTGCATTCTATTATGTATCCAAAACCAAAGACTACTTTGACATATGATATTTGTGAAATAATCACACTGCTGCAAGTAGTACAATTTTGTTTATTGTTACATTAAGAATAATTTGTTCTCAAAACTAGTTGCGTACATAAAATGAAACTGAAGAAGCATTCCTACAAAGAACTTTTAGACGGTACTGTGATTTCAAGGCTTTGCCTTCTCTCGATATTGCTGTCATCGACTTTCAGGGATTATGGCCGGTCTTGCTTATGGGCCATATCATAAGTTGCATGCAGACCAAAGAAGACATAGTAAATAAGCATTACTACAGTGCAGATTCCAAATCTTTCAAAAGCTTTATGACCCAGAAATCCCATAAGAAAAATGTTTGTTGCAATTGACAAGGATGGCAACCAAGGAACCAGTGGAACCGTCCAAACTTTTGGTGACCTCTGTTGGGGTAAAAATACTGCCATCACCAAAGTCCCAAAGAACCAAATAGGAACTGTTACGACATAAACAACCCAACCATTGGGATTTAGTCCCCATTGAAGAAGCAATGATGATCAGCAAGAAAATGACTAGCTTCAAAAGATGTCGTTGTGGGGTGATTTCTCTCACGTAGTACCTCCTCACTAGAAGTGTGACGGCCATCATCATGAAGATAAAGAGTGCGCTCACTGATAACAGACCCGCCAAGACATCTAAGCTCGAAAACAAAGCAATACAAGCACTTGGAATGACAATCAAGACTGTAACATTTATGGGGCTGTCTTTGGATGGACAAGAGCAAACCATGGTGGAATCACGTGGGCTCGTGCAATATGACTGATATACCTTGCCTATCCAAGTGTCCAGGCCGAAGAATCTGTGGTCATTCCCTTCAGTGCACCTAGGGCTACTGTGTACTTGGCCCATGTCATGCCCACACTTTGAAATGCTACAGAGTAGGCTGCATTTGGGTCTATATCTGTGTATTTCTGCATCATAGGCAGTGAAACAACATAGGGCAGTGATGATTGACATTGATCCAATTAATCCTGTCGGTGTCTCTGGATGGATTTTTGGTTTCTTCAGCCATGGTGGCGATATTGTCAAATCCTCCATAAGCAAAGTAAACAATTGCAGCTGTTTGAAAGACTCCTTTAGCTCCAAACGGGAAAAAGGGTTTCATATTTGATGGGTTGGCATGGATAAATGCTGCAATTATCACAAACAGAATTAAAACATTATTTACTACAGATGCTATCTAGTTTAAGTAAGAGGTTTTCCTTGTGCTGATCATTGCAATTGTTGCAGCTATTGTCAGAACAACAACAGCTATTAGGTCAAGTAGATTGAACCCCTCAGTCAGATTTGTATGGATGTGTAATGAGTTGGTGGGACTATTCAAGAGTGATGTGAAGTAAGAAGTCCATGATATAGCAATTGCTGCACTTCCGACAATGCCCTCAAGAAGTATGTTTCCTTCTATTATGAATGCTATAAAGTCTCCTAATTCTATCCGCAGGTAAGCAAAGCTCCACCGCCACAAGGACTTCCCTGAAAATTCTGTGTAGCAGAAGACGAGCATTGTTGAGACACCGGAAGCAACAGAGGACAAGACAATAGCTGGTCCAGCATGGTCATGAGTTTCTTGCCCAAGTAAACACAAAGATGCTGCGCCAATTACTGAACCAAATCCAAACCAGATGAGATCCCACCATGTGAGGCAACGCTTCATGTCATTTTCACTTTGCTTTCAAAGTTCCCCAATCTCATTGTTATCATCTGATCTGCTTATGAGATGGTTCTTAAACCTGTTTGTGACAGGGCTATCTGATATGTGCTCCAACTTTGAAAGGATTCTTCTGGTAGGAAATTTTGTTTGCTCCATCTCCATGGAACCCATTATTCTATTTTTCCCTTGTGTCCTTCCCTATCCTGAGATTTGGAATCTTATCTCCTAGTTCCTGAATTCTTTCTTCAAGTATCGATAGTGAAACTGAGGTTGTGAGCTCAGTGCATAAGTCAAATGTTGCAGACGATTTAAGAGACTTGTAAAAGCTTGTTTTTACTCACAAGTCTCGTGGGCTGATTTTCGTGGATTGTTTGGTATATTCGATATGATTTGTTTAGAAGACTGTAATGTTGACTGGACCAGAAGATGTCATTGAAGTGGACGGTTTCTATCAACTGGACCAGTCCAAGCTGCTTCCATCGATCAATTTACGTTGCTGAATTTTGGTAATGCAGGTTGTTGGTTCAATTGGGGCTTTGTTCTGTCTTTAGCCGAACTTTGGCCAAAAGCAAGTTTGCTGAATTTTCGTCATTTTTGGGTGGATGAATTCAGTATGTTTGTACCTCAAAGTTCAAACGCTGCCATGCAAAATTGCAACTTGGATGAATTCAATATGTTTCTATTCTATTCATTCTAGATTCACCTTCGTAGGCTTGGGGTTCAGAACTTCCCCAAGAGTTTGTTGTACCAGTACAACACTAAAAAATGTTTCCGACACATCATAAAATAAGATGCCACGTGTACGATCAAGATCTCTCCTGAGGGAATCATGTGTTATCAAATTTTGGCTAAACTAAACCGTTTTAAACTTACTTTAGTTACAACACAAGAGTATGCACAAAAACAAGTGATTGAGGCAAAGTAATTCCATCTTTTGTTCGTTGACTTGGTCCTTTAATTTCTAAAATCTGTCTTTTGCCGCTTCCGCCATTAAAATGCTCTTCAACTTTCTCTGCAACTCTCAGCTGCTTCCTCTCTCTTGTCAGTAGCCTCTACCATCACAAAACCAAAGCCAATTGAACTCTCTCAGTAGAAGCTAGCACAAGCCAAAACCAATAGGCTAACCAATTAGCCAACCAAACCAAACCATGTTTGATAATGAAAGTCCCAAACTTCCTAACCCACTCATTGTCTTTATCAACCAATTGCAATACTTCAAAAGATCGATACTTTCTGTTCTACTTAGCTTGCCAACTTCTCTTCTTGCTCTGCTTCTCCTCCTCCTTTTGGCCTACAATGGCTTCTATTCTGTGTCTTCTGTATTTACCTTCTTTTTTCCAAGACCTCGCGGACCCCGCCATTTTCTCCCCGGGAAATTTGGCCGAGGATTCTGTAAGTAATTGGGTTCCTGCGCATGTTTCTTCTTCTTCTTCAAGTTCAAAGATTTCTTCTTCTGTGATGTATGTGGTGAAGGAAGAAAATGTGCCTATGTTCTAAAAGACCCATTTGCCTCCGCTGCACAACCCAAGAAATTCAATGGTACCCATTTTCACTCCAAAGGCCAAGACGGATCAGAAAACACAAGCGCAAGCTCAAAGGCTTACCCCCTGAACCAAGACTTCTTTGTTGGTAATGGTAACTCTTCTTCTTGTAAAGTCAGGTTCTTTCTGACTTGGATTTCATCCAAGAATTTTGGAAACAGGGAATTGTTGGTGTGGAGAGCTCGTTCAAGTCCAACAGGATATCACGTAGAATAAACCTACTTTAAGGATTCTTCATGGCCAATTAAGGTCATTAAAGTCTTAACAGGGATTTCTGACCAAACAGAGCAAGATAAGAAAAATAAGGGGAAAAACCAAAAATTAATTTTAGAATACAGAGTAGAACCAAACAAACAAAAATCACACAGCAGTAGAAACAAACAATAGAGCTTAAAGCAATTTCATTACCATAATGGATATATTACAATGTTGAAAAGGAGAGCTGTTAACAACCCTACTAGATAGAAAGAAAGGACAAAAAATAAAAATAAAAGAAACCTAACTCAGAAACCTATTCCCCAACCCAAGGCCAGCCAGCCACTCACTTCCTGAGTGAGTCTACATCTGCCCACTCCTCAAACTTCAGATTCTTATCCTTAGCAGCCCTCCTAATGTCTGCCTTCTCAACCTTAAGGTCTTTAGAGACAATGACCTTGTCCCCGTCCCACTTCCAATCTTCCCATTTAGGACTTTTATGTCCCAATTTCTCATCCTCATCAACCAGTTCGTCTTCTCCCTCATTCTTCTTATACTGACACTTAGCAAGAGCGAGAACTTGCTCTTCGGTGGTCACATAGGCTGCACCTTGTCTTGATATGACCTTGAGGGCAGCCAATCTTTGTCGTTCTGCTTTCAAGCACTCACCCTTGGTTAGCTTGGTGTTGTTTTTGAGTTTTTCGGCGTCGAAATGATATTTGCAGAATAGGTAGCATCCGCAACATTCTTCATCAGGAGGAAGCAGAATCTTCCAAGGGGACCTGTCATTACAACCCACAAAGAGAATAGAGCAGAAAAATACAATAAGAAAATATTAAAGACCAGTGTCTTGCTAAGCTTCTATGCAAATAGAGAGAGACAGAGAGAGAGGATATGAAGGGGGATGGAAGTGGAAGAAGACAAGGGGGTATTTATAGAGCTAAGCCACTTCCCATGCAGATACATCAATTGAGTGCGAAGGTGGTTGGCTCTAGTTATGAGGAGATATCAAGTGCGAAGGTGGCTCTAAGGGGGGAGTGGCAGTGAAGGTGGCTATGCAGATACATATGAGTCTCAACGTACGTTTTGAGTTTGAATGAAAATTTTAATTCTCCTTCAACTACCACACAGGCTAATGTTAGAGTAGATGGAAGAGAAAATCTCTTTAGCTGAGAAAATCTCTTGCTGTTAATATATGATGATGGTTTTTTTTCTTTTCTTTTCGCAGGCTAAAACGTAATTGAAAATGGAAATTGAAAGCTGTTAATTAATAAGTTATAGTTAATGGTAGTGGACAAATATGGCATGGGAGTGAAGTATAGTTGGCTGGCAATGGAGACTCTGGTTGATATTACTACTGACCAAAATCAAGGTACTGAATTTACTGACAGAAACTACAATGACATACCAGAATACCCATTTGGGATGGGAATGGAGGCTCCTTGCAACTTCCTTCCTCTGAAATTGGTTTCCTGCGTCTTTAAACCCTCAGACTCACTTCCTTCATCAGCCCCAAGAAAAACCCATTACTCAGTTATGTCATATAAGTGTTTGCACAATTGTCTGTGAGAAAAAGAGGGCATATATATTACCTACCGGTGGGTTTGGGTTTGAAGTAGTGGGAAACAGAGGAAGGGCCAGAGTATTTGACGGAGCAGGGGAGCAGGTGCACCTGACCACTCAAGTCCACCACTTGTTCTTCTTCTTCTTATGACTCTCCCTTTGGATTTCTTCTCAGAACTATGGTCCTTTGGGTTCCCTTCTCCATTTTCCCTTAATTCTTTCAGAAAAAATCTCTAATCTGTGTATCGGAATCTCCTTTGCCGTTCTTCAAATTCGGCTACATATGGGCCTTCTTTCCCGCGCTTTTTCAGCCTACCGTCCACTCCAATCCCTCAACACTTTGTAAAGCTTGGGGTTTCTAGGCTGAAGATTTGGGACAAGGTATAGTAACATATCAATAAAACACCAAAAAAAAAATCAATACAACAATACCATAGCAATACAAAAGCAATACAACTACAATACAACTGCAATAAAATCACAATACGATTGCTGTTCTTGAAGAGGGCATGTAAACCCAGACTTCAAAACGCCCCAAAATTGGACCAAAATGCTCAAACAATGACCACCTAAAGCCAACACATGCTGTCATACTCAGAAAATATGGTTTTGTTTGAGTTTGTTTATGAAGAGAGACGAAATTGGGATTTGGATTTGGGTAGAAAAGAAAACAAAGAGGAAGAGGAAGAACTAGGTTTTGAGGGCAAAGCTGTGGGTTTTGTAGGTTGTTCTTGATCTTCTTCTTCGTGAGAAGATTCGTAGTTAGTTCAATTTAACATCAAAACTTACATATTCCCAACAATTCATTTTCTTGAGAAGCTGTTCTTGAAGAGGGCAAGTAAACCCAGACTTCAAAACCCCCCACAATTGGACCACAATGCTCAGACAATGGCCACCTAATGCCAACACATGCTGTCATATTCAGAAAAGATGGTTTTGTTTGGGTTTGTTTAGGTTGCAGAAGGGATTCGAAGAAAGATGAAATTAGGGTTTGGATTTGGGTAGAGAAGAAAACAGAGAGGAAGGGGAAGAACTGGGTTTTGAGGGCAAAGCTGTGGGTTATGTAGGTTGTTCTTGATCTTCTTCTTCGTGAGAAGATGATGGTAGTTAGCTAGATATGGAGAGAGAGAGAGATATATATATATATATATATATATATAGAGAGAGAGAGAGAGAGAGAGAGAGAGAGAGAGAGAGAGAGAGAGAGAGAGAGAGAAAGAGAGAGAAAGAGAACTAAATTTCAAAGAAAAGTGATATGTGTGCAATAAGTGAACAATAAATACATATTTATAGGTGATAGTTGCAAAAAAATTGGGGAGAGGTGATATTTCCATAAAAAAAATTATAAAAAGAGTGGCATTTAGAGCTATTTCCCAAAATTATTTGCATATGCACATAAAATAGAATAGGCATTTTTTGTATACCAATATGCATGTAATCAAGAAGGCATTTTTCCATGAATTGACATTAGATTGAATAAAACAGTAAACAAACATAACACAAATTCTGATTTATAAATAACAAAAAGACAATGTATATAAGATCAAGAAATAGATTTCCATTTCAGGTTATTTATTTATTTATTTAAAATTTGACAGAACTAAACAAGTGGAAAATGATAAGTTTTTGTATTGTCTTATTTTACAAAATTCAAACTAAGTTATTTTCCTGGAGTCGCATACATTTATAGCAATACTCACACTTGCATAAGATAGAGTATTAATTGGTAACACTTATCTCGCTATATATGATATTGGACCCCTGATATATCGATTCCCTCATAACTCCCGCTTGAAAATCACATAAATCCCTATTCCCATAAATAAAATAAGCTTTGGACAAGATCGTTAGTGCAATATATATGTATAGTTATATAAAATACTTGAAAGACATCACACATAACATAAATCTCTATTTTCCAAGGCCAAAGATAGTTGATATCCAACATCAACAATAATATAATTACAATATTAATAGACCAACGCTATTGAAATAAAGTCATTAATTAAACCTATTAATAAAATAAGTTGCAATCTGAACTTTGCAAAATATCAATTAGTCATTCCAAATGAATGGCCAGTGTGAAAGTTCAACGTAAATTATTAATTAAAGAAAATATATTAATCGGCTCTTAAATTTCATCAAAGCAAACTCTCAATTTCAAAATACAGTGTTTATTGAATAGTGTACACAATTGCAAATCACAAATTACATATGTAACTAAAATTTATAATGTCAGAATGTTAATAAAAATTTAGAGGAATAATATCATAATTATAAGAGTGACAGAACTTTGAAAATTATGGATAAATGGGTCTTTGAGCAAAAGGTTGAGAACATGTTTGGCTGTTCAAACAGTAAATTCAAATCATCACACTAGCAATTTCAAATCAACACGCTTTTTACCAAACACACTTAATAAATGTGATATAAATTAAATCATGCAGGGCTTACATAAATATAGATATGCAATTGCAATAATTGTAAACTGCAAAGAATAGTACTGAAAGGGAATAAATTAAACGTTTACAAAGGCTTTAGATTGTTATAAAAATTATAGGTTTTCTCTTTCTGTAAAGACAAATACAAAAATCTTTATATTATAAACAATGGCGGACCCATGAATTTTTATAGGGCTAGGCTAAATAAATTTTTTTTTATAGAGGAGATATAGTATAAGCTTTTTTTTCTCATGAAACAAAAATGTAAATAAAATTTTATAAATCAAACAAAGTCACATTACGATATCAAACTCTTTAGGTTGAACTACGTGAGATCTGAGTTCAGAAAGTTTCTCAGGAATTGAAGTATCAACATTAGATGCAGAAGGTGTATCTTTATTATCGTTACCACTTTGTTTCAAGAATGAATAAATAGTTTTTCCTCTTTTTGCTGGTCTATTAGCATTATGTGACATGATATCCTAACAAGAAATATCATACACCAAAAATCATATATGCTAATTAATAATTCAAGTTGCAAAAATAAAATATATATCAACAATCTCCAAAAAAATTCACCCAAACCCTAAATCATAAAAACTTAACAACAACAATTAAAATTGGAAATTAAATATATAAATATAAATAATAATAAAAAGGGAAAAACTTACCAAGATTGAAGAACCCACTGAAGATAGGTTAGTACAATTTTTTAGAGGATGAGAGCTATTTCCTCTAGGCTTTCAAGGTTCAAATATGGCGTTTTAAGAATTTTTTTGATATTTGCTCTCTATGGGTGTAGCCCAATATCAGTATGATTAGAATAGGTCAAGTTGGTAGAGCCTTAGCGTACGTTCTACTTCTAAGCAAATTTATATAGGTTTGGATTGATGTTGATTATTTCCCATATGCTTCAAGAATGTGCTTATTTTAAATAAGGCTATTATTTACTTTACTTAAATTAGGCTATTATTAGTTTATTATATTTATTTGGTGTAATGGGCTAATATTTATTGGAGTATGAATAAACTTAACTATATTTAATATTTAAAAATCTTCCCCTAGGCTGGAGTGTAATAGATCTGCCCTTGATTATAAATAACATATAAACAAATTGAAAAGCTACTAAGGTATAGAAAAAAAAACTGATAGGTAAGTAAAAGCAAAATAAATTATAAGTAGAAAGGTGAGCTTGGCACGTTAACGACGTTGTCCTAAAGCCTTTGTAGCCTCCCTATGTGTAGGTAGTGGCGGTCTGCAAGAATCCAATATACGACCCTAATACACAAGCTTAAGATTCTCTATGAGCACGTTCATAGACTAATATATGTATCCAAGTCACAGAACCATTGCCCAAAATAATAATATAAGTAAAGAAAGTATAAAAAGTAGAAGATGAGAGAATTAGATTATGGTATTGTTTCCCTCTTTTCGACCAAGGCGGCCGTCGAAAGGAACTTTTGGTCATTCTTCTTTTGGGTGTGGGGTGTGCCACTACCAAGCCACGAATTTGGGCTTGAATGGAATGTGAGTAGATGGATATGTTGCACTTCTGACTTCTGATCAAGTGATTGATCAGCTAAGCAAGAAACCTCCTCTTGGCCTAGGTTCTTTCACTTCCTCGGGCTCGAGGATGGTAAAGCTTCGTATGGATGTTTTTGTGATTTTTAGGTTTTTAAGTGAAAAATGTGTGATTCAATTAAATGTGCGTTTAAACGTAAAGACAAGAATTAAAGTGCGATAAAATAGATCAAAGCGATAAATAAAGCAAGAACGAAATAAAGCGATAAGAATGATAAGAACGATAAACTAAATTAAACTTGAAATTAAACTTAATTAAAATGCAATAACAATGAAAAGTAAAGCAATTGAAATAAACTTGAATTTAAATGACAAGAAAATGTAAATTGAACAAGAATTTAAACTTACACTAGGAAAGGGAAGAACTTGCTACACTAGGTGCTTGAAAAGAAAAATCCTAAGTCTAGAGAAAGAAAAGTACAAGACGAAAAATAGGTTTGAGTGTCTGATGATCTGTGTCTTCTGCCTTCGTTTGGTGAGGTTTATATAGGACGTCCATTGGCCCATGGGTTGGCCATTGAATGGCCAAATGTCAACTCTTCTAAAATTCTTTCCTTTCAAGGCCCCTAAATATGTGGGATTGCATTGATGGAGATATTCTGATCAGCTTGATTCTTTCTTGCTTTGGAATATTCTGAATTATTATCAACATCCTTGATTTCTTTCCTTTTAAGGCCTCCATCACGTGCATATATCCTCCGGAAATCCTAGGCTGGAATCCGTGGCTTGGGCTTGAACCTCCGAGCTTTTGGAATGATATAGGAATGCCCCTCATGACCTTTGAATTCCTAGAGCTCTAAAATTGGTCCGCCAAGGAACCTCATTTAATCTTCATATTCGTTTATTAATATATATATATATTTATTTATTTATTTATTTACGCGTGCGGGCCCTTCGATTATTAAAGTCATCAGTCACATCTTCACAGAACATGAATTTTACATGCATATATATATATATATATATATATATATATATGTGGGTGGAGGCAGCCACTTAATCATTTAATCTTGTACACATATATATATAAATAAAATGGGCAGCTGCAAAAACCTCTCCAAAACTAAAATACTTTACCCGCAACAACTCTAACACTCCAACCGGCTGCAACTCAACCATTCAAAACCCGACCGCGCACCCTTGGGCACCGACTGCCAAACCCAGCTGCAATTTTCCAAACACTTCAACAGTTCCGACTGAGTTCTACCTTCAAGCTCCATCCGGCCGTAGTAGAGTGTAGCCCGGATTGCTTTAGCTCGGCAGTCAAGCTTCAATGTCCTGGTCGCATCTCGAGCTCCTAGCCCAGCCGCATCCTCCAGCCACGCAGTCTGGCCACATTCTCCAACCACGTTCCAACTCAACCCGACTGCATCCTCCATCCACGCAGTCTGGCCGGTTTAGCTCCAAAAATCCCATAGCTTTGACTTCGGCCGCACAACTTCACCAATTTGGCTGCCTTCGAGTGCAACCCCAATTACTCCGCAGACTCCCAGCCACTCGAATTCGTCAAACCCGATTGCCAAATTCAAAATCTGGGCCACCAGCTTTCAACGCCCAGAGCCATTCGATTTCAACACCCTCGGCGGTGATCTCTCATCCGTTCGTAATCCTAAAGTTCAACTGCTTGTACTTTCGAAAAGTGCCTCAGTTGGATGAATTTTCACCACCCTCAAACATTGGCCCCAACTTGTTTAGCTCGAATTTGGTGTAGAGGTAAGCAGATTGAAACCCGAGACCTCTCAATTTCTAAAGTTTGAGACTTTTTGCTTGCCTTGCACATTATTTAATATGTTGAATTGGTTGGAATTTAGGAAGGCACCAATTAAATTGAAGCGACTTTTGAACTTCCTATCTGTTAAAAACACTAGGTATTATAATTACCCAATTTCTAAAGTTTAGAAGGTTTTCTCTCAAAACCCATATCCTTTTACCTTCAAATTCATCATTTCACACACCGAATCCATCCGAATCGATGTCAAACTTGAGATTTGTAAGCTTCTAGGTACATTGCACTAATTCTTGATTGATTTTGATGCATTTGTAGCCTTCAAAAGTTTAGGCTTGAAACCTTGAATGTGTGAATAGTGCCATGATATTCTTCGCCTTCTTGATTTAAATCTTACTTTCTTCACTATCCTTTTCTTTGATTTAATCTTATTTCATGTTTGTAGGGTGGAGTCCATTCCAAACGATAGTGCCCAATTTTTTGAAGACATGAAAGTGGCGATGGACAAAGATTTGGGCAAGCAAGTATTCGCCTACTTCCTCAATGCCTTTCCCAACTCCGACCAATATATCATCAGCCCATTTTTCTGCACCTATCCGGAGGAGGTGGCAAAAGTGTGGGTGACACAACCGAGAAAGGGCCCAACTTACTTCTCAATCTTTACATGGGCAACTGTTTGGGAGAGTTCCAAGCCATTTAAAGGTTGGCTAATGTCAAAGAAAGCATCATCCATGCCTGGAAATCGGACCACCGAAGCTCTGCGAAAGGTAAATTTGATTGGTGTCATTGGTTCAAAATTTTAGAACCAAAGTTGAAGGATCATTGGAAGAAGGTAGGAATATATGATACGTTGCTCCTATGTGCGAGGAGCACCTTTCCTTACAACCAATCTCTCGTCATCACAGCTATGCTTTTGGTCTTCATCCACCAATTGCATAAGGCTCCGCTTCCGGATGTGGCTTTTCTTGTAATGTGGTTGTGCAACTTCTTGCCTTGCCCAAGATCCAGTGGGATTACTAAGGAATTCCAAGCCCTGGCAGTGGATGGCCATCAAGTGGCCATGTCTTGCCTATCTTTATATAGGGCGCAGCAAGGTAACCACTAAACCCATTGATTATCATGCTTCTGGCCTTATATGGATTTTTCAGTTGTGACTCCAACTCTTTTTTCAAGATATGAGTCCCACCAACATTTGCCCCAACAACAAAGCGCTCCTTGGCTCGCCCTTGCTAAACATCCCACCCCGAAAGCATTATGTCGAGGATTGCTTCCGATTCTTCAATGAGTGCTAGGAGAGGACTAGGAAGCATCTCTCCATTTTCCTAGATCACCCTTTCTCGAACTGTTAGCCCTGGATCTCTCCTAATTTCCTATGGTGGAGACGAAAGAGGAAAGGCATAACATGTGGGCGAGCATTCTCATTAGCCGAGATCTTCCATATAGCCTAATGGTGAACAAAGGTAACAACTATCATTATGGTGGTCAGCTTTATTATCCCGCTGTTGCTAGCTACCAACTTGGTTTTATGCAGATCATCTCGATACCTCCCATGGATTTCATCAACCTATTTTCCTCTTGGCAGGCGGAATTTAAAGAGATGAAAGAAGTCACCACCTTGACGAATTTCAACCAAGACTTGGTTAAATCTTTCAGTATACCAATTAGAGATCCCCGATTTGGTGACCCTACTATTTTCATCAACTGGTGGAAAGAGATGTCGATCAATTGGTTTTCTCATCCATGCTCAGAGATTGAAGATAGGATCTTCAGGCATTGCCCATGCTCATTGATCTATCAACAAGAAAAAGAAAAGAAGAAGGCCCAAGGTAAAGGTAAGATACTTATTTTTTCCTAATTTTGACTATCTTCTCTTTTGTTTTTACCCTTCAAATCTCATAGCCAACACCGCGGAGAAAGAAAATCCTCCCGCCGAAATTATTGAGAGAGAAGGTTCTGCTGATCCCCCTGATGCTAACTCTGGGCGGGGCAAGAAAAGTCCTAACGTCCCATCCAAGGTTGGCTACTTTCTATGATTATTTTTGCCCTTCTAAAGATTTGCACTTCCGGTTTTCTAAATTCTTTGGTGGGCACCACTAAGAGTTTAACCCCCAAATTTTTAGGAGATACCCCTAATAGAAATATCGTGCACCCACAACTGTTCCTTTAGCCCAGAAAAATTCTGCGAAACCTCTCGCCTCAAGGTTTGGCCATACACCCTTTCTTTTTCTTTTTTCTTTTAATTTTTTTTATAAATAAATTAACTTAAACTTGGTGTAGGATCCTCCTGCTTCTCATTCAATCGGGGCCGTGCAATCGGCCATTTATTCGTCCGCCGCTTTGGTAAGTTTATATCTTTACATACTTTCATTTATTAATTTTGAAGGGCCAAAACTCACCCTTATGCTAAAAAATGTAGGAAGCCCAACCTTCCTCACCTGAGACGGGAGTTGGGGTACAAGTCATGACCTCGGCAGTCGAGGATGAGGTAAGCTCATCTCTTTAGCCGCTTGAATTTTCCTTTACGCAACACTTCTTTTATGCTCACTAAATTTTCAAACTTAATCGGTCGAGGTTAATACCGCGGGGCACCCAGAGGAGGTTTCCATGGAGTCACACGAGATGATTCTCATGCCCGAGGATCACGCCCTGGAGCCTGTGACTGTGTTGACCGAGGAAGACTTCTCTCACATTCCAAATTCCCAGGTTCATTGAAATTTCGTATTTTCAAAATCTCTTTTACACTTACCCCCAATTCCTCATTTTCAATGCTTAAACTTGTCAGGGGGGCCATTTTAGGTTCCGAATTTTCTTCGGCCAATACGACGACCATTAAGGTCGCATTTCAGACTATTTTTTCCATAAGTTTGAACCCTCCCTCAACTCGCCCTCTCGAGGTGCCTCTAAGTGGCCCAACCTTTCAGGTGATCTTACTCTCCCTTAATATTTTTCAAAGTTTTGTTTTTGTTAGAAAACTTATATCCTCCTTTTTTAGGAATATGTGGTGGAGTCTACCGCCATCGCAGTCGATCATGCGATCGTTACTAGCAATGCGCCTTCCACTATTCCCACTGATGGATGTGCAACACTTGAACCCATCCTTATATTGACCTAGGGAGCTCCCGCCTTGGTGGTCGATACTATTATGCCCAAACATCAACTTGAGGTAAGCCCCGATGTCTTCATACTTCTTTCAAATGAAAGGCCATTATTATAACTCTTAGGCCCTTTTGCCAGGTTGGAGAGTCCTCATCTCTTATCCTCGCCTAGATTATCTTAAATCCATCAGCAGAGGATGAAAGAGGCTTAGCCATGGTCCCTCATGAAGGAGCCCATCTACCATTCCTTGATCAGGTATGAAAAAGGATATATATATATATGACAATTTATTTTCTGGACTTGAAAAAATATAATGCCCATTTTTTTTTATTGCAGCCCTTCGGTGACATTTTCGACTTCCTCAATCAGTGGGATGCATCTATATCTTCGATGGAGGCTTCCACTTGCATTGCCACTTCCTCCACCATAGCCAAGCCCTACCAAATGCCAGGGCTAAGGCCTTACTTCGGTCATATAATGATAGAGACCTCATGACCTTGGAGGACAAGGATGAGAGAGACAAGCTCGAGGCAGCCATTGAGACTTTGGAGAGCTTTGAATTCTTCCCAGATCCACGCTCGGTGACTATGATCACATATCTCTTTCGTCAGTTAGAGAAGTTTGCCGCTCGTCACTGTTCTTTTTAGAAGGAGCAATGGATTATCTTATGTAGTGCAACCATGAGGAAGGAGATCGAGATGGCCCTCCAAATGCAACAGGAGACCAAGGATATTGATGAGCAGGTGAGGCAATTTCATGAGAAGAAAGCTGCCATCATTGCCAAAGTCTCCAAGTTCGTTTGGAGCAATCGGCCTCTTGAGGCTCAACTTCGACAGAATGCGGTAGCGGTGGGAGCGTATCGGTTGAGGAATTGACGCTTCAGTCTATCTTGAACTTAGCTAGTTTCTTTTTATTTGGTCACCACATGTGATAAAACTAGCTTATTTGTCATTTCTTACACCTTTGCTGAATGCTTAGGCCATTGCTTGACTCCATTTTGTAGTAAACTTTTACCCACACAAATATATGATATCTTTTCGAAGAAATCCTTTTATGATTCCCATTCTTCCAATAAAAATCATTATTTTACTACGATAATAACTCCTTATGGCGGGCTATCTTTCCACCATTTCCAAAACTGTTGGGTAATATTTTTTCAAAAATCGACCATTGATTCGAGAGTCATGGACTCGACCATTTTAGTCACTTAACTAGTACACCCCCTTCCCCAAGACTTGGTAGACAAGAAATGGGCATTCCTAAGTTGGAGACCACTTGCTGAATTTTGGATCCTTTGATCCCACTAGAAGAATGGTCTTCCATGCCAAATCTCCAACTCCAAAGTTCTTGGCCTTAGTCCTCTTATCGTATGCTCAAGCCACTGCCTCTTTTTGGGCCTTCAATTTATCTAAAGCGCCCAACCTAACCTCGTCAAGGTCGTCTAACTCTTGTGCCGTGGCTTGATCATATTTGTCCTTACTCCATTCCGCATGACAAACTACCCTTAGAGATTTGACCGAAATTTCAAGCGATAGGATGGCATCGTGGCCGTAGGTGAGGGTGAATGGCGTTATTAGCATGGCAGACCTCTTCGAGGTTCTATAAGTCCATAGAGAGTTGGAGAGAAGAGAGTGCCATTTAGAGGTGCACGTTGGAACTACAAAACCAAACCAAACCAAACCAAACCAAACCGAAAAATCCGAAAAAAATTGTGTTGAACCGTGACAAATCCAAACCAAACTAGTTCAGATGAGTTCCAGTCTCGGTTTTCCACCACAAGGAACCGGTCCAATACAATTATATATATATATATTATATTTTATATATAGTTTAACATGTGGATGATTTTTATTTGTTGTCTAAAGTGCTACCCTAGACGCGCATACACATGATTATCACAAAATTTTAACACGACCTAGGTTTTTTTTTTCTTCCTCCCATTTCATTTCCTCTCTCTCTCAACCGCTAACCTCTCTGTCTCTCTGCGTGAAACCTCTCTCTCACCACCCTCGTTCTCACATCCTCCTCCTCCTCCTCTCTCTCTCTCTCTCTCTCTCTCCGCCGTGTCGCTCACTTACACATGTTAGATTCTGTCCCTTTTTTTTTTTCCTTTCCCTTCGATTCTCTGTCTAACCAAATTCTATGTCCTCCAACAGCAACAATTTGCGCGGACCGGAGCCACACCTTCCAAAGAACAACAATGAGTTTCTAGGCAGCTCCGCAAGAATTTCTTTCTCTCTCAAATATTTTTCATCTCTCTCTATCTCACTCTCACCGCATACTATCACTCACACAAAGTTAGATTCTGTCTTTTTATTTTTCCTTTCCCTTGATTCTCTATCGACCATTTTCTGTCTCCTCCAACAAGAATTATGCAGCACCAGCGAATGATCCACCTAACAAGATGTCGCACCTTCCAGAGAATAACTTGAGTTTCCACGGTAGCTTCCGGCAGCAATTCTGTTTTCTCTCTCAGATATTCTTCATCTCTCTCTCTCTCTCTCAGATTGTGAGCAATGAGCATATTTTGAATTTGATGCTTTGCAACTGAAATGTGGATGTTTTGAACCTGAAATTTGGAACCCAATTGAAATTCTGCATATTGTAATTGTCTTTGTGGATAAATTTCTATACGTTTTTAATTATCTTTGTGTCATCATGTTTTTAACTGCGATTTTGGGAAAAAATTTATTAATACAAATTGTTTGAGGATGCATATATAGTTTAGTTTAAGGACCTAATGTTGCCAAAGTTTTCTTAAGTTGTACATGTGTAAGCAAGAGAGAGATTATAATTTGAAGATTTTTGTTTTGTTTTGTTTTGGGAAACAATTTATTAATACAAGTTTTGGGAAATGAAAGTAAATATATTAAGTTGTACACTGTATACATGCATCATGTTTAATTGGGAAATGAAAGTAAATATAAATATGATCGGTTGTATAATATTTAATTTTATGTTTTTTTTTAATTGAGGGGTTGTTTTTTGTTAATATCATGTTTAAGTTGGTGTTTTTTGTTTCTTAAAGAAATCATGAATGAGTCAAACCCATTTGGAGAGGTGCATGCCACTACTAATAGTGAAGTTGGTTCATCATAAGCATCCGTATCCACATCCTCATCTGCATCTGCATCAACACCTTCACCCACTTTACCCATCCCTCAAACACCAAGTCAAAGTGCACCTCATGTCCAAACACCACCTCAACCGAGTGGTCTTCCACCATTACCCCATTCCGGCCCAAGAAAAGAAAAATCGAAAGTATGGGAACACTTTGAGAGATATGAAGATGTGGTTGAGAGTGTGAATGAGGATGGGAGCAAATATGCAACCACTAAGAAGAAAGATAGGTGCAAGTATTGCTCTATAAGCTATGCGGCAGACTCCACTAGAAGTGGGACCTCAAATTTGAAGAAGCATATTGAAAACCTATGTAAGAAATATCTGGGGAGGTTCCTAAACATAAACGGCAAAAGCTCTTGTCTTTTAACCAAGAACATGGGGTTCTTACATCAACAGTGCATGGTAAAAAAGAGTGGTTAAATGCATGTGTTGAAGGAAAAGGGTTTAGGTTGTTTTGTAATTCTTTGAACCCTCATTTCCAAGTGTCATCTCGTACGACACTTGTGAGGCATTTCATGGTAATGTATGATGCCATGAACCAAATTTGAAAGAAGAATTAGCGCCTTATAGAATGTGCCTCACAACGGACACTTGGACTAGTGTTCAAAATATAAATTACATGGTCATCACTGCACACTTCATAGATGGTGATTGGAACTTGCACAAAAGAGTCTTGAACTTTTGTATCATTTCCAATCATAAGTGGAACTCAATTGGTAAACTCCTCAAGTCATGTTTGCTTGATTGGGATATGAAGAAGATACTAACTATCACGACCGATAATGCTTCGTTAAACACAAAGGTCATAGATTACTTGAAGTCGAAAATGGGTCATTAGGGAACTGGTAGTCTTGTATTAGAGGGAAAGTACATGCACATTGGGTGTTATGCTCATATTGTGAATTTGATAGTTCGTGATGGGTTGAAGAAGTTGGAGAAAAGCATATTGTGTATAAGAAATGCGGTGAAGTATGTAAGATCTTCTCCTAAAAGGTTAGAGGACTTTAAGAGTTATGTTAAGAATGAGCAAATTGAATGCAAAGGGCTTGTGGTGTTGGATGTGCCAACTAGGTGGAATTCCACATATATGATGTTGGAAGCCGCCTTAAAGTTTGAAAAAACCTTTTGGAGAATGGGAGAAGATGATGAAGGCTCATATATTTCTTTGTTTGGTGAAGATGAACCGGATCACGAAGATTGGGTGGTTATGTCTCATCACTCTAGAAAGAGGGAAATGCCATCAACTAATGAGGATTGGAACAATGCTCATACCTTTGTGAATTTTTTAAAGGTATTTTATGATACTACATTGAAGATGAGTGTCACTCTGCATCCCGCTTCCCACACCACATTTCACGACTTGATTGCAATGGAAGAAGAAATTGAGGATTTGTTGATGGAAGATGAGGAAATATTAAGTGAAACCCAAACCTCCAAGGTTTTAAAGGACATGGTGCTTAACATGAAGATGATATTTAAAAAATATTGGGGTGACCTTGATAAATTGAACCAAATTTTGATGGTTGCTCTTGTTCTTGACCCTCAATACAGATTAGGGAACTTGAAGTTTATCTTGAAGAGCCGGTTTGAAAATCTAGAAGATGCGGTTAAGAAGAAGAACGAGATCAAAGAGATTTTAAAGAAGCTTTATGAGGAGTATGTCATGCTGCCACCACCACCATCCATTTAAAGTAGTAGTTATTGTTCTAGTGATACTATTACCATGAATACAAGTAGTAGCCTAAGCCGAGGGGGAAAGAAACGGAGGTAAACGACTGAAAATTGGAGAAAAAAGACTCAAGCAAATGATGTTGTGATATTGGAGCATGAGATTGATAGGTACATCACTGACCCTATTGAAGATGTGGTTGATGAATTCGATGTTTTGAAGTGGTGGAAATTGAATGGGGTTAAGTATCCGATGTTGGCACTTATTGCAAAGGATGTACTTGCCATCCCAATATCAACGGTGGCTTTGGAATCATGCTTTAGCATGGGTGGTTGGCTAGTTAATTCATTTCGTGCTTCTTTGACTCCTAAGATTATGGAGACCTTAATTTGCTCTCAAAATTGGTTAAGGTCGGATGACATATCCTCTTTACAATATGAGCCAACAATTCAAGAGATGGAGTTCTATGAATCGATTGAATTAGGTATGTCTTTGTAATTTTATGTGCTTTATTAATGTATTATATAATATGTATGTTTGACTAATGTTTTAATGGGTTTATATTTTTTTATGTAGATATTATGAGTTCATCCACACCTACGAAGTCTACTTGAGCTACTTTTCAATGTTAGGAGGAATTTAATGAAGTTGGGTTGAATTTGGGTTGTAATATATATTTGGATTGAATTTGAATTGTAATTTATATGTTATTGAAGTTGGATTGAATTTGAATTGTAATTTATATTTTGTTGAAGTTGGATTCATTTTGATGTGTTGAAAGCTTGTTGGAATCTCAAATTTGGGGTATGTCAGTAATATAAATACATTTTGGGCAGGTCTGTAAAAAAAAATAAATAAAAATTTGGTTCAAGCTCAAATCATAACCGAACCAGACTGGACAGGTCCGAGTTGGTTCAGATTTATGTATGGATTTGCAGCATAACTGGTTCGAATGAAAAAGGGATGAAAGTATGCTCCCTCCAAATCCAGACAACAAGGATATAATTGGATTTTAAATTAATAACCAAAAACAGAGAAACCAGTGCAACTAAATAATGAAATACACGTCTCATATATCAAGAGAAGTCACATGAAAGTTTATGTGAAAAGGGTATAAGAGCACAATTGGATTTTTTTTTACTCTACTCTGCTAATAGGATTAAAGTTTAATTACATGAGGATAAATAGAGATTGACAAAGATATCAATTGGCCAGTAATCTGATGTACGTTTAAATGATTTCACCAAGCTGACAGGAAAAACATAATAAAAATAATAAGTCACCTACAGCTAAATTATCACAAGTCCACTGCCAGATGAAAATACATCAAATATAAAAGTCCAACTTCAATAAATTTTTTACCCTTTCGATTCCACTTTGGAATTTGACTCAAAATAGTAAAGGGATAAATATAGGCTTGTGAATTAAATGGCTTAATATATTAAATGGACAAAATATGGCTGCACATACCACACAAAGCAGTAGATAAAAAATTTGCAATAATTAGTACAAGAATCAAACAGTCAGAGAGCATAAGCTCACTAATAAGACTAAAGAAAAAGGCAGCATGAAGATGAAAACCAAACAGCCAAAGATCCAAGAATTCTTAACTGATGAGTTCATGGTCTCAAAAGTTGCTTTTAGAATAGGATCTCACAAGATCAAGGTCATTTCTCAAAATCGAAACATCTACAAATCCAATTAGGAAGTTAGGCATCAAGCTTTTGGGATTCACAACCCAAAATCAAAATCACATCAAGCTCATCACATAATTTTAGCATAATTTCATAGATATCACCCCCCACCGTTTCTCAATTTTAGAAACCCTAACTCACCCATCCATCTATCAGTTTTCTAAACCCCAACCAATCCATTGCTAAGATTTGAAACTTTTGCTAAAACTGAAATCAAACTCAGATTCTGTTTGGGCCAAAAGCAAACCACATGCCGGCCCACTTTTCAGAAAGGCCCATGAAACAAAAGGAAAAGAGAACTGGGCTTCAATTATCAGATTTAGAGAAAGCCCAACCCACGTCTTTTTCAGAAAAATGGCAGAAATGTAAAAAAGGCCAAATTAAATGGCAATTACGATTAGATTAGGCCCAGTCTACAAAATCTATCATCTCAAGGCGCCCAGGAACAAATTATCAGATCTTTTCTGAAGAAATTGTTCTCAAGGAAGTCCACGTGATCTCCTGGCTTGGAAAAGTCAACAATTTCAACTAGTCTCAAAGAGATTGACAGGAAAATAGCAAAAGGACTCTTACAGGAATATTTCCCCACTGCCACAGCAGAGAAGAAGATCAAAATCCTTTTCTGAATACAGAAAAATTTGGCAGGCACCATTTCCAAGGGATAAGCAAGCTATGTTTTCTAAAAAGATAAGTAGAGGACAGGGAGTTGTTCAAAAATGGAAAATCAAACTAACCATCACAGTTTGAACTCTTACAGAGGGCAGTTAAATTGGAAGAAGAGTTAGGTTCTCTTTCAAAAGCAAAGAAGTTATTTGTCTTAAAAACTGACTATTGAGAGCTTATCTGCCCGAAACTGATAAAACCCCATATCCTTTGCAATTTTTTTATGAAAAGAATTAGAAACCCTACTCCAAGACATTTCTTATAAATGTAAGAGGGAGTAAACAGGGCAAAGGACCCAAAAAAAACAACCAATCAAACAATCAGAATCAACCAAAGGCAAAAACTCACAATGATTACTTGATCCCTGAGAACCTTCAAAAATAAACTAGAACAACCAAAAGCTCATTTGAGCCACAAAAGAAGCCAGCTATAGATTAGAACTTCCAAGTTCAGACTTAGAGAAATAAGTCCTTCAAAACCAGATTTCTCTCGTTACAAATTTTGTTCAGCAAAAAGCCAAAACAAGCAGAGTTTGAGTTTTCACAAATATGAAAACCTCAACAAATTTATGGAGAGCCCTGATCAAACAGAATAGATACCATAGTGCAATTCCAGCTAAGAATCCTCAAGTCCGCCACTTCGCCTGTCGCACCAAAGAAGTTGCGCTCGCTGCTCAAAAGCCTTCCGTGGCTTGAAGTAGATTAAAACTCTGCCAAACTCAAACTTTGGTATCAATTTACAACTGAAGGTTAGCAGTTGAAATTGTTGACATTCAATCCAAAGACAAACATACCCAGCCGGATCAAGCTTCTATCCAGTGTAAATGGGACTCAGCCCTCTTTTGCCTTTCTAGAGTTGATTTTTCCTTTTCAAGTCTTGTAAAGGCGCCTCGCCTAGAAAACCCATTTTATTATCATTTATTCTGGCCAGAACTACCAATGTTGTACTGTGATAAATTGTGAAGTCCTCACCAGTCCGAGGCAAGAAAAGAACTTACTTGGGAGATATTCCTCACCCAAATTCACAATTACTTGTTTAGAAGTCAGTAACTTGAGGCGCAAGTTATCCATTTTTTTAAGAAGTATGCTAGGATTTTTATTGCTAGCAGTGGCATGCTCACACACCAAAGAAAGTTGACTTGTTGACCACTCAATGGTTTTCGAGACAATGGGGAACTTTATCCTTCCATCACAGGAATAAACACAAAACAGGTGAACAGATTCCTAAAAGGAACCAAGATCAAAAGCAAAAGAATAAATGAGAACCACAATGAAAAATACCTGAGAGATCTTTGAGCAATTCGTTGAAAACCAGTGAGAAATTTCTTTACCCAATCGTACAAACCAAGTTCTTCGCCTGACCTGAGCACAAGACGAGCCTAATCGAATGACATGAAATTGAAATCAAGCTTAAATGACAGCAAAGAGGCTAAAACCTAGCTGATTTTCAGAGGGAGAAGGACACAAAATTGAAATCGCACTCTCTCTCAGCTCTGGTTCTCTCGCTTGTACTCTTCGTCCTCCGAAAAGAAAGAATTTAAGTTTAAAAAATAAACTTTAATTGGTCACTACTAAGAGAAGCAAGTCTACCCAGACATATGTATTGGTCACTAATTAATAAATAAAATTTAAAAAAAAAACGAAAAGAAGATAGGAGAGAAGAATTGAGAAAGAACACCTGACTGCCATTGGGTGAGATATAGGAGGAGAAAATCTGTTGAACTAAGGAGAAGGAGATGAAGAGTTTCAGATTAATACAAAATGAAATTTTTTTTAAACTGAAACCCTAACCATGCTATTGCAGAATCTGAGAGAGAGTTGTCAGAAAGAGAGAGATAGCCATGACACCGAGAGTTGTGAGAGGAGGGATTAGAGATGGAGAGAGCAGTGAAGATAGAAAAGATCAAAACAAGAGGAGATGGGGAGGAAGAGCGACTGAGAACATACCAGATGGAGGAGATAGGAGAGAGAGAAGATAGAGTTTGGAGTTCGATTGCAATTGAGGGCATGTAGGGTAAAATTTTTGTAAGGGAGACTGAAATTTTTGGGGGAAAGTCTGAAATTTGTGAGGGAGCAGTGTAGGTATCGAAAGAAAGGAGAGAGGGATGAAAGAGTTTTAAGTTTTGGCAAAAAAATACCATAGGGAATTTGAAATATTTGCGAGGGAGTGAAAAAATTTCGTCACAAAAATCACTGTAGCGGTCAACCATGGTTTTGGCATCGGTGCTAAAATGTTCCACTTAAAACAAATTTCTTGAATATCATTTTACGCATCAGTATAATATATCATAGATGCTAAAGTATAATCAACAGCAACGGTAAGAAACGTGAAAAATTTGTGCTGTTTATACACTTTTAGTCTTATTAATCGATGTCTAAGATACTAATAGCATCGGTTTTTAGATTTGTCGATGCCTATGTAGTGTTGTGTAAAGTAAAATTTGGCATAGTGCGGAAAGTAAACTCCGCCAATGCCATCGTCCATTTTCTTATTCACCCTCTAATGATTGGCCGAGTGAGCATGTATTTTATCAAATTAGTCTTGGCGATTACACGCCCCACACATGTAATGGCTCAACTTGGTCGCGGCAAAGTATAAGGCTAAGCAAAGTTTCTCTACCGGGGAGTATTTCCTCTCAATGCCGTTAGAATTCGGCTGAGGTAATGTACCGCTTACTCTTTCTTCTCATCGTTATCTTAAGCTAACAGAATTCGGGTAAGGTTGTGACCATGCACCTAGCCCTTGCTTCTCTAAATCGCCCCAAGTATTCTTGAACCAACTCACTTGGCTTCTGGCTTATCTTCGCCAAGTCGGCCATCGAAACTTCCGACTCCTGCCAATAGAATTGCTCGTGGAAGACTTGCTCCATAAGTTGCCAATTCGGGACGGAGTTTTGCAGAAGCTTGACATACCATGAGAAAGCTGCCCCCGTGAGGGTACTTGGAAATAGCCTTAGTTTCAAGGCCTCGTAATGTCCAATCTCTGCACATTGGGCCGTGAATTGGCCAATATGTTCAGCAGTTGACTAGAGCCCATCTCCCGAAAATAGTGCAAAATCTGGAACCTTGAAACCCCTTGGAAATTCCACTTGATCAAAGTGCTCCGAATATGGCCTCCGATAGACTGGCCTACCAATCCTCTTAGCATAGGGTACTATCCTTAATCGTATGTTCAACCTCACCTCGGTCGATTGCTTGGTTTTCTAGCAGTGAATTGTTCGCATTTTCGTCGGGATTATTCCAACTACCGACTTCGACGAATTGGTTGGTATGAGACCCAACAAAATTGGCTCCGGCCCCCTAGTGAGCTTGTGGGCGGAATTGATTATATGGCGGGAATACTTGGAATTTATTGGCTGCCACAATGGGTTGTTACCTATCTGCTAAACATTAACTGTTGGGGTTGGGTTACTCCTAGCTAATGGATTAGGTTAGGGCAGATTTACTCCAAAGACATTTGGTTGGGCCTCCGCTTAAGGCCTCGCGGCTTGCACTCCATTAGGTGCCACTTGGTTCCCATTTTGGCCATCTTGTTGGCCTAGCAATCGATCAAATCTCTCATTGATTTGAGCATTTTGAGTAGCCATCATGTACGTCATTGTTTGGGCAATGGTTCAGGCCATCTCTTTCATTCGTTGTGGAGGTTGTTCGAAGTCTCCATGACATGGATGAGTTGTTAGACTTCCAATGAAGTGGCCAAATTCGGCCTCAAGACTGGTCCCCCAGTGACTTTTGTAACATTTTCGACTAACACGTGGTCGTGGCCTATAGCCGTGGCCCAACCTAGGTCATATTGTTCTTGTTGGGAGGTCGGAACATTTTGTGGCTAAGTATTCATAGGAAGCAAAAGAGCCATGATTATCTCTTATTCCTACCGAAGGCTAGATTCTTCAAGTTCTTGATCTCTTTTAGGATTCCCCCTAGTGTTTACAACCATACAAAACCTAGTGGTCCCACCGGGAGTGCCAAATTATGTTTCCCTTTTTTCGGCAGAGGCAACCGAATGAAGGAACTTTTGGTCCTTCTTTTTTTGAGTGCGGGGCGTGCCACCATCAAGCCACTAATTTGGGCATGAATGGAATGTGAGTAGATTGATGTGTTGCACTTCTAATTTCTGATCAAGTGATTGATCGGCCAAGCAAGGAACCTCCTCTTGGCTAGATTCTTTCACTTCCTCAGGCTCGAGGATGGTTAAGCTTTGTATTTATGTTTCTATGATTTTTAGGTTTTTAAATGAAAAACATGCAATTAAATTAAATGTGCGTTTAAACATAAAGACAATAATTAAAGTGCGATAAAATATATCAAAGCGATAAATAAAGAAAGAACGAAATAAAAGCAATAAGAATGATAAGAACAATAAAATAAATTAAAATTGAAATTAAACTTAATTAAAATGCGATAACAATGAAAAATAAAGCAATTGAAATAAACTTGAATTTAAATGACAAGAAAATGTAAATTGAACAAGAATTTAAACTTACACTAGGAAAAGGAAGAACTTGCTGCGCTAGGTGCTTGAAAAGTAAAATCCTAAGTCTAGAGAAAGAAAATTGCAAGACGAAAAATAGGTTTGTGTGTTTGATGATGTGTGTCTTCTGCCTTCGTTTGGGGAGGTTTATATAGGGCGTCCGTTGGTCCATGGCTTGGCCATTGAATGGCCAAAGGTCAACTCTTTCAATATTCTTCCCTTTCGAGGCCCCTAAATCCATGGGATTGCATAGATGGAGATATTCTAATCTGCTTGATTTTTTCTTGCTTTGGAATATTCTGAATTATTTATCAACCTCCTTGATTTTTTTCCTTTTGAGACCTCCATCACGTGCACATATCCTCCAAAACTCCTAAGATGGAATTCATGGCTTGGGCTTGGACCTTCGAGCTTTTGGAATGATATAGAGATGCCCCTCATGACCTTTAAATTCCTAGAGCTCTAATGTACACCCAACAATTTCGACCGGGTTCTGCCTTCAAGCTCCATCCATAGAGTGTAGCCCGGATTGCTTTAGCCCAGCGGTCAAGCTTCACTGTCCCGGCCACATCTCGAGCTCCCAGCCTGGCCGCATCTTCCAACCATGTTCGAACGCAGCCCGGTCACATCCTCCATCCACACAGTTCGGCTAGTTTAGCTCCAAAAATCCACAGCTTTGACTCGCCACATAGCTCCACCAATCCGGCTGCCTTCGAGTGTAGCTCGAATTACTCCGCGGACTCCCAACCACTCGAATCCATCAAACTCAATTGCCAATTTCAAAATCCAAGGCCACCAGCTTTCAACGCCTGAGCCGTTCGATTTCAACACCCCAGTTGATATTCTCGCATCCGACCGTAACTCCTAGAGCCCAGCTGCTTGTATTTTCCAAAGGTGCCCAAGTTGGGTGAATTTTCACTACCCCCAAATAGGTATGTGATATTCTGATGGTGTTGTGGTTGTTCAAATGTGAAGGAGAAGTGGTCTTTTATAGGCATTCAATAACATGTAACTTTTACCACATTAAACTAGAAAATTAAGGCATTCAATATAGAAATAAAACCTGAAAATTAAATATTTGTAACCCCTAAAATAAATAAAATAAAAAAGCTAAAATAATTAAATAAATCAAAACGGTTAAATTTTTAAAACCTTTTAAAACTTCCAAAAGCTTGTTGAATGGATAATTAGACATATCTCTTAAAATTTTCCATCTTTTCTTCCATGCTCTAAATGTTCTTTCAATAACGCTCCTAAGAGAAGAGTGAACATATACCTCTTTATAACCCATTGGCTTCTCCTACGAAAATATGAGATATATGATACCTTTTGCCATTATATGGTCCCAAATATCCTATCATTTGTGGGTACCCCGTATCTTCTAAATAATATTTCCCTATGAAATACAACATTCATTTTCTTCTTATTATTATTATGTAATTGGACTAAGTAAGTAATGAAAATCACAAAGGTTAATTAAAAAAGTTTTACCACTTGGAGGCTTAGGGAAATTTAAATTTTCACTACGGAGAACTGAAAGAAACACTCGTGTATCATGTGCAGTGTCTTCCCATCCGACACATGCAAATATAAACTGCATGTCAAAGTTACATACAGCTATAACGCTTTGAGTTGACATCCCTTTCCTACCAATATAAGGTACTTGGTCTTAAGGTGGTATTGAGGCTTAAACATGCACTCCATTTATAGCACCAATACAATCCTAAAAAAGATAGTTGCACAAAATTTTCAATGTGTATAATATAATTAGCAAAAAAAAAAGGTAGAGAGAAATGATAGATGCACTTTTTACCTTAAAATGAGACATATATGTAGAATCTCTCACTATGGCTTGTTAAGTATTACTAAATTCATGATCCATCGGTTTTATGACATCTATTGCCATAAGACATACAACATCCAACATGAACTAAAAAATCTACTCACTGTCTATGTTGAAATCTTTCTTGTGCTAAAATATTCGCCACACCATGTCCTAGCATGTGTACAAACATTCTCAATATCTCAATGGAATTCATATGCCTAAAACCCCGCAACCCATAATTAGATTGCAACTCATTAGATAATATGTAAAATACATCTTTGTCCATCCTCAACATGGTATAACATCACCTATCATTCCCCTATAATAATTCCTCAACAAAGATGTATAATACTTATCAACACTCCCAGTTAACCATAATCAATAAAACCTACAGGCATGCCATAATCTAAAGTATATATATATATAGTCCAAATAATAACTCATTGCAACAATGTAATTATCCAAACAATATAACTAGCTAGTAGGTAATTATCCAAACAACATAACCACAACAAAGTCACAAGACAGCTTCCCTAAAATAACAAAGACATAAGTCAGTTGCGCTATTGAGTGTTAAATTCATAAGTTAGCCATGCAAGCTTGACATTAGGAGTCTTCATGGTAGAGAACATCTGTCGCTTCTCTTGATTCAAAAACAATGGAGTCGCAAACATCCATAAAGTGCTAGTAGGTTCACATCTAGGTAAAGATGATATCACTTCTATCACTTCAGGAATAGTATTGCCTAGTTCCATTTTTATCATTAATGATGTTGTTGTGGGAGCAAATTTTACCACGAGAATATTCGATTGGAAAGATACCCCTTTCTTCTTCGCCGCCTCTTTCTTCCTGCAAAATAAAACAAATAAAAGGACCACACTCGGGGGGTGTTGGCCAAAGGCCCTCCGATGCCTAAGTTAGTTCAATTGATTCGTAAAGAAAACAATAGCTAATAGATATGTTTATGGTGTAAACCAGGCAGCCGGAGCCTTATGTAAGTGACAGAGAGAGAGAGAGAGAGAGAGAGAGAGGCAACTAGGGTTTGTGATGGGAAGATTTCTGCAGAGTTTCAACAGAGATTTCAAACATACCTCAACCCTTGTGGGTGACCATCCTTTTGCAATGGTATCGGAGGCTAGGGTTTCAGAGGAATAATTTTGTAGATGGAAAGGAATTATTCCTCCCCGATTTGGAATTGATTTGATTAATTAGGAATTTGATTTATTAGGGTAAATCAAATCTCTAATTGTGGTGGGTATCAAATTAATTCCTAATTTAATTAGGTAACTCCTCATTTAATTGGGAATTGTGGTAGAAATCAAATCAATTCTCAACCTAATTAGGTAACATTCTATTTAATTGGGTAATCCCCAATTAAATTGAGTAACTCCCAATTAGGTTGAATAATTCCCAATTAGGTCAAATAATCCCCAAATGGAAGGAATTATTTGACTTAGGGTTTTGATTTAATTCGGTTCTCACAAATGCCCCCTTCTCGCATGGCGTGTGGTGGCATGTAGGAGATGTTGATTAACCGTTGGGCCATCCAATTGCAACTGGGCTTCCTTCTTGTATTTGGTCTCCCCGAGTAGAAGAGGTGTTTGACTTGCTAATTTTTCGAACACCCAATTGGAAAGGTTTTGGGATTCCTCGTAGGTCAAGGAATTTCGATCCTTATAAATATGGGGCTCCTCCAATTTATTCTTCACATCAAAAGTCCATTCCTTCGATTTCATTAGTTAGAGAGAGAGAACTTTGGAGAATTTTCCCAACCCGCTTGAGTCCTTGTCCTCGCCGCACACCCAAGGTAATTTGACTTGGGCTGTATATATATTTTTTTCTTTTGTTTTGGCTTTGGCAGCTTGGACCATGCCTTCTAGTCGATGAGGGGAGCTGCAACGGGTGTGTGATTATAATTTGAAGCATGATTGAGACTTGAAAGGCTAGCGAAGCCTTTGACTGACAGCGTGCCTTGCGTGGATGCGATGACCCAAATGCCAAAATTATGACCTTCTGTCCCTTTCATTTCTCCTAAGGCTTCAAATTCCCATTGTCAAAGCTTTTCAAGGAGGTGTTCTGCGCCATAGGGTGTGTTCCAAGTCAGTTTGCATCTATAAAGCTAAGCTATTTGACAGCTTTGGTCAAGGAGATCACGTGTGGCATGACGATGTGTTAGAAGTCAGCGGACAGTGGGAAGGCGACGTTGGTGATGGTCCACTTGTTCCCATCACTTATTTCAATGGTACGTCTTTTTGCAATTTTTGATCTGCTCTTTTTTATTTGAATTTCTTGAAGTGTGGCTGACTAACTTCTGTTTTCTGCTTGTAGCGGATGACATCAACAAAAAATTGGAACTTGGACCGGACATGGCTAAGGTCTGTCGTGCTTTGAATATCCCTCTAAGGTTTCACGAGTGGCGCTGGCTATTGAGCGAGTACCGGGAGGAAGACGATGGTCTACCCCTGCCGAGGATGTCTAGAGGTGGAAGTAGAATGGTCCTAACCACGATGACACACTTCAGGACAAGAAGAGTGTTCTACTGAATCTCTCCCAAAGAGAAATGCTGCTGCCAAGTCTTCAAGAGATGAAGCTACCTATGTTGCATGGACCCAGGAATTTTTCAGCAGATGTGCAATTTTCAAAAGCTAAGAGCTCCCAAAAAAAAAAAAAAACCTAAACATCCTTATAATTTAAACAATACTAATGTTATTCATAATACATTAAAAAAAATTTCTTTACAATTACCCTACAATTGTTGCCGACGAGATTTCATAGCTTGAAACGTCGCATTATATTTATATTACTAATACAAGAAAAAACATCTTTCTCAATGTAAACAACCAAGCTATCACTCAACCATTGATTCCCTATTTTGTTACGCAATGGTGTTTTCACAATATTCATAGCTGAAAAAGCTCTCTCAAGCTGAAGCTGTTGCAACGGGTAAAACTAAAGTCAATGTAAGAAGTAAATATACATAGTTGTATATTCTACTCCTTCCTGTATTCACCAATTTTTCTACCAAATCAGTAATTCCTTTCAATGATGAAAACTCAGTGCTGCTCTACATATCAACAATATAAAGCCCAAGTTAATCTTCAAGCTGCATGAGGTCTCGGTCATTAAATTCTTGAGGATAAAATTGAGCAAAACGAAGTATTTGTTGTTTGTCAAAAGCTGCAAAATTATAAGCCGGACTCAAACATGCCATACAAAGAAGCAATTCAGTATTTACCTCAGTGAAGCGATTATTCAATTCCACTAGTTGCTTATCAATGATAGTAAGAAATAGGTCCACACGAAAATAATGGCGGTTTGTGATTTTCTGAGCTTTACGTCATGATCTCCCTTTTGGTACAAATAAATCATCCATGTTAGGAACATCAATATCATTGTTGCCACAAAATATTGATACTTTGCCAAGCAGATCATCAAAGTTGTCATCCCTCATGGATTGTAGCTTTTGCTTACATTTTTGGACCAACATTATTGCATTCACATATCTTGATCTTTCTTTTGTAATGCCTTTGACAAATCATTTGTGATTCCCAATATAAATCTCATCAAATATAGGTGAAACACAAAGTCAAAAGTTTGTATTTCTTTCAATAACCTATTTGCTTCACCTAAATTATCTTGGTTGACATCATCAACAATCCATTCAAGCACCTTCATCACGGGATGAAACATAATATTAATACTAAGTAAAGTATCATAATGTGAGTTCCACGTGTATCACAAGGACGTTTGAGAGTAGTCTCTTGATTTAACCCTTGCCCTGTTTCAAGATCATCAATTTCAAGAGCTTTCATAATATCTTTTTGTTGTTGCTCTCTAAGTGCATCACAATGCTTACACGATGCTCCAATAATGTTAACGACACTACTAGCCGTTGTGAAGAAAGTAGCAATGTTTTCATTACCCTTTGCCATGGCTACAAGAGCTAGTTCTAGTTGATGTGCAAAACAATGGACATAATATGCTTGAGGATATTCTCTCAAAATCTGTGTTTTAAGACCATTGAGCTCACCTCTCATATTACTAGCACAATCATACCCCTGTCCTCGTAGCCTGGACATGCTCAAATTTGTTGAAGAAATCAACTGCTCAATTGCCTCTTTCAATTTGCTACTAGTCATATCAGAGACATATTGGACACCCACAAACCTTTCAATAACTTGCCCTTTTTTGTTCACATAACACAACACCACCGCCATTAGCTCTCTTATTGAAACATCACGTGATTTATCTACCAATATAGAAAAGAATGCATCGTCTATATCACTAATAATTGCATCAATGGTTTCAGCGGCACAAGAATTGACAATATCTTTTTGAATTTTAGGAGCAATATACTTGAGATTCCCTGGAGCATTCTCAAACACAACGGCACGAAGTTTCTCATCATGATCGGTAAGAAATTGCAAAAGCTTCACATAATTACCCTTATTGCTAGATGTTTCACTTTCATCATGGCCACGAAAAGGAAGACCTTGTCGTAATAAATATCTAGTGCAATCAAGTGCGGCAGTTAATAGAATTTGATAATTAACACAAGCTTGGTATGTCTGCTTGATCACAATGGTTTCAACATGTTGCTTCTGATTCATTAAATCTGTACAATGTTGTGTAGCTTTATTGTGAAGACTTCCAACTTGTCCAACATGGTCCCTAAAATTCTCAGGTCCCTTCCTCCAATTTTTAAACCCTTTCTCAGTGAAGACATCGCTTCCAGCCTTTCCTTGTTTATCAAAGTCGCATTTAAAAAGATAACAATGAAGACAAAATGCAGCATCTTTCTCTTTACTATACTCCAACCAAACAAATGAATCAAACCATTTCACAAGAAAACGTCGATTACTCTCCCCCGTAAGTGTTTCAGGCATGTCGATTTGGCTTTTAGGCTGACAAGGACCCCTTTGCAGATAGGCTCTTCGGATTTGTTCTCGAAAATTGGGATTATAATAAGTCATTAGAGGTCTAAGGCCAGGGTCTGCAGGAAGATTAGCCAATATTTCATCCAACTCAGTAGGTGGATTATTTGAAGGTTGATTTGAACTAGCCGGATTATTTGAAGGAGGGTTGGAACTAGCCGGATTATTTGAAGGAGGGTTGGAACTAGATAGATGATTCGAAGGAGGATTTGAACTACCCAGATTATTTGAAGGAGGATTTAAACTCTTTCTCTGAAAGTACCGTTTCATAACTGCACAATTGAAACAAAATAAGGGTTTTGTATCTATTACTATGACTAATTGATTATAATTTATCAATTAAATAAATAAATCAATATCAAATTATCAATTAAATAAACAAATAAAAATTAAGTATACCTCGAATAACGTGTCACGTAGCCTCTTCCTCCTCGAGTTTGCTACTGATCTTACTAATATAGAGAGAGCTAAATAAGAAAAAAAAAATTATTAAAAAAAGAATAAACAAAATTGGTGTTTGCTCAAGAAAAAAAAATACATTCGACTTACTTTAGATTGGTGTACTCGAGAAGGAAAAAAAACGCAGGATTCTTATGATGCACACACACTTTGATGAAATTGGGTGATGTTATTGGTCTTTTATAAAGAGAATTCCCAATTCTACTTAATTAAGGAATTCCCAATTCTATTTCATTAAGGAATTCCCAAAACCCAATTGAATAAAGAGAACTTCCAATTAAAACCCAATAAAGTAAGGAAATAGAAGCCCTAAATAAAACCACAAAAAGCCCACGTCAAAGCAATGATTTCCCCTTTTTTTTTTTTTAATTTCAAAACCTCGTCCAAAACGCGTCGTTTTGGCCAAATTTCAACAACAAAAAGGCAGCTCATTTTAAAACCTGGTCCAAAACGACGTCGTTTTGGCGGGCTCGTTAAAAATAAAAATAAAAAAGCCCTCACACACCAGAACTCCCAGCCCAATGGTTTTGCGCATTTCATCAAACACATTGTGTGCATCGCTGGAAGAGGAGGTGCAACTCCAGCGTCAGTAATGGATATTTCCGACGAGGTGCAGCGCACCTCTTTGCACCTACACAGTCCGCCACTGGGTACGGGGACATGGGAATGTGACACAGTGACATGGCGACATGGAAAATCTCAAAAAATTAGGACACGACTATGACACAACAATTAAAATAATAATTAATTCTCAATACTTCAATGTCACATAATTCCATAAAACAAAACAAATAACTCATAAAATACCAACACCAAAAAAAAAATACACACACACACACATCAAAACATAGAAATAATTATTTGTTGTGTTTCTGTTCAAAACATAAGAAAAGAATCTTCACCTCACCACCAAGTCTAGCTCTTCTATTGTTATGGAGGGACATGAGAAAAGAAAATAGAAAACATAAATAAAAGCATTTGAAAATAAAGGAAATTTTTTTGCAAAAACACTCACCTTTGCAAAAGCTGGAGAAGAGGAGAAGAGCTACTACAACAGAAGAAATGAAGTGAAGTGGCTGCTACTTTCGTGAGATTCATTTAGGTTTAAAAAAGTCTTTTTCCACTTTCAACCCATCTTTTTAAAAATATTTCAAATCAGTCCACTAAAGTTTCAAAAATCACGTTTAGACCCCTATTTTTATTTTTAAAATTTCAATATGGTCCCTGCCGTGTCTTGACCGTGTCGGAGCTGTGTCTTGACCGTGTCCCCCTATGACTGTGTCGGAGGTGTGTCGGCGTATCGGAGCCGTGTCGAGTGTCGGCGGCATGTCCAACACTCGACACTCCAGCATTTTGGAGTGTCCGTGCAACATAGGAAGCTACTCCTTTGCAGACGAAGAATGTGTCTCCATTAAGGAAGAAGCCAAGGTTCCCTTCTGCTGTGAAAACTCAAGTGGGGTATGCTCCATCATCATCTGCCAGGGTCAAATGTCTTGCAGGTGCAAATAACAAGAAGGTTGGTGGTATGCGCGGTGTTTGGGGTGTTCTACCCAAGCCTCCTACTGACAAGCTTGAAAACCATGACCTGCTTCGTGAGGTAGCTTGTGCCCAATCTAGTTCTGCCGAGCATCGAAGAGATGCAGACATTCCTCCTCGAAGTTCGAGTCATCTGCATCAATCAAAAGATGGAGATCAAGCGGGAGGTCCGCTTATGATCCAAATGTTGAGTCACGGGCAGTCAAGCGTGGAGTTGATTCAGTATCGTTGACTCCTTTGGAGGTGAGGTTGGTGGAGGCTAAGAAGATGAGAAAGTCATTTGCCCGGGCTAAGGGTTCTTCTTCAGCGTCGACGGTTGATACCAAGGCGAACAAGTCTAGCCCTGCAGGATGCATGCGTGTCGATCTAGATGGAAAAGAATTATTCCTCCCCGATTTGGAATTGATTTCATTAATTAGGGATTTGATTTATTAGGGTAAATTAAATCCCTAATTGTGGTAGGTATCAAATCAATTCCTAATTTAATTAGGTAACTCCTCATTTAATTGGGAATTGTGGTAGCAATCAAATCAATTCCAAATCGGGGAGGAATAATTTCTTTCCATCTACGGAATTATTCCTCTGAAACCCTAGCCTCCAAGACCACTATAAAAAGATGGACACATACAAGAGTTGAGCTACGTCTGAAATCTCTACTGAAACTCTGCAAAAATCTTCCCCTCACAAACCCTAGCCGCCTCCTCTCTCTCTCTCTCTCTTACATAAGGCTCCGACCGCCCGGTTTACACCATAAACATATCTACGTACCCTACTAGCTATTGTTTTCTATACGAATCAATTGAACTAACTTAGGCATTGGAAGGCCTTTGGCCAACATCCCCCGGGTGTGTTCCTCTCATTTGTTCTATTTTGCAGGGAGAAAAAGGCGGCGAAGAAGAAAGGGGAATCTTTCCAATAGAATATTCTCATGGGAAAATTTGCTCCCACAGTTGTTATGCTCCTACTCTCAAGTGCACCAACAAGGTGGTCAATTTGGCCAGCTAGTTTTTCAGCACCTCCAACTCTTCTTCCTTTCTTATATTTCTGCATATTTTTATTCAATTGTTAAGGTGCTCTCATTTTCCCTTTCCTAGCAGTATTCTTGATAGCTTGAATCGTTCCAATTGGATTGGAATCATATGAGTAATCACTTCCTTCGAGTAAAATAACATTACTCATGGACTCCTCTTGAGTTTCTAGTGGGAGTGTACCACATGAAGGTGCCCAAGCATGTCCACCAGTGGCTGTGGTATTCATGAACATCCTATCTAGTTTCTCCTCAATCTCACGATTAATGCCTTTTTTACGCAACTTTGCATATTCAGCATTTATCTACATTATAGAGACATCATTATTAATATAAATGCATGTTAATAAAATAAAAAGGGGAAGACAAATATTAATTTAAAAACAAATATTGCACGCACTTGAATTTTATTATTCCACCACTCATTAGATGCATCAACAGTACCCTTGCTCGAATTCCACCCTAGAGCAATTTCTTTGCATATGAGTTCTTTCCACAATTTCCATTCAATTTTGAGTGCATCCCACTTATTTTTCGGTTGCCCCTTACAATAATTATTTCCTATCTGTTTATTAAAGTTTACTCTCAAATTTTCTCATCCTTCTTTTTGAAAGTGAATGCCAGGACGACGTCCGACATCCACCTCCTTGATGCACAAATCATAGAATAGGGATATATTATGGTTATTCCATGTAGCTGGAGCTTTTGATAAACTTCCCACATTCTTTCCCATCCTTACTAAAACAAAATGGGTTGAGTTTGAGAATAATAGCAAATAAAATCCAAATAACATCTTAAATTGCCAATATGAGAAAAGGAGAAAAGCTAATCTTTATTTAAAAATTAGATGTCCAAAAATCATTATAATGAAAGAAGGAATCATCTTGATCTTGTTAATCAACAATTTATGTATATATCACAAAAGTATTAGAATTTAAACATAATTAGCAGCCTATATCTAGCAAGAACATAGTTAGCAGCCAATAATTACATCTAGCAAGAAGATAACAACATATAACAAGAATATAGTCAACAATTAATAAACACCTAAATCTAGCTACATGCTCTGAGAGTGGCATAAGGAGCCACATCTCCCCTTTTTTTTCAAATAATTTAGAGGGATAACAAAACCTACATTCTAGCATAATGATCTTTCCACCCAACACCAAAAACAAGAACAACAAACTAAGGTGGACATTGTTGTCCATCCGACATGTGTTGTTTTGTATAGATAGCGTAATTGTACTGCGAGTCCCAATTTTTTTTCTTTTCATATCTTGGTACCAAACAAAAAGAAGACATCAATAAACAAAGCCAAAATCTGAAAACTATATAGTTTCAAGGCAACCAAAACAAAAATATCCAATTTCAAATAAACCCATCAGTACAACAAAAGAACAAAAATTAGAAAAATAGAACATGAAACTCATCACTCTCTCCCTCTCACTAACTCATTCACTCACTCTGGTTTTCTCTCTTCATCCTAAATCCCTCAACAAATAGAAAAACCCCCAATTTGAAAGAGAAAACTCTAGATGCATAAAGTTTGAGAAGTAGAAAACTCAAAAATTAGAAATGTAATTAAGTTTAATTAAGTTACTTTTGAGTGGGCAACCTTCTTAGCAATGAATTTTCTCACGTGCACAATGAGAATTCTAGCAATAGCAGAGAGTAAAGAAGAAAGGGGAGTTTGTATCGCTTGATGTAATTGGAGGGACAAAGGACTGTCCATTTGAAAAATAAGTGAGGACATTATGGGAAAGTCAAAATTTCATTAAAACCATCAGCTAAATTTTAGCACCTTTTAAAAGCTAGGTTCCGAAAGCTTTGAAAAAACAGCGTAATCGACAACTTTTTTTTTTTAAAGAAAAAGCCCCATTCCTCATGGTAAACACCCATATGCAATAATTCTTTATTAAAGCCGCTTTTAAAAAATTTAAGCACTACCAAAGCTGTTGCAAATCTCACGGCACGGTGCTCGGGCCGAGGGGATATGCGTTAACACGTGACGTCCCTTTTGGATGCGGTGTGGTTGTGCGCGGGCGTGCCAGCACGGTCTACCGTGCGTCGAGATGGTGATGAGGTTTGGGTAGAAGATGGTTTAAATGATGCGCTGTTTTGAGTTCGATGATCAAGCGATTGTGGCGAGAGAGGAACGATCTCTGTCGGTTCATGGCCGAGCTACAACCGTTTAATGGTGGTGTTGGTGGCGGGTTTTAGGCGGTGCTCGGTGCTTTGCTCAGAGAGCGACGGTCGTATGATATATGGGGTGAATGAGATGACAACAGAGATGGTGCTCCGACGCCTTGAAAATCAAGGGTCGTATGATATATTGATGAATGGATTTTTCTTACAATCTACCACTACTCCTTGGAAAGCAAGTAAAGATATTGAAAGTGCATTATAGGAAAATATAATTTGCTCCGTGGGAGGCTTTTGGTTTGGTGTTTGAACCCTTGAATGTAGTCTTGAGCTTAGTATTTATAGGGGGAGTCTTAGAGGGACAATCGAGGCTGAAAAGATCTGGGTGGTGGAGCCTGATCGGGGCAAGTGGGTAGTCAAATCGGCATTTGGGATCGTGAAGTATGGTGGTGTGACCCCCATGGATCTGGGTAAATCTCGGCCACTGCCCTAATCGTGGGTTCGCCCCCTTGGCCATAGGAATGCATTTAATGCCTGTGCAGTGGTTGGTGATCGACCTCAAGTTGTCGCATACTTGTGAGTGCCTAACCACTCTGATTTCCATTACCAAACTTCAGTCACTTCCCCTCTCCCCTCGTGCATTAAATGCTTCTTGCGACTAGTGGGCTTGCTACGATATTCAGAGGCATTACTTCATTAAATGGGGCGTGGGACCCTGAGACCACGTGGCGATTTGACCGCAGTATCTTCAACCATGTCTTTTACGACCCTCGGCTTTGGCCCATAATACCGTGATCGAGAGGCGAGAGGATTCGCCTTCGCAGCTTTTCTTTTGTTTTGAAGGCGAAATGCCTAGCGAAAGCGTGGCCGTTTCAGTTCATGAGTAGGTGCTAGGGCCAAGAGGAGGTCCCTTCAGTCAGTTTATGATCGTGATTTATTAGGCACAAACACAAACGCCACTTTAGTCTCACCAAAACTTCACCGTTTAACGCAAACACTGACTACTAATTAGGCAGATTAGGCAAGAGGCCCGGTAACTAAGCAAAGCTTGGTGAAACAACATGTCTTTCTTTTGTTTTGTTTTCCAGTCCAACTCCATTAGCTTTCTAATCAACCCATGTAGAAAGTGTTAGGCTAATGACTCCCAAACTAGATTGCTTTAAGGCATTAAGTGTAAAACACTCATTGGGCTTAATAACTCGAGTTGATGATGCAACATGACAAATAAATGGCTAAAACCTTAGCCTAGAACATGGAATTTTGGAATCTACCAGGGAGATATAAGGAAACCTCAATGTTTATTTGATAAACTGGAATAACAAAACATAACTATAGCCACGGGTAAAATATGTTTAGATACTCATAGAAACCCTAGGAATAACAAATGAATTAAAATAGGAAAATAACAAAATTTCCAAAAACTGTAAAAGCTTTAAAATTGTATTTCGGCCTACGAAATGATCTTTGATGCCCAAAAAAGCCCATACGTCAAGGCAAAACGACGGGTCGTGGGCCCGATTTTGAGATTGGAGTCCAAATCTGCAGTTTACCCAATTTGACCTTGTGTGCGCGTCGCTCCAGCTCCTCTTCAATTGCTTTCGCCATCTATTCTACATCAATTGAAAAGGCTTCGGAGTAAGACTTTTTTTGTGTACTATTATTCAGGCTTGCAAGGCATTAGGCAACGTTATACCAAGCAAAACAAGGCTTACACAACTCAGCTCTACCATGATACTCACCAAAATTGTTAATGTGCATCTGAGTTAGTAAAGATTAAGCTGGTGGGTTACAAATTCAAAAGACGCAACTACTCAAAACTAAATAATGCTAGGTTCAATGCATATGTTCTCAACCTTAAATTCACGTATAACAAACACATTAGCACTCGAAATTCAAATCATCTACAATTAATAGCTATCCAGAACAAAATTTCATAATTTAAACAACATGCAAACATCCCAACTAAAAAACTAATATGTTGTCAATAATTTTCATATTCGACTTTTGTCTAGTGTTTAGCATGTATCTCACAAAATACTGGTCCAAAATTGGCGTTCTTTATGCAGTTGGATTCATAATGCAAAAGCAAAGAACACGTCGCAGACTGATTTTCAAAAACAATATCCAATGAAAGAAGTATTTACGAAACATAATCCCTACATTGTTTAGAAAATAAAGCCCTTGCCCCAAACTTAATTGAAACATTGTCCGCAATTTGAAAGCATAGAAAAATAATAGAAAATGGAATAAGGGGTAACAACACTTCCTGGGATTTGGTAATGAGTGGCAACAATGCAAAACAAAAGGAGGAATGTCGCCCAAACTTGGACATTGACATTAGCAATGCATGTGTACTTGAATGGGCTGCAAAAAGAAGAAGAAAAAAAAACGGGGTAAAGGAAAAATAATTTAAAAACTAAAAAAACGAAAATTAAACATTGGGTTGCCTCCCAACAAGCGCTTGTTTTATAGTCATCAGCTTTACTGTATAGTTGATCAGCTTGGTTTGTTGAGAGGATGTGTAGACTCCATGGAGTCGAAGTTATTTTCCACATATGGCTTCAAACATTGGCCATTCACTTTAAAGTTTGACTAGCTTCTCTCATTTCCATATTTGTTTGTATTTGCACTTTTCAGGTTGAGATTTGTTTGACATGCAACATCATGACTAATTCAATTCATTGTTCATCATTTTGGTTTGGTCTTTGTTTTCATGATCTGCTCAATGGGAGAAGAAGAAACAATATTTTTTTTTTCCTGAAAACAAACGACTGCATGCATCTAATTTACCAAAATTAAGATGCAAACAACTTAGAACTCTGAAATGCAACAGAACCACAACGATTCCTAAAAACAAACCATATATTTAAATGACAATAATGAACAAACTAGGCCATACAAATCGATTTCTTTGAAACCCTAACTCAAATTAGAGGCATACATTTCCATTTCTTACAAACACTAAACCACGACTATAATGTGAAATTATAGTTAGAAAGAGAGAGGAATAGAAGGAGATTTCATACCTTAACTTTGATGAATAATCTGTTGCAAAATTAAGGAAGAGAGGCTGCGAGAGAGTGAACTAAAGAGACAATATAGCGAATGAGAGAGAGAGAGAGAGAGAGAGAGAGAGAGAGAGAGTTCAGGGGAGAAAAACAAAGTGACAAAAAGGTAATAAGTAGACGATAACATATATTTATAAGGGTCATTTTATGAAGTTTTAAAAAAAGGAGTTGCTTTTCCCATTATCCTTTTTTTCCTTATGCATCTAACTACACACTTTTGCATTTTCTTTTTCCATGTTCTTCTCCCTCTTCTCCGTCATAATCATTCGGAAAACATATATTGAATGAAAGTTTTTTATGAACTTGTGGACATGAATCGGAAAATGAAATTGAGTTTGAGACTATGAGTTTCAAATTCACATTAATGGAGTTCTCTTTGTTTCATATGAGATCATTTCATACCTTCATTTTGTCTGGGTACCTTCTTAGAAAGTACAAACAGCCATGGATTGAAGAGAAATAAAAAATAATAAAAAATAAAAAAGAATTCTTCTCATATAAATATTTCGGCATTCCAAGTCTGTAGGGGAATCCAAAAGCCTGGGTTTTGTTGTGTTATGATGATAACGTAGAAATCCAAAAGCCTGGGTGTTATTCACTCTCATTGATTGAGTACCCATATCAAAAATTAATATAGGATGAGGGTAGAATAGGAAAGAAAAATTACAAAAAATAACAAAATTGATTCAAATGTATTAAATAACAAAGGAAGTGTAAGTGGAGAAAAGAGAAGTGGGAAAATTAGTTCCTTTAAATAAAAAATAAAAATATATATATATAAATAATAATAATAAAAAGGGAACATTTTACCAATTTTTACTGATGTGGGGTCAAATTGGGGGAAATTGGCAACTTTACCCCCGGCTCACCTAATTTATTCACTAATATCCTTATTTTGAAACCCAATCACAAATACCCTTTATAAAAACTCCCTATTGATAGCTTATTGCCCATCCTTCACTTAGTTTTTTTCTTCTGAGTCATTGCTCTTTGAAATATTCTCATCTCTCTAGTCTCTTCCTCTTCATCTTCTTCCTTCTGCCCCCCTTTCACTTTTGTTTAGTCGTTCTGAGCTCTCTCAAATCCTCTTTCACAATTTATCAATCTCACTCTCTCAGCCCTTCTCTCCTCTCTTCTCTCTTTCACTCGCACCCACATCGGCGACGACGACCTCACCCTTTTCACCTCCATCTCTCACTCTTTGTCACCTCTTTCGACCTCCATGCATGGCGTCTCAGTTAGCCAGCTTAGCTTTTCTCCTTCAAATTTGGGTGTTCATCTCCTTTTTCAATTTCATATATGGGTTTGGATTTTTGGTGCTCGATGTGAGTTCAAGTCTCTCCAAGTCAAATTTGAGTGAAATTGTACAGAAATTTGGTGAAATATAATTGTGGGTTTAATTTAAAATTTTACTATCCAGGTTTACAATTAATATTTTCAGCTTGTGTAGAGAATGTTATTTCAGTGGGATTATAACTTTTTGAGGGATTGTGCAACAAATTTTTCTCAATTTGTCTTGGGATTGTGCAACAAATTTTGGGTTTTTCAATGAGGTCTGACTCGCAGCTCCTCTCCTCTTAGTTATATCTTCCAACTCGCAGCTAATTCTTTTTGGGTTCTTTGGTAAGGTCTACAATAAACATGCGATATACACGCAATAAAGGGGCAATACACATGCAATAAACAAGCAATACACATGCAATAAACATGCAATATACACGCAATAAAAAACCAATACACACACAATAAATGATAAGGTCATAATTTCACACATTTGCATGCCTTCTTTACTTAGTGACTTTGCTTAGTTTCTCTTTATTTTTGAGTCTTTTACCTATGTTTGTGTGTTTTGTAGGTTAAGACAGCAAGAGATCACAATTGATGCAATCCATGCTTGTTAAGGGCTGAGTGGCACAAGAGGAATATGAGCTTAAAGACAAACCCAATTTGGGCCACACTTCTTGTCAGTTCAGTTTCGTAGGTCATCTTTCAGGCCTCATTTCAGCAACTTACACAAGTCAGATGAGGAGACATCCTTGATAGAAGTTGTTCCAATGGGTGTCTATTATAACATATCCAAATTTCAGCCTAATTGGATAAATCTGGAGCCCTCAGCACGTCAAATACTGAACCAAGTTCATAGAAATGTCATGTTGGCTGCCATCACATTTAATGTGGCTACATCCCTAGAGCCATGTGCTACACATGGGCAGCCATACATGGGAGTCAAATCAGCTCAGGAACTCAGAAGGATGAACAAAAGTCAAGCTTTCCATAAAGAAACCATACCAAAGCATGTATTTGGCAGCTGGAGCAGTTGGCAAGTATGGGCAGCTGGAGCAGTTGGCAAGTATGGGCAACTGGAGTAGTTGGGAGCAGCTAAGAGAGGTGTGCTTCACCAGCCAAATGAGAGGACAAAATTGCACTCTATAAATAGAGAGCTGCACACTCATTCATATAGAGAGTCAGATACACACATTTTCACTTCATCCATTACTCTCATACACACATTCAGATTTACCACAAAGAGATAAGAGAGCTTGGAGCTGTCCTGGGAATTCCTTGCTGCCATCATCTAGTTTTTCTCCTCTCTTTATCCTATCTATGTATTTCTTATTTTCTGTATTCATAGTTATGTCTAACTAATCCATTTAGTTAGGCCTTAGGATGAAGCCCTAGTCATGAATATTCAATGTTATGGATGATTTTATAGTTAATTGATTTCCTTGCTTTCATTATCAAGTTGTTAATCTCTAGTTTATTATGTGCTTGATGTATATTTTCTTGGAGTAGCTAACTAGGATTTTATGCATCTAGCACAAGTTGGGAAGGGGTTTAGATTCACCAATTCTACTCTCCTTTCACAAGCAACATATGAATGGCCTAAGAATCATTCAAGGGGTTAATAACCATTGGTTGACTAGGACAGATATCATGTTATAGGACTTGTGTGATTATCATATTCTCATGGAGCTTAATGACTCTTGTATGCTTTATTCTAAGTAGATACCATGCTTAGGTTGCATATTAGAGATTACGTGTTATGTAGATACCATACACAATTACATGCCTTAGGATAATCATGCATCCTGCACCTATATACGATAGGCTTGTATGCGATAATCTATTATGATGAAGCTTGAGTCAATTTCTATGCATTCATAACTTAGATAGGAAAACTAGTGGTGGATTCCAAGGCTCTAACACCTCTCAATCATTGTTTCACAACTTGTTGATTGCTGCCAGTGTTTACTTTCGAGCACTTTCATTACACTTTCTTCTTTTCATTTCAACCACAAAAACCCCCCATTTCAAGTGCGTGTGTGGTGCTAGGATTCTGTCCTAGACCTTGAGTAATTAGCAAGAGGCATTGTTGAATTCAACCTTGCCTTTAGCTAGTTAGTCAGTTTCCTTGTTCTATGTTTTTCTAGCATTCTAAGTAATTTAACTTGGAACCAAGTTACCATTCTCTGTGGGATCGACCTCGCATTTACATAAGCTATACTATAAACGGTTCGTGCACTTGCGAGAATTAAAGTTGTTGTTTTTAATAACTCATTTTAGTTGTTAAGAATTGAATCAACAATAAACAAGCAATATACACAAAGGGAGAAAGCTTGTATTAGAGTTATCTTGCTGAGCATGTTTATTGCAATAAACAAGCAATATACACGCAATAAATCTGAAATTTCTAAGTTTTTTTTTTGTCTTACTATTGTCATCGTATTGGCCTGTATTGCTATTTTATCATTGTCGTATCACTTTTTTTTTCAACTCTGTCTTGGAAAGTTTTTGTTGGGTTTTAGACAAATAAATGCTTCTGTTTCAAACAAAAATTTAAAGTCAATGCCAATCCACCCATTTCAAGAACAAATATTACAAATTGGGTTTGCAAACTCGTTGGTGGTGCTTGTGGCTAATGATGTGGATGAGGAAGATGGGTCTTTGAACCTAGGAAAAGAAGAACATGGATAATTGGGAATTAGGGTTGGGAATCAATGAGAGAGAGAGAGAGAGAGAGAGAGAGAGAGAGAGAGAGAGGGGATATGCAAATTTGGGATTTCATCTCAGATAGAAGAATAAGAAGCAAAGAAGAAAGCAATGGGGGTGTCATCTCAGAGATAGCAGATCATCGAAGAGGAAGAAGAAGAAGAAGAACTCACAATTTTAAATTAAACCTACAATTATGTTTCAACAAATTTCTGTACAATCTCACTCAAATTTGACTTGGAGGGACTTGAACTCACATCAAGTATCAAACAAAAGTGAGAGAGGGCAGAAGAAAAAAAACAGTGAAGGATGGGCAATAGGCTGTCAATAGGGAGTTTTTATAGGGGGCATTTGTGATTGGGTTTCAAAATAAGGATATTAGTGAATAAATTAGGGAGATTTTCTATTTAAACCCCACACTTCTCTTAGTTCACCCCAACTTTTAATTTAAATTTTCACAATTTCTAAGTAAACCTTCCCAAACTACCCTTAAATACACCCCAAGCTGAAAAAATAAGAAATAAAAGAGATTTTCTATTTAAACTCCATAAGCTACCTTTAGAGGAGAAAATATGTTCTGAGCATGAGAAATAGTAAGTATTAAATTAATTTTTTGATGATATTTCAGAGTTTTATTCATTGTTTGTTTTTCAAGTGCATAAACATGCAAGTGATCAAGATAATATAAGAGCTATGACAGTTTTGGGTTTGCTGGATCACTAGACGTTAATCATAGCAATGGGACAAAAGGGATGAATAATGATTTTGAAAAATATACTGGTAACTCAGGTGAGACCACATTTGATTAGTCTATTGCTCTACGGCAACAAGCAAGTCAAGATTTCGATAGCAATACAGGTCATTCCAATTATCATGGAAGGAATGAATTTCAGTTCAAAGAACATAATATATCTTTGATGGATTCTGTAAGTAACTATGGTTCTTCTCATCCTCTGTTACAAAAATCTCACCTCAGAACTCTGTCAGCGCATTGCCATCTAGAATTGGTGGGGTTTTCAAACATGGAAACACTATGTATTGAAGCTTTAGGCACTTACTTTGGGTTGATTGATTGTTTCACTTCATCTAGCTCAATTGTAACATCGAAACAAAAGTGTACTTATATTTTATAGGAGATAAACAGGGAAGAAGGTGTAACCTGATAATACTTTATAAAAGTTTACAAAACCCAGTAAGTCGGATGAAAATAAAACTATTGTGACAAAACATCTAATAGTAAGGGATCAGTATACATCAAATGAACCATTAAGCTCTTTCCAATTGTCAATGCGATCTGGATATGGACTATACCAATCAAATGCTTTGAGGTTGGAAATATCAAGACAACGATTGATAACAGGTGGCATAGGATGGTGTGGTTGCAAGTGTAGATGTCAAAATAAAATAAAGTTGTCAAATGTATAGTTAAAACAACAAACAAATTTCACAAGGCAAAACTGGCAGCTATATAAATAGAAAAAATTTATTATAATACCTGCACAAAGTGTTTTTCAACCAATTCAATGGAAATTTCCCGACGTTGATATTCAAGCAAAAGATGACTTTCCGTTGGTAGAAACATAAGAGATATGACATTTGAAAAATGCATCAAGACCACATTGTAATAATTTGCAATAAGGTAACCCATTTTTGGTATAAGCATCCATCTATCTTCGAAAGGGTAATCATCAAAATAATCCAAGCGATACTCAACCTCACGCTTACTTTCAACACTCTGAAAGATAAATTCATAAAGAAATTCATTATTTTTCAACTCATTCAGTAACTCTCTCCTTACTTTACGCCAAAAATTCTCCCCGTAACCTAGCAACCCAGTAATGGCTCTAAAGCCACAATTGCCATTAGATTTTACATCTTTGGCCCCAATAATAAATGGCCTTACAGCAGCTGGAAGTTTGTCATTATATTGTTGTGTCAAGTCTTCGGGATTGACAATTTGTTGCTTATGCACCTGAAAATAAAAAAAAAGTACAAGTATTATGGTGATGAAATTTTGATGCGTTAATCAAAATAATATAAGTACATACTGGGAGTTTTGGTGGCCGCTTCTTAGGCAGTGTAGTTTCAATATTTACAATTGCGAGTGCTGATGATTGAGTATCATGGTTCACCTACAAAGTAAAGAAACATAAGGAGCAACAAGTATAATTGTAACATAAAAGTAATATTAGTACTTACTGTTAATATGAAGTAACACTTTCTGTCCTAGTATCATGGCTTGGAGTAAAATTATTTTGTTCTGGCTACAAAAAAAAAAAAAAAACACAGCTGCATCAATATCAAAAGTGTGTAGGACCTTTTCGGACTCAATGTACTGTACCAAAAGTGTGCAGAATTGCGTCAATATCAAAACACAGCTATATCAATATTAAATGTAATGTACTGTACCCAAAAAACACACACACACACAGCTGCATTAATATCAAAACACAACCGAAACAAGGCAAGATACCAAATTTTAGGTGAGAATTGCATCGTATATCAAAAGACAAGTACTTCTACTTTGGCTATGAGCAATGGGTTGCTTTGTCATATCATATAGGTTTTCCAACCTAAAAACCCATTCATACTCAGTTTTGCAGCTGAGCACCTGTGTGGCTTCCTTGGGTTTCGTGCCTTTTGAACGTGTATGTCAAGTAATATAATATGTAGAAAAATTCAAGTTACCCCATATTTTCTAGAGAAAGAGAACAGTTTTACCATAACATCAGGTATAAATTTTAAATCAAAAATCAAAACAATCAATCACTCAACAGCCAAGAGTACAAAAAAAAAAAAAAAAACAATCAACAAAGGGAAGAGAATAAGATCATTACAACAAAACAATCAACAAGTCTTTCCATGGTTTCAGATTTAAAAAGGTAGGCTCATCAATGTTCGACGTCTTTAAAAGAGAAAAGTAATATAGCATAGGATATAGAAGAGTTTGTATTTTTCTAAAACTTAAGTTGAAGAGTTAAGTATTAAGTTGGATGACGTTTCTTGTCTTTTTACACAATAATAAAACTGACAGTTTAATAATTGAGATTTGGATAAACTAAGAGAAGTGTGAGATTTAAATAGGAAATCTCTAAATTAGGTGAGCTAGGGTAAAGCCGTCAATTTCCCAATTGATTAGCCAAAGCCGAGTGGTTCGGCTCATTAAGCGGCTCCTAAAACCCTAACCCTACACTCTCTAATCCTCCCGCCCTCTCTGTCAGACATCAATGGCAAGATCGCAGCTTATGGAGAACTTGGGGTTTTACCAGACGGATTGCGAGTCCCTCTGGTCACAAATTAAACGCCAAGAGAAGCAGATACAGCTCAAAAGGAGGTCATTCAAATAATTTTTTTTCTCCTTTTTGCTTACCAATTTTCCATTAATGAGTTCCTGAATCCAGATTGTGTGTGAATTATGACAATTTCGCTCTTCCTTTTGTTCCCGATTTTATTTTGATTGTTGTGAGGGTGATGTTAACGTTATGTTATTGATTGATTGATTTTTTTATTTAATTTTCTGCAACGTGTTGATGAAATCCGTGCAGGTGGTTGTTGGGGCTTCCTACTTCCAAATCCGAGCAGAAGAAGTTGGAGAGGTGTGAGTTCTTGAACAACGCGTGTTTGCCGGAATCGTTTCTTAGGGAAGACGATGTAAGTTAATTTCTCATCTCCGTTAAAGTGTTCGATTTGAAAGAAGATTTTATGTAATTCATGCATTTCGTAGCCATGGAATATGAATATTTTGGGTTATCAACAATTTAGGAATCTAGAAATGTCGGCCTTGTCTCAAGTTTTTAAAGTTTGGATGGCAGTCTCAGTTGAACCTTAAAAATGCCGAATGCTCTTTTTCTTTAATGATGTAAATTATCACATTGATAATAATCAGAATTGCGCATGGAAGTGCGTGCAAAGTAGACAACCACTTGCTATGAATGGTTCACTTTTCAAGGTTATGCATAGACGACCCCTGGAAGTTACCCACTGAAGCTATGCATATACAGCTCTCTTCTTTATTTTTGAGTTTCCTTTAAAATCTGGAGCTTCTTATCAAAAGAAAAAAAAGTTTGAGCTTGATCCCAATGCCGGCCCTCAGGTGGTGAGGATGATATTTATCTGTCTTCCTTTGTATTATATTTATATTATAACGAAAGCTCTATTTGCAGCGGAGATGGTATTTCTGCTTATTTTTTAGAAACGGGGCTCGTGTTTGAGTCTTATCAATGACATTTTTCATTTTTTGAGGAATTGTTGTTAGCAGCCAAGCCTTTTCTCTTGCCATCTATAACTAAATACTTTCCAATGAACATTTTATCCAGTTACAGAATAGTAGTCCTAGATGCTCCCGGTTGTCAATTGTCAGAGGAACCTTTCTGCTTGGATGAAGCAGCAAGGTCTTTGAAACCAAAGAATGAATACATGTAAGCAGGGATACGTGTGAGTCATGATTTCACATTATCATTTGCCCATTCTAGGCATTTCATTTTTGATTAGCAAGTTCTCAAATGTGAAGTTCAGTTTTTCTTGTGCTCTTTTGGTGTAAAAGGAAAAATTAACTATATTATAGGATTTTGTCCCTTATTGAAAAAGTTTTCACTAATGTAATCAATTGAGTAGTGGTGACCGTGTTTACAAGTTCCTTTATGACTTTTTCTTTTTTACTTTGTTTAGCTTAGGGATAAATGCTTGAATATTGGATCTAGTTTTGATACATTAGAGTTGAGTTAGATGTCCATCTATGCTGTCATTTTATTTTTAGAACTTTAATGCTTTTATCATGTAGTAGGAAGAGAAAAGTATATAGGGGCATCTGGACCATAGAATCAATACAATGACACATTTAAATAGTCTTAAGCATAATACCTATAATAATGTTGCTTGGAATTGTAATAGAGAATTCAGTATGCTATGTATCAGTACTTTATACTTTAATTCTTCGACAAGTTATCATGCATGTTTAATATGATTGTCATTCTTCTTGTACCAATTTAAGGTTTAACACAGTCAGCTGGTTGCGTTAAGGTACTACTAAAATTTAGTTAAGCAGTTTTGGTTTGATATATTATATATGTATACATATATATATTGGTGTTTTTAACAAAAGCGCTGCTGATTAAGTGTTTCGTAAAGACGCATTCCCAGCCAGGATCATAGTTGTCTTATGTGTTTCTTCTGCCATGCTTGTGTTGCTCTAGCATTATGCCGAAACTGTTTGATTAGAATATATTTTCTTGAATATACTAATGATCTACTCAAAATATCTGTCTTCCAGATGTTCTATGAGACTGTAAAATCTTCTGTTGACACAGCTTTTGGAGCATGTGATATTGAAGGAGGGAATAGAGTATTTCAAGATGATATGAAATTGCTTGACGCACCCTATATATCCGGAGCCTTGTCATCATGCCTTGATGATTTAAATAACAAGGGTCTTTACCTTTTTGCTGTTATACTAACAGGACGCTCAGTGAAGTTTGAGAAAACTCGTTGGAAGATGAAAAGGGTTATCAGAGAATCTCTTCCAAAAGTTTTTGGAAGACAAGATAATCATAATGATAAAATGGAAATATCTAAACAGATATCTCAACTTCTCAATGACCCACAATATTTCCAGGATAATTTTATCACATTTTCGTCCTCCAGATTACAGTCTCATCATGCTGCTGTTAGAAAGGTGCTGGATGGACTCAGGGACTTGCCTTATGAGACCCTACTTGCAATGCACAGAAAGCTTAAAGGAGGGCGACAAAGTCTACCGCAATTACGGCCTAAGAAAAGTGGCTGGAATCGAGACAGTCTAATTAATCAAGTGAGGAAAACAATTGAAAAGATGCTTTCAGAACTTTCAATAGGTGATGAACTGCAGGAGCCATTAACCAAAGCCATGGCAGTGGTAGGCTTATCGCTGAAGTTGATACCAGGTTTTCATAATTCCACCATAACAGAGTTTCACCAATTCACACCAGAAATAAAGATATTGCAGGATGAGATAGCTAGGGCTATTTGGTTAGTTAAAACAAAGATTAGAATACCAGAGCTGAAGAACTTAAAGACTCTGTTAGACCCAAATGCTAAAGTGTCAAACAGGAGTTTGCGAACAGCAATTAGGAAAATGCTAACTGAATATCTTTTCGATTGTGGTGATATGGATCCCATTCCCAAGGCGTTATTAGAAACGCTTGTTGTTATCAACAGGAATTCACAAAGTAAACCGCGTAGATGCATCACAAAAGATGAAATTGAAGCAGAGGTAGAATGTATACTGAATGTGAGTGCTCAGGTAAAGCAGATTGTTTGGGATTTGTCCCCTGACCATGACTTGGATTTAGATTTTGATGACGCATATATGGAAGAAATGGAGGAATGTGATGATGATGATGATAAGTCCAATGGTGATGATAACGAAAATAATGGTCGGCTAGAGAAAGATGGATTATGTGGAAGTGATATATCTCATTCTAATGATTCGTTTTATGAAGCTGAAAGTACCGCGGAGTCAACACCATTTGTTTGCAAGCCACCTACTGCTGAAACCACCAGAAATGACTGTTATCCTCTCCTTACCCCTAACAAAAGTGTACTTGTCGAGGGGCAGGAACCCATGTTCTCCACTCAAGGAGATTCTCTTGACTCCAGTAGTATCAAAAGAGGGTTAGATGGTAATTATATTGAAAGACATGAACCTGAATGTAATACTGGAATGAACACAGAAAACCTGCTGCATCTCAAGCCAGAAGATACATATGAGAAACAAACCACTTGTAAAAACAAATACCTTGCAGTTCAAGAAGTTTGTGATGAGACAAGCATAGTTGCCTATAATCTCATTGGTCACGTGTTGGAGGAGTTTGCAAAGACAGAAGGTTTGGATTTAAACTGGGATGATACTTTGTATCTCAGAGGTGATTGTGCAACTCAAGAAGGTATCTGAACTATCTTTTCTTGTTCTTGTTATTTTTCCTTTTTCCTTCTCTCATATCATCTGGAGTAAATTGAAGAAAAAAGAAATCCATCATCCACAATAAGTTTTCTCCATAACTTCTTTACTAAACTCTAATACTAATCACATATTAGTTTTTTCTTTCTTTGTTATTTGTGTAAAGTCCCCTTGTATTGGAGTGTAAAGTTACCAGTCCCAAATTATCAGGATTTTACCTGCTCTCATTAATTATAATATTGCTATAAGAGATTGTGGCGTTTTCAAGTTGGACTCCTATTAATTCTAGTAGTTAGGTTTCACATGATGGGAACTCAGTTTATGTCAGTCTGTTTGCATTGTACATGCATCAGCAATTCTGAAAGTTTAAAAATGGTGTTCGTCAGTGTAAGTTGAGTCATCTCCATGGTGTAAGATCACTATGGAGTGTGGACATAGGACGATTCAACAGAAAATGAAGAAGCAAAAGTTTTACACCATTTTTTTGGGTAGAATACATGTACTTTCTTACGTTTTGATATACACGAATTATTAACCGTATCTGATGTCTAATAAATATATGCCTATGCTTTTCTTGTCTCAGTGGTATCCAATATCTTAACAGAAGAACAAATAACGGAAGATGGTAAACTAAACATCATTTGAGGAAATTGTTTGCCAAATGTCAACTAGTAATTAGTAATTTACTAGATTTGTTTGGTGATCGTTCTCTGCATATAAGTAGTAGCATCGCACTAATGTTTGCAGAACGAGTAGTAATGGTCCTGCCATCTCTAGTTTTACTTGATTTTTAGCATTTGTTCTTAGTTTTCTTGTATTAGTAAAAATTAAAAATGGCTTAGATAGGCCTTTTTTCCTTTGTTTTGATTTTCTTTTGTGCTTGAAAAACACTTAATTTTTATTTTCAAATGGTACATTGTTTTACTTTTTATTTTCATTATTATTATTATTATTTATTTATTTATTTATTTATTTATTTTTTTTTTGTATTCTCCCATCATTGTGGTAGGAAGTGAAAACTGAAATACTTCTTTTTCACCCATGACAGTGGTAGAAGAAAAGCAGACATTGTCTCACGAAAACGATGATGGTTCCATAATTGTTAGAGTAATTGAGGAACTAGTACCTTCTTTTCCACAGAGGTAGTGCTTCCCTTTTCTGGATACTCTTAACTTTGCTTTATACATTGAGATTTCTTATGAGGCTGTAGTAGCATCTAACAGTATTCACTGCACGTGGTCCTGAATTTGTAAAATAGAGGATATGTAGAAGCTTAAAACAAAAATTTGTTAAAAACCTTTGATATTTGTGTTGATAGCACATTTTTTACTGTATATGCAGTGCATTAGAAGCATTAAGGAAGTTGGTGGGCCTACTATAGCATCTTATGAGGCTTTCGTGGTGAATTTTCCGAGGACTCCAGAAGAATATGCTAAAATGCTTTCACATGTATCCTCAAGCTTGTACTGCAGTTTTTTTCCTGTCCTTTTCTTTCCATTCTGGTAGGATTGAAGTGTGAGCTGAAAGAAGGTGCTCAGCTCTACAATGAGGGTGAAATTAATATGGACTGGCCCATTCTTCTTCGTCATTGGTGGCAGAGGAGGTCTTGTGTGGGGATTCCATTGACTGCTTGTTGCTCATGGAAGAAGGCCAGTCAGCAGTCCAGTTGGAAATTTGAGCTTTAACGAGATGATTGGAACTACATAGGTGCTTGCATGCGCACAGATCTGAAAATTTTGATGGAAGTTAATGGTTTGTCCTGTGACTCTCGTCCACACTAAAGTAATTTCTGTAGCTGGCCCAGGGAACCATCAATGTAGAACTCTCATGTCATTTTTAGTTCATTCACTCTTTGTTTGCTTATGCTTTTATGCAAATAATCATGTGTTCACCTGGAAATCATGTGCATTAGGCAGGAAGATAGAAATACCTGAGCAAGAATGTAAATGATTATTTTGACATACAAATTAACTGTTTTCTGCTCTCCACTGCAGCAGAAATGGAAGATCGATGATGTTAATGGGTTATAATGGCATTTTTTGTGGCTTTGATAATCAGTTTCGGAGTGCCTAAAAAACTTTCCCCGCTCTTTGAGGCTTTGTATGACGTTAAGATGGCGTACAGGGAGGAAAGTCACCGATCCAAATCTTGCCAGCCTGAGCTTCTTTCGAATTTACGTCCACGTGATTGCATGTCTGTTAATGCCTGGCCTTGTAGCTTGGCCATACCGGCAACCTTCTTTAGGTGGTAACTTTTTTCCTTTTTTGCATGTCTTTATACAGAAAACCTTTCTTTGTAACTAATATTTCTTTAATTACTGGTGCAAATTTTCTATAATTTGCTGAAATTATGTCCATAATAAGCAGTAATCAGTTCCCAAAACTTTCGATTGTATGTTCTAACCATTGGGTGGCCTACTTTTGTGTTTTTTTGTATAAGTGGGTTGATCTTGTAAGTATGTATTGCATCCGCAGCCACTCATCTTATTCTTGTAGGATTTACTAGTGAAGCAGTAACTTCTCCCTGGTAATGTCCATTGTCCTCTTATGGAATGTGCTTGGCTTGCTCCCCAGTAATCATGACAAAATATAGGCAAGCCGAAATACTGTCTTTCTCGGTTATTTCACGTGGGAATGGTGTTAGTATCTGTATTTAGAGTGTCTCTGTGCTCTTCCGATTGTTGTGTTTATTCTTGGAGCGGAAGCGTATCAAATTCACGTGTTTGTGCTTGTAGCGGTAGTATACGTGCCTGGAAACGGTAACATTGTGCTTTAAGTGGTAATATGCTAGTTTATGGACCCAATCTAGCACTCCAAATGATGTGAAAGTGAGGTCTAAACCCTAAACCATAAACCCCAAAGTGCGTACACACCAAGTATAACACTGCACTGAAAGAAAACCGAAGTAAGTAACCCGAGCTTAATTTCCAAGATCAGAGAATTTACGGCTAATCATCTAATGAGCCATTAACAATTTGGCAGGAGCTGCAAAAGATTACATGACACCACACCAACATTCATATTAGTACTTGTGTTCACTCAAATTCTGGGCTTTCTCCTTTTCAGTTTCTCTAAGTGCAAGCAAGGCTCACAGGTCAAGCAAAATGACACTGTTTTGGATGAACCTTGTTGGGTTTTGTTTAAACTCCCAATATCCTCAATACAAATCTACCTAGCTCCGAGAGCAATAAAACGCTACCCAATAATAGCAACACATAGTTGTAGCAATTACTTAATCAGTTGAATATTAAGAAATTAAGATTAATCCTCACGGTATTATAATTGTATGTGTGAGAAATTCTCCTATCTGTAATTTAGATTATTGTTTGTACTAAAAAATAAATAAATAAAGATTAAATATAGTTTAATATATTTTTTATTTAAAAATATATCTGATATTAAAATAAATAAATAAAACATTTGTCAAATTAAAAAAAGCATTACCATGAGTCATTCAAGACAGAAATTAATTACAAAAAATGAGCCATCCGAACAGGAAAATAATATGCGGTCCCTAAATCTCATCCAGTACAAACATCACACTTGTCAGACTCATAGTCAATCGTCCAACCGAGCCGCACCATAAACCCGCCCAGGTTACCTACCCACCACGCTTCATATCGCACGCAAAAATGGCAAAAATCTTAATTTTGAAACAAACAAAAATTTAAAAATAATTCAAAATAAATAAATAAATAGGAAAAATAGAAAATTGCAGCGCTGCGAGTCCAATTCCAAGAAACTTCTCGTCCGCTCTCACTAGTAAACCCGCAGCCCCATTCTTCGTTTGACCACCGCATAATCTCTCTCTCTCTCTCTCTCTCTCTCGCCCTAGAGCCCTACTGTGTCATTTTTAGATTGTTCTTCTCTCTGTTTCAGTCCAACTCTCTCTCTCTGTTCGTATTGATCCAGACGAACAGAGAAATAAAGTTGACTTTTTGATTGATTTATTGTTCAACTTCATCGTTTTACTTTTCTTTGAGGGTTTTGATTTTTTTGGGGGGCGAAGCGATGGGCTCAGAGGACGATCCGGAGATGCTTTTTCGCAACGGCCGCTTCTGCGCGCCCGGGTTTCGGTTCCATCCAACAGACGAGGAACTCGTCGTCTACTATCTGAAACGCAAAATCTGTAAGAAAAGGCTCAAGTTGAATGTCATCGCCGAGACCGACGTCTATAAGTGGGACCCTGAGGAACTTCCTGGTATGGGTTTATGGTTTTTTTCTTCTATGGGGAGTCTTTGTTGATTATGTGATTTGGGGTTTTGATCGTTGCGTTATTTGGATATGTGGGTTTGTTTGTGTTTTGGTTTTGGAATCGGTTTTGTGCGAATCTTATTTTGTTTGTATGATTGGTTGCGCTAACAAGTGAGAGTCCTGATCCCACGGTCAACCGTTTGGATCAAAGTCCAATGTTTGGCGTTAATTCTTAAACTCTAATCTTAACTGTTTGGATAAAAATCCAACCTTTGGTGATCATGTCATCGAAGTTTCAGTAGTTTTTTTTATATTGCTTTGCTTTTGACGTGTTTTGTATTGGTTGATTGGTTTTGGAGTATCTTTTGTTTGGTTGACTGGATTTGGCCCTGTCGGATTTGTTTGGTTGCCTACGATTGGTGAGATACTTTGGTTACGTTTAATGGGTTCGGTTAACAGGGTTTTTGTTTAGTTTCAGTTTTGTTGTTTGGACACATACTTCTCCGAATTTGCAGTGCCCTTTTATGATATTTGTATGATCTGATCAAATGAACTAGTTTAGTATCAGCAGTTTGTGCTATAATACACATATGTAAGAGTAAAGTATTTTAATATATGTTCTAGCCCTTGGTTTTTAAATATCTAGGTTTTAACATGCAAGAAAATGGTATGTTTCTTATTGATTGTAGGCTTATCTACCTAAACACTCATTTATTTTTGTGTGTGTGTATGTGTGTGGACGGTATGTGTTTAAGTTACTAGAATGTCTTTTTTTGCTTTGTTTCAGCAATTAAGTGGATTTATTTAAGGTAGTTTTATAATTGCTTCTCCGTTTTAAAATGTTAGCTTGGTTTCAGCGTAAGCAATTTTATCAATATGCTAATCTATGCTGTATGTATTCAATAACTGGTTTTGCTCTCTTAATTTTTTATGTTTGAGTTCACAGTTTTTGTTGATTGCATTTTTGGTTACTAACATTTGAAAGTGATATGATATGCAGGATTATCCCTATTGAAAACTGGTGACAGGCAATGGTTCTTTTTCAGTCCAAGAGATCGGAAATACCCTAATGGGGGAAGATCGAACAGGGCGACCAGACATGGGTATTGGAAAGCTACAGGAAAGGATCGTAACATTACATGTTATTCACGGTCTGTTGGATTGAAGAAGACCTTAGTGTATTATAAAGGCCGCGCACCTAGTGGGGAGCGCACTGACTGGGTGATGCATGAGTATACCTTGGATGAGGAAGAGCTCAAGAGATGCCGGAATGTACAGGTATTAGTTGGAACAGCTTCTCTTTCAATATTTTATTGAATTTCTTCTATATTTCTGCAAATTGAAGTCTAAAATGATGTCCTTTTTGTTTTCCCTTCTTTTAGGAATATTATGCTCTCTATAAGGTCTACAAAAAAAGTGGACCTGGTCCCAAAAATGGAGAGCAATATGGGGCGCCATTTAGAGAGGAAGAATGGGCTGATGATGAATTACCTGTAATCAATAGCCCTGCTGATCGCCAAATCCCAGTGAAGCAATCTGTAGATGTTATTTCTGTTGATCCTGTGAAAGTTAATTGTGAAGTCCATTCTGCACTAAGTGACATCGAGGAGTTCATGAAACAGATTGCTGATGAGGCTGTGCTTGAGCTGCCACAAATGAATGGTTACGCTTACACCATACCTCAGGTTCGTAATCTGTCTCTCCTTACTCTTACTTTCACTTTTGTTTTCTTTCAGTGGTAGTTATTTATGGTTAGTGACTATTAGATTTGTAGTATACTGTGTGGCAATCTCTGGTTAAACTTAATTCCAGCTTGTCGTACACAAGGGGGCCTGTGCCATATTTGGCAAACATGGGTGAATCAGAGGTGGTGGATCTGGTTTAGATGTTATCTTAATAGTCATCACAATCAGTATTTTAGTATTAAAGCTGACTGAAATATGATTGCATAAATAAGAAAAAATTATGCTTTAAATTATTTGCATTTTTGTAGTCTTGCGTGCACTCAGTCTCTGTCATGGAGAACATATAATAAATTTTATGCAATTTCATTATGCAGGCTGTGATTGAAGAAGAGACCCAAAGTACTGTGGTTGATCTGTACTCCAGGGAAGTTGTATGTCCAGAACCTAACACAGTGTTTAATCCAAGTCATCACCAAGGCAATCTGCAGGCAAGCTTTGACTTCACACAGTCAGATACACCCCAAATACAACGGTACGAGGCATCTGAAGTCACCACATCTGCTCCTGAAATTCATGAGCAGGGTCCTCCCATACTTCGTGAAGAGGATTTCTTGGAGATGGATGATCTCCTTGGTCCTGAACCTACTATTTCAAACATTGAGAATCCCGTGGATAACTTGCAGTTTGAAGGGATAGATGGATTAAGTGAATTTGACTTGTATCATGATGCAGCCATGTTTTTTCATGACATGGAGCCTTTTGATCAAGGAACAGTTTCTCATCAGCAGTACATGAATTCTCTGGGGAATAATATTGTAGATCAGTTTGAATATCAGTTACAACCCAATCCACCAGCTGTTAACCAAGTTAACCATCAGCTGAATCCTGAATCAACTCAGATGAACAATCAGCTGTGGACACATACTGAAAGAGCAGAACCAAATCAGGGATGTCTCTCGTATTCAACCTCAGGTACATATATCAATGGAGATGAATTATCGATGCTTTTGCACATCTATTATTAAGTGCATGCCTTCAGCTTCGAGAGCTCTTCTAGAAGTATTCTTCTAATGTATCGTTGATTTCAGTGATTGGCATGACTAACTTGTTATATATTTCAATTCCCTTTGCCCCTTTGTGGTACATTGGAATGTCCAACCGAACTTTAAATCTTATTATTAGTAGTCACTAATATAGGTAGTTCCTATCTGGTTTTGTCTAGGTGTGGTATATGAACCTTCAAATTTTGCTTCCCAAGCAAATCAAAATCAAAGCGGCAATGAGGCTGCTGGTGGTCCAAGTCAGTTCTCTTCTGCTCTATGGGCCTTTGTGGAATCTATACCTACTACTCCTGCATCTGCTTCAGAGAATGCTTTGGTGAATCGGGCTTTTGAACGAATGTCTAGCTTTAGCAGGTTGAGAATAAGTAGCGTTAGTGCTAATGTCACTGCAGGTAGTAGTTCTGAAGCTAAGAGGGCAGGCAGAAAGAGAGGTTTCTTCTTCCTTCCAGTTGTTGTAGCACTTTGTGCCATTTTTTGGGTTTTGATGGCAACTCTCAGACCATGGTGGAGATGCCTCTCCGCTTGAGTCTCTAATTGGGAAGTTTTGCTGCTATATATATTTTCATCATGGTGAAATTGATGGAAAACCATTATGGAAACATAGGATTTCAATTATCTATATGAATTTTTATTGTAAAGGATGAATTTTCCTCCTTTCTCTCGTGTAAATAGAAAATTCTAGATATAACTTGCAGGCTATTGTGTTTCATGGTTGCTATTGCTATTTTCCGTTCTCATACTTGCAATTGAACCCTAGTACACATGCAACTGCACCTGCCGTGCGCATGTCAGTGGTTGATTTATTTTATTTTCATTTATTTGGAGGATTCATAAATCAAAAAGGTCTTTACATCATTTTTCTTTCATACGGCGAAATCTAATGGATATAGTCCTCCAAAGTTACTAATGTTCTTTAAGAATCAAGCTTGCCTTATGTAGGACTAAGAAACAAATAAAGGAACTGTTTTTTATTTTATAGGCAGAGCCGCTTGGAATGGCATTGAAGAAGTGTAGCATCTCCAAAGGAGATGTCAAATCCTACATGGCGCTTTTAACGGACAAAAATAACAGCTGAAATTTACTCCAACCGAATTGCTATAGTCTACGTGGACTGGCGAATGAAGCCTCTGTTGTCAAAATTGCCGTCAAGTGCTACAAACATCTTTTGATTAATTTATTATTTCTTTGCCCATCTGGTTGTGGCTTTATTATTTCATTTAATACTTATCTATATTTTTTTTTCTTCTTGTTATTATTTCATGTATCTACTGTCATTATATGCTTTCATTATTATTTTTCTTTTTAATTCTTTTCCTTTGTTATCGTCACTTTGACACTACTATATTATTGAATTTTTTACCGTTGAAAATTTATGTTGATCTGTTTTATGTTATTTTCATCAACCAACGTGGAGATAGATGATTTTTTTTTTTTGTTTAATTGTATTTATGTTACATTTATAATTAATTTATAAGTATTTTAACTTGATTAATGAATTACTCTTAATACTAAAATATAAAAATACATTCATTTAAGAAAGTAATAAATAAATCAACACTAATATAATAAAATAATATTTTAATTTGACATATCGGGTGGAGTGTAAAACTATGCAGGATGTCAAACTGCCACATCAACCATCAAATTTAAATTTAATGTTTGGTATTTGATATCTCTCTTGGAGATGCTCTAGTCAAAGGCTCCAGATCAAGACTTCTTTTTTGTTAGTTGGGGCTTCGGACTTATTCTTTTCTTTTCATTTTCATGAAAAAAAAAAATGGAACCATAGGTCGTTTGATAACCATTTCATTTTTCATTTTTAGTTTTCATCTTATGTGCTAGAGTATAAAAGGAAAACAGGGAGAATGGTAGTGAAAATGAGAGTGAAGATGTGGGATTGAGATGGTAGATGAGAGTGGAAGATGAGAGGGATGAGTAACAAAAGTTGAAAGAAAAACTAAAAACTGAAATATACTTGAAATTGTTTTCACTTTTGTTACTCGTCTCTCCCACCCTCCCCTCTCATCCTATCTCTCAATCTTATCCTCACTCCCATTCTCACTCTCATTTTCCTCTATACCTTAGCACAAAAAATGAAAACTAAAAACTAAAATTGAAATGATTATCAAATGTGGTCAAAGTTTAGCTCTAATTTCATGAATGTCAATTTTTATAAAAAATTTCAAATATAGCAAAAATCTAACTTGAATAGACACAAAATTAAAATCCACATAAGCCTAAAAGTAAACACTTTTAGGGCTCATTTGGTGCCTAGTATTAGATTGGATTGGATAACTCCCTATATTTGAAGCATGTTAAAGGAAGAAATGACAAAAATCTTGACCAAGTTGAAGGTAGAAGATGAAGTATTCACGAAGAAAACTTATCTCATCTACTCCCCACAAAATGGTAGGATAGCAACACCGTATAACTTATCTCTCCTAATCTCCCCAAAGTGGAGAATCATTCACCTCTACCTTCATTTCCTCCTTCAATATACCTTAGAGTTAGTGACTTATCCAATCCAATCCAATCTAATCCTAGAAACCAAATGAGCTTTTGCTGTTGGTTGAAAGATTGAGGGATATGATTGTTCATTCTTTTGTTTACCAGTAAAAAGTGATTCTCTTTACTCGAATGTTTACAAGATTCACTGATAAATCAACAATTATAATTTTAGTAGTCATAATTTACCGGCATATTTGCTAAATTTGGTAGTTTCAATGGAAATTGAAGAAAAGAGAAAATTAAAAATAAAAATAATTAGGGCAAAATGAGAAAGTTTCAAACATAAATAAGGATAATTTTCTTCATGGGTCAGGGTCTTTGTGAGGCTTTACCCCTAATGGATCAGTTTGGGAAAATTTTCAAGTATGAAGTTCGGGATAGGGCGGAGATGCTATTTCAATCCCTTGCCCAAATTCTCCCCTTTTAAAATATACTATATGTATTTGGGCACTAGAATTACTTTCTTTTTAAAATATTGCACTGAAATTTGGGCAGGGGCTGCGCCCACAGGAACAAATTATGACATCGGCTCTCCTACTTGAGGAGAACATTGGCAGACACCCTTCCTAAGTGCAATGGAGGTCACCAACCTAGGCCATGGGCCTTCTTGATTGCCCATAGACCCTGTCCTGGTAAGTATTTTTACACATGCTCATCCTTTTGTATTTATACGCGCCCACCTCAAACCCCCAGTCTATACATGGGCAATGTGGGACAGGTACACGCATATTGGTTTTACTAATTGTGCTTATATTGCAAAGCAAGTTCCCTAGTTTCACTAATAGTCGTTTGATAGTTGCACTTGATTGCATGACAAATTCTAATTTATGTAACAGCTACAATTTGTTTAGTACTATGGTTTTTCATTTAGGGTCCCGGACAAATTTTATTTAACAATCAAAACCATCTATTTTTCAAGTCTTATTTAATATATCATTATTGTAAAAAATTAAAAAAATAGAAAACCATTAAGACATCACGGTTTTTCAAGAGAGAAAACACTAAAACAATCATCATCTAATTGAGTGGTCAAATGATTTTGGATTCAAGTGATTTTTTTACAGAGATGAGCTTTGAGGGAATATCTAAAAATTAGACGGTTCGAATCATTGAAATACAATCTGTGGCAATGGCGGACCCAACATTTTTTCAGGGAATGGGCAATATTTAAAAGGCTAAAAGATCTAAACAAAATTTAGACAACCACATACCCTTAGAATTTAAACAATACTAATGTCATTCATAATTCATGAAGGAAAAAAAAAAATAACATTACAAACAAAACATCAAAGCCTCTTTGAGGCATTTAGTCAAACACTTAAGCATCAAATCATTAAGGAGTAAGCTTTTTGAGACATCAATTTTTTTGACAAGAAAAATTATAAATCTACTAATTATTATTGAAGCATAATAATCAATTTAATATAATCAAATATAAATACTAATTGTCATTTAAGCACAATAATCAATCCCAAAATATAAAATACTCCATCGGCCATACAACTAATAAAGAGGAGGGGGGAAATAAAAGTGAGAAATAAGCTATAAAAGCCACATGAAATATTAACTAATAATGACTTATCTTCAAGACTAACCCATGAACACTTTCCCACTGAAGAAAGCTTTGAGAGATTTGGGAAGTGATTTTGGGATTGTGGGTTCTCTATCAGGTAGAAGATAGAAGGGAATTCTATCTACGTGGCACATGGTTGTCATGGATAATAAAAATGCTTTTTGAGCTGGAGAATAATAAAAAGTTTAAAGTAGTAAATTGTTGAAAGTTAGAAGAATTGCCTCAAAACTCCCCATTTCATTAACAGGAAAGGAAACAAAAGTTTTACAAAGACGGCGTCGTTTGCGCTGCAAACAAATGAACCCAAGTCATCTTCCTCGTTTTGAAAAGCCTTGCAACACACCTAAGATGCAGAACCTTGGCACCAGAAGAGGGGCTTACTCTGGCCTCTCTACAGAATTTTCCGGCGAGGGGAGCTGCAACTGCACCTCCTTGCGCCTCTGTGGGTCCGCCACTGGTGGGTCCTACAAGGTTGCCTCTCAAAACTAACGGGTTTGCATGTATAGACCACCGCACATTGTCTTTCAATGATATGAACGTCTAGTATTTCGATATCTCATCAAATACCATTTATATAAAAAATTACCTAAGTCCGAAATCACTTGACCACTCAATTACATGGTTATTATTTTAGACCTTGGAGAATGAATTGACATCTTGGAAGTTGATGCTGAAAGACATTACTTTGAGCCACCTTCCCTGGATCGGTCAGAAGAATAAAATAATCACTTTTTAATAGTTAAAGAGAAGAAAACAACATATTTACGTATCAGTATTGGAATGATTCCGATTCCTACTTTTGAGTGTTTATTAACACATGAGTATTGGAATGATTCCAATTCCTAACTTCCACTGCGTTTGCTAACACATAAGGAATAATAAAAAAATGTAGATTCCATGTTAAAATCAGGAAAGGAAGCAACAAAGGGGAGTAGTTAATCTGATTCTCATATCTTGATTACCCTATCTAAAAGTTCCCAGATTCATGACTTCTCTCATCTCTGTTTGGCACAAAAATCAAGAGGTAATATATTTGAATATGTTTTTTGCTTCTTTTAACACAAAATCAGTTTTGCAATGACAAGTAGTGAACCGGTTGTATAGACTCTAGAGAGGATAAACAAGAATTGATACATCAAAATATGAGAAAACAAGCCTCACAAATTAAAATTTGGGTCAATACATCTTATTTGTTGTCTGAAAGAATTGAAGTTTCGAATGTAAGTAACCAGTAAAAAAAACAAGAGTTGAGTTGAAATGATAGCACAGAAATCGATCGTCTATGATATTAATTTATACTCCGCGGGGAGGAGTGGTACTGGCTGAAGATTGGGTCAGTAGACCCCAAGCTCCCTGGTGGTCATTATGTCCTGTGATGGCCTCCCTTGTCCTCCGCAAGGAGTGGTGTACTAGCTGAGCAGTGTAGGATCTGGTTTGTGACTGGTTTTGTTATGGTCCTGTTTTGTGTTTAGGAGTTTCTTTGTGTATTGTTATCTTTTCTTTGTGGACTGCTGTCAATGGTTGTAGCTTGTGGTCTTCTGTTTCAATGAAGCATATTTTACCACCCCCCCACCCCCAAAAAAAAACTTTTAGATTAAATCCAAAAGTGGGTGACTACGTGTAATATAGTGTAGCACATGAGTATGTCCAAGTGGTATAATTCGTCCACATGTAAGTGGATATATATTCTTTTTTGTTGCTTTTCTTAGCCAAAGTTAGAAGGGGAAAGGAATTTTGCCACACACACTGCCATAGTGCTATTGGAATTTGAACATGAGCCTGTTGGTCTACAAGTTAAGATCATTTTCCACTGTATTAGACTTCGTTGGCAAGTAGATATTTATTATAATATAGAGCCGAGGAGAAGGGGACGGTAAAACTAGATTTTGTGCTTTTAAAAAAATTGCTTATGGAATCAAATAAGGGTTTAAGTCAATTGGCCAAGACAATGTCTTCTCCTTTTGTACTGAGTTCGAACCTCCTATACTAATAGCTTTTTTATTTTAGACTTTTTATCACAAATTGTCCATGAAGTTTACGAAATTATCACCTTTATCCATAACATTTTTTTGTGACACTAGTCCTTGGTTACCATCACACATCAAAATGGTCTCTGTTAGTTTCCATCAAATTTTTGTTAAATTGCTGACGTGACATATGTGTGGAGCCCACACATTTAATGGTATAGAGCCACGTGATTTTAAATATAATATAATATTTTAAAAATATTTTTAAAACTTAAAATTCATAAAAAATTAATTAATTAATTAAAAGCAACATAAATCTTTTTATACATTTTTAAATATCTTTCATGCTATGTTCAAATATATATATATATATATATGTGTGTGTGTGTGTGTGTGTATGGAGGGAGATAGAGAGAGAGAGAAATTTTTAAATATATAAAAAAGATTTAAGTTGCTTTGAATTTATTTTTTTTTATGAATTTTAAGTTTTAAAAATATTTAAAATATATTATATTTAATGTCATGTGGTTCTATACTATTAGATGTGTGGGCTTCCACATTTCATGTCATCAATTTAATGAAAATTGTGAGTTTAATAACAAATAAAGATCATTTGATGTATGGAGAATAAGACCACTAAGTGCAAAAAGTTAAACAAAAGATGATAATGGTGTAAACCTCAGAAACTATTTGTGATAAAAAGCCTTTATTTTATTTTAAAGTCGTGTTTGTCAAAACAAAAAAAAATGTTGCAGACGGGAGAAAGACTTGCTGGGGTTCAAATAGAGCCTTCTTTCATTTTGTTTTTTTGGTTTTATTTTTTATTTATAGTAATTAAATAGGTTGGATTGCAGTAAAATGAGACACAAACCCGAATTGACCCGGATTCCTGTAATTAAAAGGAAAAAGGCCAAAAAACATTCAAGAGGGCAGTTTCTTGATTCTCTGCTTTCCTTCACGAGATCGAGTCTCTAATCTCTCTCTCTCTCTCTCTCTCTCTCTCTCTCTCTCTCTAAATCCTGAGCTTCTCTGCCTTAAGGCACTGGTTGCGAGCCTTTGCTGTTTTACTTTGCATTCTCCAATTTCAGAATTCACAAATTCGTATCGAATTTAGGGTCTTTAATCTGCATAGTTGTTATTGTCAGAGTTTTTAAGAGCAAACAGTGAAAAGCGAAGACAAAAAAGAATGGTAAGGAGGAAGAAGATGAAGCAGTGCTTCACCTTCTTCTTCTCCTATTAATTCATGGCCGCTTCTCAGCACCGCTGCGTTTTTGGTACTCTCCCTTATTCTGATTCATTCTTTGTTTGTTTCCCAGGATATTCCTTTAGAAAATAAAAATGCAATGATGAAATCTTGTGGCTTTCGATTTCAAATCCTACTCAATTGCAATGGGTTCGAATGGCAATTACTTTTCCCTTAACTTTAAGGGTTTTGTAGAAATTGGCTGAAAATCTTATGTGGGTCTTTGGGTAAATTGTAATATTTTTCTTTTGTTGTGGTTAAATTTGTTGTGATGCAGTGGGGAATATACCTTATGATGCCACTGAGGAACAGCTTATAGAAATCTGCCAGGAGGTTGGCCCTGTTGTATCTTTCAGGTTAGTCAGTTGACTCACTTCCCAATTAGAAATTAGAAATTTAACATAAACCCGTTTCTTCCTGAACCCTAAATTGAATTTCTAGAACCAAAAGAAAAAAAAATTGAATATCATATCTCTTTGAATCCTATTTATGCTTTATATGATTCGCTTGGAGGTCAATATATCATTATTCCCGAAGGAAAATATTTAATCTTTAACCGCAAAATTATACCTAGATTTGTTGTCATTTTCTAATTCTATACTAGATGCTTTTTAATTCAAAGGTTGTTAAATAAGTTCTTGTGTTTGCAAAGTTATATGTTTTCGGATGTTAAATACGTTAAAGATAACTTTTGGAGTGAATTCAGAAGCGAAGTTCTGATTTTGCTTGAGCTAGCTATTTCCATTTAGAAGGTTGATATTTTATGAAATTATATCACTTAGGGAATCAAGATTAGTGGAAACTACTATATGATGTAGATAGTGTATGCTATATACCCAGACTTATGGGTGGGTTGAAAGTAGAAACATTTGTTGAATTTGTTTTAATCTGTACATCCTTTTTGTTTCAGACTAGTTATTGATAGAGAGACTGGGAAACCAAAAGGTTATGGATTTTGTGAGTACAAGGATGAAGAAACAGCTCTAAGTGCTCGGCGTAATCTTCAGGGTTATGAGATCAATGGGAGACAATTACGAGTTGATTTTGCTGAAAATGACAAAGGTGCTGACCGAAATCGAGAACAGGTACTAGGAGACTTTTAGCTACAATATTTTCCCCATTTTCTTTGCGCTTTTTTTTTAAATAACAAATTTCCTGAAGTATTGTTATAAGCAGTATTGTATTCTACTTTTCTTTTACTTTCCCATGCCTTTTATTAGAAGGGGCGTGACCTAGAAGAATATTGTACTATGATGCTAAATTCTTGGATTGCAAATCTGATCTGGATTGCCCGTATAAATTGCTGTGATCTTGTATTTGTTGACTCGTTGAAGAAGTTCTGCAGTGTTTCATATGCTTGACTGTGGTCTTGTATTTGTTGACTCGCAGAAAAAGTTCTGTAGTGTTTCATATGCTTGACCTTTGATTTGGAGTTAAGAGCCCATACGGGCGAGTTACACTCATAATTTTGCTGTTTGCTTTCATTATTCAGACTTTTATCTGTTAGTTAGTTTATTACAGTATTGTTGGCATTCTAAAACCCTTCTTTTTCAAATGTTCTGCATTTTATCTGTTAGATTATTACTTTTGCTATAGTACTGTTTCCCTGGAATTTGTCCAAATTAGCTAAATGACTGGTATCAATCATCTTGATTTGAAAATAGCAACAGGTAGGTGTTATAAATTTCGTTTTTATTGTAAGAGTAAAGTAATTATTTTTCACTTGCAGGGTCGTGGTGGACCAGGACTGACTGCAAATGTTGGTTAGTTTTCTTCTCTCATTTTCTGTCCTTTTTTTTCCCTCTTATTTATTATTTGACCTAAGAGAAACCTGAAACTGTGTTATTCTTTTTTCTTATGGGTGCATCATAGATCCACAAAAACAAGTAGTGGGCCCATCTGTTCATGTGGAAGCTCTTCAACATCAGCCAATTGGTCTCCATATAGCTATAACTGCGGCAACCGTCATGGCAGGAGCTCTAGGTGGTGCTCAGGCTGGTTTGCAGTCTAGTCAAAATAGCTTGCAGAATCAATTGGCATCAGCCAATGATCCTTTGACACTTCATCTGGCCAAAATGTCTAGGGGTCAGTTGAATCAAATAATGTCGGAGCTCAAGGTGAGCAGTTTGACTGAAGCTTATATCTTTATTCTGGATCCATCTTGGTATGTTTTTCATACTCTTTCTGATGATAGGTAATGGCTGTACAAAACAAAGAACTAGCTCGTCAGCTATTGCTTGCAAGGCCACAGTTGCCAAAAGCACTTTTCCAGGTAAATTTCTACTATTTGTATTGGTGTTTATGTTGTACAGGTTTCAATCTGTAAATTTATTTTATAATATTACACTTTCGTCATTTAAATTGGGTTTCTTGTGTAATTTTATTAGAGAGTTTTGCTTGACGTCCTGTAACAGAAGATATAATTGAGCTGTGTATTTCTGGTTTCCTTCTGAAACTAGGTCATTTGGATTTACTTTTTTCTACAGTTTTTCTCCTCTGTTTTATCGGCATCCTCCTTATACCCTTTTTTTACTTCAATTCTTCTTGAACGAGATGAAGTTGTTTGAATAATTACTTGTAAAAAGGTGACAAATTATTGTGTCAAAGTGGGACTGTCCTTATGGAATAAGGCATATTGAAATTTTTATATATCTTCCTTGCCCTCCCGTCTCACTGGTCTCAACACAGATGGATGTGGATGTTATATGCACAAACTATTAATTAAGGGGTCAAAGCTGTTTACATTTCAATTATGTGCGTATAACATCCACATCCATCTGTGTTGAGTTTTAAATCTAGAAACACCCATCTCAATGCATTGAGTATGTATAGTTAGGTATGCTTGTTTCCATGTTTTTCTTTAACCTTTTTATTTATAGAATTTGATATCTTAACTTTCTTTTCAGGCTCAAATAATGCTCGGAATGGTGAGCCCGCAAACGGTTCGTTTCTCCTCCTAGAACTATCTATTGTCATAACAAGATTGTTAAGTACTTGAACTGGGTTGACCTTTTAACACCTTGACTCTCCTTTTTCAGCTGCAGATGCCAAATATCAGGCAAACTTTAAGTCAGCCCTCACAGCCTCCATTCAATGAGGGCCAGCAGGGTCAGCCACCAGCTGTTCAAACCCTTTCTGAGCTACCCCCTCCTGCACAGAATAGGTTGCAAGCTGGGTTGGTGCCCAAAGCGCAAGAAGGCCAATTTTCTTCGGTACCTCAAAATCCATTGGTTCGGAGCCAGTTATCTGCACCCCAACAACAACACATGCAACCTCGAATGCAGCTTCCACAACATGCAAACCAACATGTCTTGCAACAGGCCCCATTGCTTGGGCAGTCTGGAGTTACAACACTTCCTTCCATACACCCCCAGTCTTCAGGCGGTTTGCCCATTCGACCGCAAACTCAACTTGCAAATTCTTCTATTTCAAATCAGAAAATGCAGCCTCCTTTGCTACAGCATCCTGGTCTGGTCGGACGTGCCAATTTGGGGCATAACACTCAGATGGTTCGTCCAAATGCTTCTGTACATCAGTCTCGTTTTCCTCGCCCTCTATCTGATGCCAGCTTTCAGGTGCCAACTTTTTCTAATTCTTGTCACATGAATAGGCAAATATTAATATCTAGCTGTTGTTTTGTTTTATGTTTTATTTTTTATTTTTTATTTTTATAATTGGAAGAAAAATATCCATCCTTTCCTTCTTCGTCTTGGATGTCTACTTCCCACCAAAGGAGAGGATAAGAAAAAGATGATTAGTTGTGTTGATGCATATAATATTTTGTTAAGCTGGATAAAATTTATACATAATTTATTTTGCATGTTTTGTATTTCTGTAGTTAACAGTCGTAAAATCTCTTCCACTTTTCTGATAAGGAAGGTTACTTGTTTGTATTTACAAATACAAAGAACTAGGGTGGGAAAAAACTACCTCACCTTTCTAGTCTTTAGGTGCTTTTAGTTATCTTGCTAGTTTCACTATTTGTTGGTGTTATTTAACTTGCTATATTTGTAACAGCCTGGTCCCTCAATGTCTTCGGGAATGTCACTGGCAGTCAACAGGGATGATAATTTATCTTTTGAATCAGTTAAGCGCCCTGCAAAGCAAATGAAGTTGGACGATGGAAGGAGTACCTCTTTGTCAGCAGGGCGTCTGAATGTGTCTAATGCCAATGGATCTGCATTGCCTCATGTTTTTGGAGCTGGCTCAATGCCTGGGAAGCCTGTTCCTAACCCAGAAGAAGTACAGCAGTCTGAGAAACAAACTTCTCAGGTAATGTCTTCCCTTGGTGATTTTTTTGTTTTGTTTTGTTTTGTTTTTGTTTGTTTTGTTCCAGTTTACTTCTCGTGTCTTTGCTAGTTTGGTCTTTAAACCGGACATTATTGTGTAAAAAGAAAGATGTCTTGCTCTCAGTGATGCAGAAGGTTTTTTATTTATTTAGCATTTTGATTAAGCCTATATTAAATTAGACCATCCAACTCAGAACCAATAACTAATTGGCATTGGTGGAGCCTGATGTGAGAATTTATATTCTTAACACATCCCCTCACGTGTGGGCTCACAAAGCCAAACTCATGGTTCAATTATATGGTGCAAATTGGGCCTCAACATGGATGAACTTCTTGTTCTGGTATCATGTTGCAGATACAGCATCAAATGGAAAACCAAATTGCATTCATGGAAAGATGTAGGATTTCATAAATTGAAATGTTAGGCTTTAAAAAAACATGTGGGATTTTGTACTCGGCAGATTTTGGAAAAGTGTTTGGATTTCCACATATTTGAGTAGCTGAAGGATTTCGTTTTTTTTTTTTTTTTTTCCTGATAATGGGTTTTTCTTTATAATATTTTTGGTGAACTTTTGGTGTTCTCTTAACTCGGTTTAGAAATGAAATATCAATTACAGATGAACTGTTGGTTCTAAGCCATCCCTAGAGATGATTCAACAACTCGAAGTACCTTTTTTTCGTGTGTTCTTGATAAACCAGCATGTATAACATAAAGACTTTGCCCCTGAATCTTAGTACGTTTAACTCTAGTATGTAGTTTATAGTGTCCACTGTATGTACTTATTAAACTGTATGATAATAAAAGTTTCTTCTTTTCCAAAAAATGTTGGGCAAGAAATGCTAAATGGTAGTTGCCAATTTCCCATTTTATCTGAGTATCTGAGATCATATGTTTTCTTTTTCTGTCTCAGCTTCCACCTGGGGTGGAGTCTGCTCTACTACAACAAGTTTTGAGCCTAACACCTGAAAAGCTGAGTTCATTGTCTCCGGAACAGCAACAACAGGTCATTAAACTCCAACAGATGCTTCGGCAAGATCAGATTCAGCCATCGTAGCACATAGTCATAGATGATCGGTTTTGATGCGGCAATTCATTACATACATGTGCAGGCACCAACTTGCTTGCTCTACAACAACATAAAGCTTGCTATTGATTCAATCAATTTTGATTGCTTGTAATATTATGCCCACATAAGAGTCAGATCAATGGATCTGCAGTGCACGAGGCACCATATTATTCACGTAGCTTACACAAGCTTGTGTTTAGTGTAATCAGTAAATTAGTTAGAATAGGAAAATTTTGGTTAGTTTTTGTATCACAAAAATTTAAATTTATCTTCACTTGCATGCAATTGTCGCTTCACTTTTGATCAGCATCTTCTATTTGTACTTTTGCTCCCTACGTGTACTTGGTTTGAGGTAATTCAAAAAAGTGCATCGGCATCTTGTATCACTTCATGATCTGTATCGACACTTTGTTCTCCAGACTTGATCTGTTGTTTTTAGTTATTTACGTGTACTTCTTTTTCTTGGTTATAATTTATGTGTTACTTCTAAGCTTGTCCAGATCTGCTGTCTCCGAATTTCCTATGCCCGTCCCTTGCATAAATTTTTGACATCTCTCCCCAACCTTAACAGGTCACGAACATTGGTTAATTCCTATTGAGAAGTAAAAAATCTGATCTTTTCTGTCAGTGCTTATGGATCTTCTACTTGCACATTCGGCCTTACTTTCTCATAGAGGAAACATGAAATTTGAGGACAGCAGATCTGGACTCCTTTTAAAGCATAGTGAGCTGATTTGAGGACAGTAGATCCAAGACTCAGCGTAGAAAGTTGATGCTTATGAGGCTAATTGTACTGTAAGGTTATTTGGTGCGGCAGACTATTGTGAACTGGACTAAATTCTAGGACTATCTTGGATTAGTTCGAATTGGTTTAAGTTGGATTAAGTATCTTGAAAATTTCCTACGTTTGGTGTTCGTCGGACTAGAAAGCTAGATTGCAAAAATAGTAAAGATCTATGTTTGGTGCTGTGTCAAACTAAAAAATAATTATTTTATTAATTTCTCTATTTTTCTGTTTTCGTTTTTTTTCCTAATGTTTTCTTCTTTTTTTCCTTCCTATTTTCATTCAAAAACATTTTTTTTTCTTCCCTCCTACCTACTTTCCACTCTGACCCATAAAAAAAAAAAAAAACTTTTTCCATTCAAAAACAATTTTTTTTCCCTCGTCTCTCGAAAGCACCCTATTTCTCCAGACTAACCCAAAACCTTCATCTCCCTGCTGCAGAAAAAAATAAGGAAGCATGCTTCCCTGGCCTCCCTAGTTTTGATTTAGGTCTTTCAACTGGCCTTTGGGCTAGCTAGATCTGCTTCCCCATCCCTTTATACTGTTGGAGGTCTTTATTGGCAGAGACTTGCCAGATGACAGAGCCAACTCATTGATTTGAGCTTTTCTCTCTCTTGTACGCCACCAGGAAAGCTCTTCTTCCTTCCCTTTCAATTTGGTCAATGATATATCATATTATTGGATATTGAACTTTTTGGTTTTGTTGGTTTCCTTAGTTTGTCTATATATCAATCTGCCTTTTGACTAGCCCAAGCCAACTTGGAGCGGCAACTAGAGTTAATTGAAACTCATCAGCAAGTTTCGATTGGGTCTGTGGTGGTGGGATTTTGATTCAAGCCAAGGGTCGGACTCGCGTGTTCAAAACAGCGCTCTCGCTATTTTGCGAGCCATATTTCGGCATCGCTGTATTAGACAAGCGAGTCCGGGGTTTTTTACATTGATGGATTATACAATCCCATTTAAGTTAATCCTCTCCTTTACCAAACATGAGTTTCAAGTATTATATAACACAGTTCAGTCCAATGAGGCATGGTGAGGCATACCAAACATGAGTACTATTTATAGTGCTAATGGTAGTTAACAAATATTATTGGGTTTAAAAAAACTATTATTAGCACTCAAAAAAGTCATTATGCACTCGACTTTGTAATATCGTTGCAATAAAAGTGTATTTCAAATTAAATACAAAATACCGATCACAGAACAATAGCATTATTTGAATCTAGTTAAAATGTTTCAACTTAAAGCAACACTAGAGTTTTAAAGGCATCCACAATCATATCGAGTGTGACGAGTCATATCACTAAAAGAGCTGTCATCAAGATGATACACACAAATTTGACAATCAACCCTGAATCTTGTTGTAGCAAACCAGCAAGATAAGTTTGTGTTGACAGCAGCACCAATCTCATCCTTCTTTTTCACATACTTATCCAAAGCCTCTTCACTTTCATCATCATTATATGCCTTGCCCTTGATTTTTTATCATAATTTTCAGCTAACTTCTGAGCCAAACATCTGGCAATGACAATGGAGTCTTCAATGCCAGCAGAGCCACCCTGGCCAAGGAAAGGTCCCATCGTATGCATGGCATCGCCAGCCACTGTCACGCTTCCTTTTCGAAAGTTTCCTACCAGAATGTCCCACGGCGAACGGTATCTCAAGCGTGTGTTAGATAATGATTCTGTGTCACTCTTGCTTATCATGTCTATCATTTCTGAAGGGAAGTCTTTGATTGCTTCTAATGTCAGTTGCCGAATGAGCTCTGGATCCTTTGGAACCTCCAACCCTGTTCATATAAACAATTTCTTTCATGTATGTAATCAGAATTCAGTCATGGTTCTACAATAGTTTGAGCAATTTTTCATTTTGATTCCGTAAATTGTATTTTGTCCAATTAGCCTTAACAATTAAAGCCAAATCAGAATGGAAGTGTCAAATTAATTCATAGAATGTCAGTGTGACGCACGTGTAGAAATATTTCGATCTTGTGCATATGTAGGCTTTAGGCTAGCACAAAAGAAAAGGTCACAAAATACCACATGAGGGCGTCGTGTGATTATTTTGAGAGTTAATTTAATGAAAATCCGCTTTAAAGAAAATAAGAGGTTTTTTTCAAAAAAATTTAATACAAGATGTGTCTAAATTATAAGGGGAAGAAGGTTTCTCACACACCATAAAGGTGTCATGTGATTTGAACCTAAGACCACGGGTTTGCAAGTCAAGACATTTTTCCTTGACTAGACTCCATTGACTAAAGAAGAGGAGATTCTAGTTGATGAAAACTCTAAATTGGTCATTTGATTAACTAGAGGAATAAGAATAAGATTGAAAAAATAGGAACAGTGTGGACCGAGATAGAAAATGACCTAAACTACAAGGATCAAAATTATAATTTAGCCCCACTCGCCAGACCTGAGCCAAATTGGTCGATGTGTGCATTAGCTAGCCTAGACATCTTATGGTATTTATAAAAAAAAAATTATAGTTTGGCCATTTTGCCTAGAAATATGAAGATTATATTCACTTCTATGTGCGATCCACAAAATCATATAGCTGGAGTGGATGGAATCCTAATTGTAATTGATTTTGTGTTGTAGAGAAGAATCAAGAATTTACCTCCTCTACCATACATGACTTTCTGAGTGACGAACCAATAAACCAATTTATTATGAATGGGTATTCTTCCAACTGTGCACTTGTCACCCTTAACTTGGACAAAATGGTTCCCAAAATGATGACCACTTGGATACATTGTAAACCTCTAACCTCCGATAATGAGAAGAGCTTTGATGGTTTTAGGTCAAGAAAATCCGCAACAACTGAGTTGGTTCCATCACATCCAATCAAAACCTGACACGTATAATTTTCATTTTGGCTTAATATTATTTTTCATTGGAAATTGACAAATGAAATATAACTTTGTTCACCTTGGCTTTGATGGAGCTTCCATTCTGGAGATGAAGACTTGGACTGGAAGTTGATGAGTCTAACCTAACAGAGAGTACTTGGCATCCAAGGCGTATGGTGCCACGTGCTGCAAGCTCTCTGCTAGTGCTATGATAGATCCATCCGTTTCAGGCATCTTGTTTCCCCACCTCTATAATTGATTATATTACAAACAATTATAACATGTTACATAATTTGTGTGACACTACTTGTGTGTGTGTCCCTTTATTCAAATTATAAGGTTAGGCCTTAAAGATACATACTTCATGTAAACATGAAAGAGGTGGATTAGTAAGAGTAATGTTAATTACCAGAAAGAGGTGGTTTTCTTTTTTACTTACATTGATTTGTTTTTAGATTTCTTTACAGGTTTGGTTTTGTCATGCCTTTCTTCATCTTTCTTTTGTTCTTTAATAATATAGAGGATAGGAGGTAGGGAGGGCTCCCTAAAGTGTAGGTCCTCTCTCCTTTCGGGCCAAGAGTGGATGTTTGCATTATCTGACCGTCATTAAGGAGCAAATTTCGCCTAATCTTCTATTTTAAAATGACTTGAACAGATTTGATGAAAATATATGATGACTATAAGCATTATTGATGTACGAAATATGCAGAAATTAACTTGGGTCATATATACTCACACTTACCCAAGCGGTATTTCTCGTTGCTTCCCACTATTGAGGCATATGTCTCTAGCCCTAAGTATGAAAATAGCAATAACAAAAACAATAATAGTATAATTAATTGTGAAATTTTTTTTTTTGATAAATACAGATATGGACATATATACCCTTGAAGCGGCATGGCAGTCTGCGTCGGAGCTTTGAGGCCACACCGAGTTCGTCCAAAGCTCGCCAACCATTTGTTCGAATTGTGATTCCTGCCCAGTGGCTGCAGGGATTCTGATCTTTCCAACACCACACTCCTCAAACCCTTCCTACATAAGTTCCATGTACTAAATCATGTTGATCTTTACATATAAAATAATTACTATAATTGCCAGAGGGTATAACTCAATTCATTATGAGTATTTGGCCTCAAGTCCTCCTGTGACAGGTTTGAAAACCCCAGATACTCATGAATGCTTGTATGTAAGCCCCTTTTTCCCAATTGCTTGTACTTAAAATAAATAAATACTATAATTAAGCATAAATTAATCAACTACTTGTTCCGTTTTGAAATATACTCCAGTAGTAGTGAAAAATCAAAGTAGCTATGAAGAGCGAGCAAGGGCAGTGCAAGGCCGCAGATTCCACCACCAACTATGGCAATCTCTATCTCTTCAGCTACTTCCATATTTCTGACCACCCCCCCCCTCTCTCTCTCTCTCTCTAGAAATATTTGCTCTGGGTACAAATATATTTTTAAACTCATTCCTCAGTATGAGTCCTACCATGTCAGCAGCTTTGTCCTTTTCCAAAAACTTAGAACATCTCTAGGAGAGTTTAGCGGATTCTAGATTAAATAACTAGAAAGCTATTATAGCATCACAAGCAGTGTTTCCTCCAGCAATGTTCTCTATTTTGACTAATCTGAAATTTTTATTTTATTTTCTCTTCTTTTTCTCCCTTTTTCTCTTGCAAATCTAATATTAAATAAAAAAGTAGAAACCCAACCTTACCACCCTCCCAAATGTCTCTGTCTCCCTCTTCCTTTTTCTCTTTCATCCTAGCCAAATTCTCTCTCCTCCTTGCTAGATGTAGAGAGCCAAAAGTTGGTTCTCCAAAATAGAGAGCCAAGTAGGGAGTTTGCTCGAGGAGGATTTTCCTTCTTTTTAGCTAAAGTAGCTAGGAATAAGAGGATAGAGAGTCTGTTGAAGATGCTCTTAAGGAGTCTTAAGCTAGCTAGCCAGCTAGGTGCTTACCTTTGAAGTGTATAAGGTTTTCAGATCCTACGATCATATTGTGCTACTTGGAAAATGACATGTAGGGTTGATTGTTGAATGCCCAAGGATTTGTACTAAACAATGTTTAGTGGCTTTTGGGTACTCTAAGAAAGAATCTTTACATTTTTAAAAGTTAGAAATAAAATGGTTCATAAAACAGTCCCTATTTCATTCAGGACATAAAAATAACTCATATCAAGCCATTTCTCCAATCTATTCACAATTGTTTGATTTCCCAAGATAGATTGCTTATGTCTCACTCATATTTTCTCATTGGCCGTTCGGTTCAAAGTTTACGAGCTTGGAGTTGGAGAATGAGTATAAAAGGGCGTTATGAACGGCTTGTGGGGAAATTGATTTATTTAGCTCATACTCGTCCTAATATTGCATATGCAGTGAGTGTAGTGAGTCAATTTACGCATTATCCTAGTGAAGATCATATGGGTGTTGTGATGCGTATTTTGAGGTATTTGAAAGTAACTCATGGCAAGAGGTTAATATTTTCCAAGTATGGTCATACAGATGTGGAAGGGTATAAGGATGCTAATTGGGCTGGTTCAGTCACTGATAAATGTTCTACGTGTTGGTGGTAATCTTGTTACTTGGAGGAGTTAAAAGAAAAAAGTGGTGTCTCGGTCTAGTGTTGAAGCTGAGTATTATGGGATGATGATAGGATGCTAAGGGTGTTTTAGTCTTTTGCATTAGCAATTAATTGACTATATTAGGAGTTTAATTAGTATTGTAAAGGAGGTTGAATTGTATTATGTTTGAGTAATAAAAATAGTGTATTCTTTCTGTACATTTGGGTTAAGGTCGAACGAGGTTCTATGTTTGTATCGATTTACGGACAATCGTATCTTTGCGCTTGAGGTCACCATGGATTCTCGTATCTCTAAGCTAGAGGCCACCATCGATGCTTTCATGCGTGCTTTTGATCAGAAATTTAGTCAATTGGATACCAAATATAATCAATTTCGTCGCGATGTTTCGGCTCATCGTGATTCTACCTTTCCCGACAACTCTGGCGATGGTAATCACGAACCGCATCCTGATTCTGTTTTTCCATCGCAGCGTTCGCCATTGATGAAGATGGAGTTTCCTCGATTTTGTGATGGTGATGATCCCCTTGGGTGGATTTACATAGGGGAACACTACTTCGACTATTTCTCTGTTCCTGATGCTCAGAAAGTCAAGCTTGATTCCTTCCACATGGAATGTGAAGCTTTACAATGGTTTCAATGGTTGGACTGTATTCATCGATTTCCAAGGTGGGAGGATTTTAGCAAGGCATTGTGTCAAGAATTCGGATCTTCCGATTTGGAAGAGTGTGCCGAATCTCTTTTCAAGTTGAAGCAAACAGGATCTTTACGAGATTATATCTCGGAATTTCGTCGTCTTGCTAATCGCACCCATGATATGACTCCATCTATTCTTCGCAGTTGCTTTATTGGAGGTCTAAAGAAGGAATTGCGCCATGATGTCAAGCTATTACGGCCTACTTCGGTTCAAGAAGCTTGTGCTCTTGCCTCACAACTCAATGCCAAGTTTCTTGATTTAAAGCCTACTATTCCTTTTCGTCATAATCCTCCAGTTTTTGTCCCGCCGTTTCAACCCAAGGTGGAATTGCCGTCTAAATGGCACAAGACTAAGGCTTTACTCTGGTGCTTTTGGATGTACGCTAACATACAACCTGTAAATTTGGCTGTAATTGAAACAAGATGATTCACACTTGTATTTCAATTAAATTTGAGCAACATGCGCAACATTTTTATATTTCTATTTTGTTTGACCAAAATTTATTTTGATCATCTTGTTTTTATACAACTTGCCAACAATAATCTTTTTGGCCCAACTCCCAAAAATAGTTGAATGGAAACAAATTATGTCCTTTAGTTCCAGAGTTTGGGAAGAATAAAGTTCGACCATTGGTCAAATAGGTTGAAGTCTTTTTAATTGCCTAGTCTTTTTTCCAAGTCTTTTTTAATTGAAGTCTTTTTCCAAAGTCCTTTTAATTGGTGATTTGTTAGCTTCTTTTTGGTCTTCGTTGATTTGTTATCTATAAATCGAGTGATTTTGTATCTATGTGCACATAGTGGGAATTTACAAGCAGCTTCTACACAGCCTTTTACAACTCAATCGATTGGCACCACT